>NC_090743.1:19109603-19142103 GCF_036898095.1 Palaemon carinicauda
TAAATAAAGTAATTAGTTAATAAAAGAATGTATGAAGCAGAGACCCTTTAAGAATGAAAATTTCATTAGAGCAATATAAATGACATCCTGAAAATTCGTATCCTAAAGCTCGACTAAATTTCGTCGAAAAAAATAAAAAAGTTTAAATGTATGTCAATGCTAAAAAATCGGTTAATATTGTTATGCCAAATAATTTTTCTATTGCCTCAAATATGTAAGCAGACTATAACTCTCCCACCTTGTTTGACAGAAACTTGCAAATAAATAATGCGAATAAAATAAAAAGACGAGAATATTACCGTTTTGGCATCGCACACTGAAGTTCATTGAAGTCAAGGAAATTACTTTTTATTTTCTAAAACATTTTTACACTTATATTATTTTACTACAATATGAGCATGTTAACTAAGGCAGTGCTTGGACAGTTTCTCTTTCGCCCCATTTCTTCTCGTAAATTTACGTTAAAGTAAATGTATGACTCCGTATTTCGTAGTTGTATTTGAGAGAGAGAGAGAGAGAGAGAGAGAGAGAGAGAGAGAGAGAGAGAGAGAGAGAGAGAGAGAGAGAGAGAGAGAGAGAGAGAGAGAGATCTTTTGAACAACAAATAACAGGACTCTATAAATAATAAAACACAGCAAAGGCATCACAGAGACTCTTCCTAAAAGCCAAACACATTGCACAAAACCCTCGTTCCAGCTTCCCAAGGGAGAGGAGGAGATTGTCAACGTCAGACTGTCACATAAAAAACCTCGAAAACCTTTCTTATATGGCTTGGTTTGTGCCCGAATATGCATCTAAAATCATAAATGAATCTTAGCAGTGGATACGGAAATTTACATCAATTTTATATACATATATATATATATATATATATATATATATATATATATATATATATATATATATATATATATATATATATATGTATATATATATGTGTGTGTGTGTGTGTGTGTATCAACTCTTGTGGTCATATTGGGTCAAGAAGTAACGAAATAAGATGAAAAAAAAAAGTTATAATTGCAAATATATGATATTGGGAGGAAATAATTAATGACAGTCAAATGGAGAAATGAAACGACCAGTGGACCCAAATGAGAAATTGCAAGCATATATCGCCTGTTGTATAAGTATATGTTTTTAATATGAATAAAATGTTAAGGGTTTAATAGGCTAGTTACGGAAAAAAAAAGAAGAAAGGAGAATTTTCCAAAATCTCCGTTGCTACAATAATGTTGAAAAAATACATTCAAAGTTCCATTTTCTGGACTGATAAAATATTAAGGATATTTGTTTGAATTTCAGAGATATTGGGGGATTCAAAGAAATTGGAAATTCTTCTGAACAATGAGGAATCTTAACGTAACATTTAAAGTTGTGTTTCCTTAAAGGTCGCTCATGAATGGCATAGGCAAAAGACAATGACAATGACCCAGGAGGACAATTCATATACAGTATACATACGATCAGCCCCCAAGGCCCCTCTCCAACCAAGCTAGGACCAGGGAGGACCAGGCAAGGGCTGTTGGTGACTCAGAAGGTAGAGCTATAGGCTCCCCAAACCAAGCCACCTCGAACCACAGTCCAGCAGATCACTAGACAGGAACGTTTCTAAGAGGCTGCCACAACCCTATGTTTTTGTTTATAGTCTGAATAGCTACCAAAGAGAACCTTGGAATCTCTATATAGCTAAACAAACCCATCCCACTGAAGTAAAAATTATATTGCATTTGTTTTCCTGATACCTACATATTCTAGAGAATGGGAGGACACACGCAAAAATACTATAAAAATATTCTTTAACGTATATTTTAAACTTTTATTATACTGTTATCAATTCACTAAGGGTACTTGACGCATAAATCTTAAAGCAATTGTTTAAAAATATCTAAAGTCACCTCTAACTTTCCCCTACTAATAACATTCCTTCTGACCCTTTAGATCTACACGATCCTTCTTTTCCCCGTCGAAGTTAGGATACCCTTTGGAGGGAAGGTAAAACCTATGGGTTCATTCCATGTCACGACTATTATTAAGAGACTCTCTCTCTCTCTCTCTCTCTCTCTCTCTCTCTCTCTCTCTCTCTCTCTCTCTCTCTCTCTCTCTCTCTCCAAAAATGAAAGGCTGACAAGATAAAGAGTCACTTTTATGTGAACCATTTACATGCATAAGAATTAAAAAAATTGAGTGCATTTCATGTTATATAATTTATTGCTGCAGTTTTGTTGGTCAGGAATGTGCCTCGCGTTTTTATCAACTTTACATTGGCACACAAGACTTTATAGTTCCTGATAATTTGTTCCTTCAAACAGAATACCATCTGACTGATGCTATCATCATTTAAAAATTAATAATCTATTGCAAGAAACTAAAACGTTTCTATAAATTTTATAATCTTCGATACATAACCAAATACATTTCTAATTTCAAAGAAAAACCACTGGAATATAAAACCATAATATTCAAAAGATATATATATTATATATATATATATATATTATATATATATATATATATATATATATATATATATATATATAGAAAACTTAGAACGAGCGTCTGATAACTTCATTCCAAAGTTATTTGCTCAAATCAAAAGCTATCGCGATTTTAAAAAAGAAGAATATGTGAATGTAATGAATCATTTTAAAAAAATGAGCTACACAGGTCATGAAAAATAAAAACAATAATGATTGAAAATAATACGAACTTTCCTAGTATTCCAATGAACTCCATGAGCACTACATTTAAGGTAAATAAATAACTTGGAGTAAAATGTGTTTCAAATGCCCTTTACAAAACACATTCCAAGTAAGAAGAAAAACAACAAAATCCTTCCCTTCAATATATACGAAAAAGTGAAGAAAAATGGCTTGTATTCACAGACTCTCCAAATCTCCTAGAGTAAGTCTCTTTCCCCATAAGTGAATTATGATGAATACGTAGATGGTTCTTAAGTTGAGTTTTTCTATCTTTATAAATACGACATAGACATTTTCCTTTGCGGGAATAGCCTCTTTCGAGATTTTTTTTTTCATGTGGTAAGCACCTTTGTGTGGACGAGTGATTTTATTTTAACGCTCATCTTATGTCTTATTCATGTTGAGTGTCCGTCAGTAGGCTTTTTTTTTTTTTTTTTTTTTTGTAAATTAAGCTTTGATTTCACATCTCTTTTACCAATCTACATTGAGAGAGAGAGAGAGAGAGAGAGAGAGAGAGAGAGAGAGAGAGAGAGAGAGAGAGAGAGAGAGAGGGGGGGGTGCTACAAATCTATAAACCTTATTTGCCTGAGAATACCATTCAATGTTCTATAAGCCCCAAAGAGAGCATATAACAAGTAAATTCATCAATATCATTGGTAAATCATTTAAATTACAATCACAAAAGACTTCACCTCTGTACATACGAATAACTTCAATAACCTTCAAAATAATTTACATTTATATTAGTACAGATCATAGCCGAAAATCATTAGGCAATTGCCATCAGAGTAAACAATTCCATTACATTACCTTGAAAAACACGCACAATATCACAATTTTTCCCAAATCACTGACAATTACAAACCGCTAGGCTACAATGACTAACAATCTAATCATATAAAAATTGATTATGTATCCTATCTTGGCTCAAGCTCAGACAAAGGCTTCCATCATGTATCCTATCTTCGTTCAAGCTCAGACAAAGGCTTCCATCATGTATCCTATCTTCGTTCAAGCTCAGACAAAGGCTTCCATTATGTATTCTATCTTGGCTCAAGCTCAGAAAAGACTTCCATTATGTATCCTATCTTGGCTCAAGCTCAGACAAAGGCTTCCATTATGTATCCTATCTTGGCTCAAACTCAGACAAAGGATTCCATTATGTATCTTATCTTGGCTCAAGTTCAGTCAAAGGCTTCCATTATGTACCCTATCTTGGCTCAAACTCAGACAAAGGCTTCCATTATGTATCCTATCTTAGCTCAAGCTCAAACAAAGGCTTTCAAACTTCTTTATGTGAAATTTCCATGCTTAGTATATTGATTTTTTTTGCAGTGACCTATTTACAAAAGCGTATTTGTTTAGAAAATAAAACCAAAGGCCCAGAGTAATATTACTTTATTGAAACATAAGTCTGCAAATATTCCTCAGCAAAGACTTTTCAGAATATTTCTTCAGATGTTTAAAATTGTTTTATGAAGTCACGTTTCGATTCGCCATACTAATAACATTCCTTACGACCTTTCAGATCTACACGATCCTTCTTTACTCTGTCGAAGTTTGGACATACTTTGGAGGGGAAGGAAAACCTACAGGGTCATTCCTCGTCACGATCATGTCTCTCTCTCTCTCTCTCTCTCTCTCTCTCTCTCTCTCTCTCTCTCTCTCTCTCTCTCATCCCTAACAAGCTAATGAAAGGATCACCTTTAACAAGCGAGTAACTGAAATCTTCGTTCCCTTGCCCGTAGAGTTTTTCAGCTTTTAGCGAGTTCATAAATTGAACTGTGGTTTGATTCCTTCTTTTTCTTTTTGTTTATTGAGACAACACCTGAAACCAAACACCGTTCGACAGCTGAGGACTACGATCATGTGTCTGCAATGGCAGAAAGGGGTTCTTCCCCCATCCCCACCTCCTCCCCTCGAACTAGAGTGAAGAGAGGAAGGATAAAAAAGCCAAGATGTCTCATTTTGAGGAGTCATAAACACCTACCTAAGTCTCCTGCAACGGAACCAGTCCCAGGAACATCGAGAGACCATCCAGAACAGACCTCAAATCGCCCACCAGCGGCGCAAGAAGAAGTGGAGACCGAAAATAACCCCACTCAAGAGCCACCTTCACAGCAAACAACTGAAGACATAAAGTTTAGGCTTACCCAATCCTCACATTAACATGACTATACGTCCCAACCGCAGGGGACAGTTAGTCATAACAGCCAAAGATGAACCCACCAAGACCTACCTTGAGCAGCAGGATAATGTGCTCAAGCTTGACATTAACGAAAGGCCCACCACTATCATCATAGTATATGACCTCGACCTGCCACTAGAACCTGCGCTCCAACATCCCTCCATCATCACTGTCAAGAGATGTGAAGGGAAGGCCGGAGGGATATCCCATAAGTTGGAGGCTGTCTTCAAAGGATCTCGCCCTCCTCAACTCTCCTTCGGCCTCTGGGGCACCTTCCGCACCGAAGAGTACTTTAAAGAGCCACTAAGATGCTTCCGGTGTCAGAAGTTTGGCCACCACAAGAGCCACTGCACAGGTCCGGAGATCTGTGGAGTTTGCAGCAGCAGACAGCACCCTACTGCCCACTGCATTGCCAGGCACAAGGAGGGGCACAAAACCACCGCCCGCTGCCCAAACTGTGGAGGATCCCATCATGCTTGGCATGATAGATGTCCCCACAGACTTCACCGTATTGCAGAGCGCCAGGGAGCAGACCGCCAATACAACCTCCACCCACGTCACCCACGTCAAACGCAGCCACCTCCAATCAAACACAACCCTCCACCATCCAACCACACCTCCCAACAAAATCCTAACCCTTCCAGACATGCCATTCCTGAACTTCCCTCTCCGCCAACTCCCCCTCCAGCACCTAAATCTCAACGTCCTCCCAGACCTCCTCCCAAGGCAAAACGATCCCCAACCCATACTCCTCGCACTCCCTCACCTCTAAGATTTACTTCTCCAACCAATCCTCCCACTGCCACCCAGCCAAAAAAACCTACCTCATCCTCCTCCGCACCTGTAACTCATACACCCAACACTTTCCACTCCTTAAAAGAATTCTACCTAGCTCAACCATTACAAGCAAACCAAGCGCCTCACGCCCCTCCAAACGTCCTCCAATTATTGACAGGAATGAGTACGAACTCTCTGCTTGCCCTATGGATGCTCTTCTAGCAGCCTTCAGCAATATCCTTCGCAACTTCTTGCTATCCCGCAAAATTAAATTCCCACAGGAGTCTTGATGACTTCGTGTTTGATAACGCCGCCCGGGAACTAAAAGCTCAATTCCCTTCACAGATCCTCTTGCAAACGAACCTAATACAACCACTTGCAACAACCAAAACACCCAAGTGAAAGTGCTCCAATGGAACGTTTGGGGACTTCAAAATAAGTTTGCATTCCTCCAATCTCAAACCTCAGTGCAAGACCCTGACATTATCATACTGCAAAAAACTCTGCTTAATGAGAACACACCATTTGCGTTCTCAGGATACAAAGTGTACACAAAGTATCTAAGCATCAATGCGGAGGCGCTCTTCGCCGCAGCCTCCGATGATGACTCAATTATTACAGGCGACTTCAACGCTCATGACCAGTTCCTGAACTCAATATCAGAAACAAATCAAACAGACAGACACTTGCATGCCCTATTGCAAGAATATCCTGATGTAACACTGCTTAACAACGTCACAGAAGCCACCCATCTAAAAGGAGGTCGCTAGATCTCCCCTTCTTCTCCAGTGCCATACAAAGAGGCGTAAAATGGCAACTAAATCCTGTACTAACTAGTGATCACTTTGCCATTGAAGTTAAACTCGAATTGGAGAAATAACCCCCTCCTCCTCCACCCCCAAAAATGTGGAACACAGAGTTGGCTAACTGGGAAAAATTCGAAACAGCTAGGACAGAGTGGGCTTGGGAATACATCAAAAACCCTCACAATGATATCTCCACCCTATCACTCGACTTCAGCAAACAACTAGAGGTAGCAGCCAGTGTTTCCATGCCACAAAAAGAGAACTCCGAGAAGAAACATGCCGATGCCTGGTACTATAACAGTCGCATCAAAGAAATGAATGCTAGAATAAACAGGACCAGAAAACTTCTCAGGAGACACAGAACTGATGAGCTACATAATTTACTTGTAGAGATCATAAAACATTCTGTGCAAGTATCACTGGAAGTGAAAATAGACAAATGGTACTCATGGTGCAACGAGGTCAACTTCAGCACATCCCTAGCCAAGATATGGGGCTGGTTTAACAAAGTCTATGGGAAGTATAATACACCCAGAGTCGCACACCCAGACCCATTAGCTGAAGCCAAGAGGATTGCTAACAACTTTGCGGACAGAGCAAAAAGCACCAACCTACCTCTGCAAACTATAAACAGGAAGACAATACTGCTCCCAATCAGGAACAACATCATTGAAGCCGCCTGCAACATGGTAGATGATACTAATCACCCCTACACCATGGAGGAACTTCACACGGCCCTCGCGAAAGGCAGGAAGGACACTACCCCTGGAGCCGCCCTCATCACATACAGCATGCTGAGGAACATGGGAAACCACGCCAAATTGGTCTATTTGCATTTGATTAACAGGACACACACGGAAAGACTACGTCCAACCATATGGAACCAGCAGGACACCAAATCAATTCCAAAACCCAAGGAGCCAGACACCTACCGACCAATAACTTTGATAAGCTGCACTGAGAATGTAGCTGAGAGAATGGTACTCAACAGACTGCAGTGGAAAATAGGTCAACTACATCACCGCCTATATGCCTACAGAAGCGGCATAGGCACTCAAGAATGCATTACAGATGTCCTTTCAACAATAAATGACAAAAAAGCCTTTGTCATATTCCTCGATCTCGAGAAAGCTTTTGAGCTAGCCAGCTCACCACCTATACTCTTCACACTTGTTGAAAAAAGAGTGAAAGGACACTTACTGGCCTGGACTCGGAACTGCACACTGAACCGAGAAGCCAGAGTCACTTTCCAAGGAAAAACCACCGATTTCATCCCCCTAGAAAACGGTACACCACAAGGAGGCATACTAATCCCCAACCTTTTCAATCTGCTAATGGAGAATTTAGCCACTTTAAACCTCCCAAATGGGGTGGAAATCTTCATATATGCCGACGATATATGCATAATATGTCCACATAAAGCTCATGCAAGAAATGCTACTCAAAAAGCACTTGACATGATCCAAGCCAAATGGAATGAACTTGGCCTAAGATCAACACCACAAAACAAAAGCAATGGCTATAAGACACTCGCAAAACCCTCAGAACTTCAAACTGAGGGGCGAAGACATTGAATGGGTGAGTCAATTCATGTACCTTGGGGTAATCATTAGCAAAACCCTATCACCAGCTAATGAAGTAACCTACCTTAGAGAGAAGACAAGGATTCGTCTATCAGCCATGAGACGAATGACCTCCTTAAAACAAGGAGTATTAAATAACCTCCTAAGACTGTTTTATCTACAAGCAATTCGATCCCCCATCGATTATGCAGCACCCACACTCACTGCATTGACTGACACTCAAAAAGTATCATTAGAAGTAGTCCAAAACAATGCCACGAGATTCATCAGTGGCTCTCCAATGTGGACAAGACTCTGCTTACTTAGAGCAGAAACCAACCTAATTCCCCTGTCAGCTAGGATTGACATTAGGAATAGCAGCATTATATTCAAGTCAATAATCGCAGACAGAAAAAGTCCACTCAACAATAAAATAAAAAGGCTTCTACCTCTAGCTGAAGAACTGGATCCGCCAAACTCCCATGCAAAGAAACTACTGGATACACTCAGAAGGATGCAGATGCAAAATGAGGCTCACAAAACCAAGGGACAACAAAAGCATGATGGTTACAGCCCTCCTGTGCCTTGGGCTCAAGTCCCTATCAAATACAACTTCACCATCCTACCAGCAGCAAGCAAGGCTCTCTGCACACCAGAGCAACTCACTGAAGCTGCAAAGAATGCAATCAGGAACACACCTGCACCTCACACCTACTATACGGATGGATCAGTAGACCGTGCAATCCCTGCAAAAGCTGCTGCAGTTATCTCTACATCAGGATATATAGAAAACTGGAGACTTTCCAACCACGCCTCCACACTGCAAACTGAACTAGTGGCTATTGCAAAAGCTCTAGAACACTCTGCCAACCAACAGGATGGGAACACAACGATCCATACAGATTCCAGAGGAGCCATTCTTGCCCTCAGCAACAAGGAACCTACAGAGAATGTCTACCTCATCACTGCAATTCAATTCTTAGCCTTGTTCCACCAAAGCAACAACAGGCAAGTAACCTTGAATTGGATTCCAAGCCATACCGGAATCTCTGGCAACAACGAGGCCGATCACCTAGCCAAATCGGCCTTAATGTGCCAAACCATTAGCATTACACTGCAACCTTCATTAAAAACCATCAAGAATCAAATGGCTGCCTACTGCAACATACAAAAGACAAGTGAAGTAAGGCAAGCCTTCCTAGATGGATCAAGATCTGCAAAGTGGTATATTGAAGCGACAAACATATTACCACACCCAATTGCAAGACGAACATCTCGCCAGGACGCAGTAATCATCTGCAGACTGCGACTGGGATATGTATGCAACTGGCACATTATCTTAGACAACGGCGAAGACCCAGCAGCACAGCATAGACCAATAAGACCGTGCAAGTACTGTAATCAAGACACAGAAGAACCTCTACAGCACTATCTACAGCAATGTCAGGATACAAGCCTACTTCGGCAGGATCTTAATCCCAACAATCCTGCAACTGCAACAGCTATTGTCAAACACATAATCAGCCTTTCTCCGCAAATACCCTCCACCGAGAGAACGTTGCAACAACGCCAATCGTAATCTAAGCGGCAATTGAAAAGAAACCTTATCCCCCCTTCAACTTCTATGTTGGGAGCAGAACGATTTTTGGTGGCTGAGGACAACAACTCGTACTCCTTATAAGGAGACAGTTTTGTCTTCCCGACCTGTTTTCGGCTTAAGAATGGGGTCGGAGTCGTCGGCGGTCTTTTTGACTTCCAACATATCTTTCTCTCCTCTCAGCTAATATCCCTTGCTGGAATCAGAACGGGTGCTGGCGGCTGAGGGCAATAACTCATACTCCTTATAAGGAGACAGTTTTGCCTTTACGTCCTTTCTTCAACGTTGAAGATGGGAACGGAGCCGTTGGCGGTCTTTTTGGTATCCAGCATCTTTTTCACTTTCAATCTCACTTTTCCCAGATCAGGCATCCCTCCCAAACACCTTTGATAGAAGTCTTAATAAATCAAATCATAAGTAACTTTTCATTTTTACTTTTTTTTTCTAGATTTTACAGGAATTTTTTATTCCATCCTATCTCTACTACTCAAGCTGCTACAACTCCCTCCTTTCAGCTCTCTCTCTCACTCAGCTGAAATCTCACACTATCCCTCTACCTCAAAACTTAAGCTTAAACCACTATGAAGTTTTTTTTTACTTCACCTATATCAATATCTCCAACTAAATCTTTTCAACTCCTTCCCGAGCTCTCCTACTTATCGGGACTTACTACTATAATTCTTTTTCTCTAACTAAGACTGGAGCCAGTGGGCTCTTGGGAAGGTATCCCCTTCCCACAGTCACCTACTTCCTTCTCAAAACAACCCATCATAACCCAAAACCTATCCCAATATCCTAAAATAAATGTTGCAGAATATCCCCCATCCCAACAACCTATCCCAATAAATCCTACCAAAACACCTACGGGCTGCAAGATTGTAAGAGCCCGTGTCTGGCCAAAAGAGCCAGGCAATCTTCAACAACAACAAATCTCTCTGTCTCTCTCTCTCTCTCTCTCTCTCTCTCTCTCTCTCTCTCTCTCTCTCTCTCTCTCTCTCTCTCTCTCTCTCTCTCTCTCTCCTGAAAGGCTGACAAAATGCTAAGGAATTACTATTGTCTGTATGTCATGTCACTCAGGTGTGAACCATTTACATGTATATTTGAAAAGGGGACGGCAGAATGCGTTCAAAGAATTTAGTGCATTTCATGTTATATAATCCTTTGCTGCAGTTTTGTTGGTCAGGAATGTGCCTCGCGTTTTTATTAAATTTCCTTTGGCGTGGAGGACTTTATTCTGCAATTATATGAAATATAGGTAGCAAAGAATTATGAGTGTCAAAAGAGAGACTCAATAAAATTGGTAAGAATACTCAAAATCTCCAAAATAGTTTACCTACAGAACCTCCAAATAAAATTCAGTTCATAACTTTCTCTATCTCTCTCTCTCTCTCTCTCTCTCTCTCTCTCTCTCTCTCTCTCTCTCTCTCTCTCTCTCTCTCTCTCTCTCTCATGTTCATCCATACACGAAACTTTTAACGGTGTATTCAACCAATTATATAGAATATCTTGTTTCTAAAAGTTCATCACTGATACCAATAAAAAATCTTAAATTTAATACACTTTTATTTTAGTCGCATGAAAAAGATAATGATTTCAGGGAAGGATTTTTAATGTTACTAATACAATACCAATTACTCTTTCAACGAAGGTAAGAAAATTGTTAAAATTGCTTTTAGAAATCTTATGGAATCATATGATCTTACTTGTTTGTTGCCATTGAAACATTTTTCCAAAAATATATGAAAATCAGAAAAAGTAATTAAATTTCTATGTAAAGCTGTACTCTTTAGAAAAGACGGCGACACAAAATTGTTCAAGCATAAAAGAAGATAACAAAACTAACAAAAATACCAATTTAACCAACACCCCTTATTTATTGCACTTTATTCTGGCTCTTTCCTTCCTGATGCCTAAAGACCTAGCTTTCCATCCCAAGGATTTATTATTTGCTTCTCTGGCTGAAATCAGCAGATCCATAAATAAAAAGAAAAACAGGTGAAATGTAATTCTAAGGACTGATAAAATAAGGATATTGGTGAAACTAAATCACCTTAGAGGTACGAAATTGAAGTGAAAAATGTCCGAGTAAAATATACAAAGATCTTTGAGCAAAGGCAACTTCGACAGGTAACTAAGAGGACCAAACTGATTTTGAAGAACCAACAGAATGGCGGATCGAGCTTGAGCGGGTCTCGAACCCCAGTCCAGCAATCTTCATGAAGGGACGTTTCCTTTAGGCTAATTTCCTGAAATTAGCGGATACCCAAATACAAGAAAAAAATAGGTGAAATATAAATCTCAAGTCATGAAATAAGTATTTTGTTGATGCGGAATTATCTCAAATGACACCAGACGGGCGATGGGCTTTATTCCAAGGAACGAAACTGAAATAAACTAATCTCAGAGTTATAGAAACAAAAATATTGAGCAAAGGCAACTTTAGTAACAAGGGGGACCGAATTCAGACCGATGTTTTGATATTTAGGAACCATTGTAATAGTGTCTAGTGAGGATAGAGACTGTATACCTCAGGGCTATTATTACTGTCTCTGGTAAGTTTATGGTAAAGGTTCGTCTGACTGTCTATTCCAAGAACACTCTTGGCAATTTTCCGAACAGTACTGTAAAAAAACAAAACAAGCAAAGCACTTGATGATCGAAGCTAAAAACCTTCTTGAAATGAAAAATAAAACCTGTTTTGAATGTTTGCAATCAATCTCTGATGACCTTTCTTCCTTTGCCTCTTACCGAAAGTTGTGGTGGAATAGTTAACCGATTCTTCTGCCTTATTATCGGTAACGAAAGAACGTCCAAACTGATCATTACATACGACTCTTTATCTAATAACAACATTTATTTTAATTTAATAAACGCATAATAAGGTTGACCGATTTCAAATGATTTTTGAAAGAAGAAAATTCCCCAATTTCCTAAACTGAATTGTGATGATCGTAAATTTGAGAAAATTGCTGAATGTGTAACATGTTTCAAGAAAATAAAGCTTCTCAAAGCATTATAGGAAATGTATAGGATTTTGCTATATATATATATATATATATATATATATATATATATATATATATATATATATATATATATATATACATACATACATATATATACATGTGTATATAATGTATACATATGCATATATATATATATATATATATATATATATATATATATATATATATATATATATATATATATATGTATACGTATATATACATATATATATATATATATATATATATATATATATATATATATATATATCAGATTTATATTAAGACTCAAAAGATTAAGGTCCCACTAGACCACGCAATAAAAACGGAAATGTAAACAAAATCTTCCATCAAACTATAACCGGGCGACAGTGATGACCCGCCATAAAGGCTTGTGTTAGAAGGAACAGCTGAGGTTTTCAGGCCAATGGGTCTGAATGCCTGAAGGGGAAGAGGGAACAGAAGTGCTGGGGCTATACGGCCGAATAGGAACGAGCACGAAATGACCAACGGACGTCATAAGTTTGGATGAAAAGCGTCTGGACTGGACATGAGATGTCAGGAATTTGGCATCCAATGACAGACAATCCTTTCAGAAATGTAGCTGTAAAGTTACGTAAAAATATCTGACAAATATAGACACATACAAGCTACAATCAAACACACATACTAATGGGCATTTAAGAAATAATCATTTTCCAAAGCACAAAAATTATGTAAAAAATATAGTTACCAAATTATGAGAAGAAGAATTAGATTTGCACAATGAAAAAAAGTATATAACGTAATTAACCGGTATCAAATTAACAAATATAACTATATGAGGAAAAATTTAACTAAAAAAATAGTAAAAACAGATACTTAGCACAGCAATTAATGGAAATATAAAATGCTTATACTCAATCCGTGATAACAGTAAGAAAAGAATACTATGCAAACATAGTAAACATACGCTAAAGGTATGTGTATGTATGTATGTATGTATGTATGTATGTATATATATATATATATATATATATATATATATATATATATATATATATATATATGTGTGTGTGTGTGGGGGGGGGGTGTGTGTGTGTGTGTATGTATTATCGCAAACAAATTTTGCAATATATTTAATGTATATAAAAAGTAATTAAAATAAAATCATTTGAGGTAAATAAAATTCAACATTGCCTTTAGCTTTTGCGACGAAGAAAAAAGTTCCTTTAAAGAGTCCAAGAAAACAAAATCCTAGATACAAAATGTAAACAAACAATGTAATTCCGCAACCAATGGGAAAAGATTGTATCAAGAAATAAATACTCCAAGACGAAAACAAATGTAGAGAGAGAGAGAGAGAGAGAGAGAGAGAGAGAGAGAGAGAGAGAGAGAGAGAGAGAGAGAGAGAGAGAGAGAGAGAGAGAGAGAATTGTAACATGCACTAAATCAACCAGAATAAATCTCAAAATTATGAGCACAATACACCCAGATTTACATCACGTGTAATTCCTGAAAGGATACTCTTGATGGCACACTCGTTTTCATATATGAAGCCATAATAGCACTATATATAGATTTATTATAGTCTAATGAGACAGAGAGAATGTATTTCATCTAATAGCAGAGCTATTTGCGGCCATTTCTTCAAGAAGAAACTTGAACGTTGAAGTTTAAGAGCAAATAAAACCATTATGATATATTAAGAGAAAAATGAGATAGTTTCCTAATTCTTGTTCATATAAATTAGATATGAATCATAACAGCCTTTAAAGGAAGGAAATTGAAATTAAATTTCTCTCCACTTGTCACGGGTGTCTGAATATTGCTAAATGCTGCATCTCTCTCTCTCTCTCTCTCTCTCTCTCTCTCTCTCTCTCTCTCTCTCTCTCTCTCTCTCTCTCTCTCTCTCTCTCTCTCTCTCTCTCTCGAGTATTAAGCAGCATATGAATATGATACGAAAGGAAAATTACTTATATATTTACGAGTGGTATAAAACAAATCGAAAAACTCATGAAAATAGGTTGACCTTTTATTACTATGGGAATGAGCGATGGAACAGCCAAATAAGAGGGAAAGGGGACTTTGCAAAGATAGGAAAATATCAAAGAGATGAATAGAAGGAACAATTCTGCTCAACCAAGTGAAATATGTTATTTTCCCCTCGGTGAAATTGAACGCCCCCTCCTAGAATGGTATTCTCTACCTAGAGGAAAACCATTTCTAGTGAGTTCCATTCCAATGACTTTGTTCAGCAAACCTAAACCCTATTCACGTAAATGACACTACTAATCTACTTCAGTCCCAAATGTTCCCCTAGTTAATAACCACAAGGCCCCTCGACCATAGTCCTGCCTTAATACACACCAACCACCTTTCCTACTTGAGTCCATTCTCGTTGCGTTCCTTCTCCTCCAAGTATCCAGACTTCTAGTGCCTCTCATTCTAATGACCTTCTTCGTAACCATTTCCCTCTTTACCCCCTTTCACACATCACAAAAACACTTTAGTGTCTTTCTTCTTAGCTCTCCTATATATCATTCATCTGCCCCTGCTTCACTTGCTAATGCCCTTCTTCTGCTGTCCTCTTCCTTCTGATCTTGTTTCGGTACAAAAATATGTTTTAGGATGAAACAATATGAGGAAAAAAGTAGTTACCAAAAAAAAAAAAAAAAAAAATTACCATTATTACTTCTTTTACTTTCTTTTAGACAGTTGGAGAGAGAGAGAGAGAGAGAGAGAGAGAGAGAGAGAGAGAGAGAGAGAGAGAGAGAGAGAGAGAGAGAGAGAGAGAGAGAGATCTTTGTAACATGGAGCATATAATGAACCACGAAAGAGTTGATTTGAATATAAAATTTAGGCTTTAAGCCAAGCACTGGGGCATCAACGGCCATTCTTCGCTATATAATGCAAATTAATCAATCATACCCGTACTCTCTCTCACAACTTATAAAACCAATCACACAATTTTCACACAATAACATCTATATATGAAATAAGAAGGGATTAAAAATATTGAAAAGTAAATTATTAAAATTAATCAAAGCTCGTGATATAAACCCGCACTCTGTATAATTTTTTTTTCAAGTTCAGTGTATTACAGAGCCACAAAAGATAACCGCATTGTTTGACGTCATCACCCGGTCGATGTTGCTCAAATAATGAGAGAAATAAAACCCATTGCACACAAAGATTTATGCTAATGATACAAAAGAAACTAAACATCAGAGAAAATTTCCCATTCCTATTCGTAATGCAATGCAGTCGAAAGATTCTCCAAATGGCATGTGGGAGTGACGCTATCATTTGTTAGAAATAAACTTCAAAGAGCGTTTTTAACCAAATGGTCTCAGTATCTTGATTTAAGATTTCTGTAAGCATTTTGATTACCACGTTCCTGATAAATGAGCAAATAAGGTTACTGACACGGGTATATCGCATTACAGGTGTAAACCTTTTCTTTTTCTACCTTTGCTCATCATTCTAGAGTGTTTGCAGACCGAGAGGGGCGAGAGGGCGACTGCTGAGGTGGTAGTACCTGTACACCACGAGCAAACACGTGGTGGCAACAACCCTATATGACGCTAAGGAATGAGGTACCACGTTATGGTATCGTGGAGGGACACGTGTCGCCTTACCCTCCCTCAACGTTTGATAGGAGGAAATATAGAAGTATATTTCCCCGATAGAAGAGTGAGAGTCTAGATATATATCGAGACTAGCCAACTATCGAAAGGCTATGGACTATCCCTTGTGCTAATTGACTATGAACATTACAGGAACATTAACTCTCCCCTATCCCCTCCGGTCTCTGCGCTATGGCTTTATTAAAGTGAATGCACGGATATATATCACAATCCACCTAAAAAAGATTCCAAGAAACTTTCAACATTATACTCCTTGCATTATAGTAAGCCTCATTGTGAAGTAATCTTTGTGTTACAAGAGGAGATATAAAACCAAATAGAAAACCGACTTCTTGAAGATATCATTCATCTTCGACCCAGCCTCCCTTAACATATGATTCTTATTTTGCAACAAGAATAGCACGATAAGTGGGTACCTTTTATCAATTTGATAAACATTTAGGTGTGAAATTAAAATTAATATATTAAATTATTATAAAAAGTATTTGTAATACAAAACTAGAATGAAAGAGTAAAGTCCTTAGACTGCCAGAAAGAAACTGGGAAAAAAATCAAAGAAGCAATGGACTACATTTTCACATGAAGCTGAAAATCCAAAGCTTAACTGAAGGGAAACTAAGTAAAGGAAAGTTGGAAGACAAGACAAAGGAACGCAATATTGGAACGTACGAATTTCCTAAAAGCCAAGATAGAGACGCAACGCAAAAAAATAACTGGAATTTTTCTTTTATTTTTAAAGACACAAATGACAAAAAAATATATATGCATAACATGAATTCTGAGAGAGAGAGAGAGAGAGAGAGAGAGAGAGAGAGAGAGAGAGAGAGAGAGAGAGAGAGAGAGAGAGATAATAAAACACGGGTAAGTTAACTGTATCCTGCATTCGTAAATTCACATTATGGACCTGTTTCTTGAAAATTTCATTACTATATTAGATAAAAAAATAAAAGGTAAAACGGGGTAGTCGAATGAAGCATATCGGAAGAAAGGTAAAGAACCGGTATGTTTGCACACTGTAACCAGCCAATTTGAAAGTAAAAGTCTTACGACAGGATACCATCTATACTATCTATCTACTGTATATATATATATATATATATATATATATATATATATATATATATATATATATATATATATATATATATATATATATATATATATATATATATATCTTAATTCACTAAATGTCTGTGGAGAGAAACATTTTTATGATATCGCTGTAATTCTAACTTATTTGATGGTATGAGAAAACCTTTACCACATAAATATATATATATATATATATATATATATATATATATATATATATATATATATATATATATATATATATATATATATATATATATATATATATTTTTGGGCTCAAGCCATGTCGTCCTGATGGAAGTTCCTATAGGGTAGCTTCCTAGGGTATATTACAACTACGGCGATATTCCCAGAGAATTTACCTTAAGGTACCAGAATTCTAACTCCTGGAGCGAGTATCCCTCGTGAAAGGGATATCGCGACATATCAGAGGACGTATTCTAGACACGTCACATGGCAATCTACGACCTGAATAGAGATTCGTCTCGTAGGAGGGAGATTGACGAGATACGAATTCGGGAAAGAAAAAGGGGAGCCGCTCCCAAGGCTTCCCTATCCCCCGATTCGTATGCGTGCCTGGCGCCAATCCTGGCGCCATCTGTATTCCTTTTTGCGTAGCTTAACAACTCGGTGTTTTTTCCTGTTTTTCTCGCAAATCTTGGATTTATTCAACTTTTCATGGCTTCTTCGTCTTCGTTGACCTCGGATAAGTTGAGTATAGTGTCTGTTATGTATAAATGTAGGCTCTTGGTAAAATTTTGAGTGATTAATAGGATTAATCTTTGATACAAGAGCCGTAGCCTACCAGAGGTGTCCTGGACACTGTCACTCGCTAGGTATAAATTAGTTAGTCAGAGTGACATTCCTGGTTGTTTTGCTTAATAAAATTTAGCTATTTAGCTTTACATAGGATTTCCTTTCGTGCTTAGTATTATTTGGCGAAGTATTCGCCATTCTGGCCTACGCTAGGCCATGTAGCCTAGTCGTTTGGTCCTAGTACTTAATGCATGATTATGGTTTTTCCGAGTGTAATTAAAATTTTATTGAAGCTTTAGGCTATATTTTATACATTTAGACTGTGTGGAATATTTCCAAGATTGTATACGTGAGAGTTTCGGTGAATTAGGTAATCGATTCTCTTGGTGCCTAGGCTAATTGCTTATGGAGCCTTAGTATACTTTATCATACTCCCCGGTTGCTTTCTTTTCTTCGGAGAAGGTATGCAATCCCTTTCCCTCTGTTTAAGCCTTGGGCTTATCCCTAAGTGGTTTTTTCCGAATTTATTTTCGATAAAACTATACTAGGGTGTTACTGTACCTTCCTGTTCCTGCTGAGTCTGGTTCAAAGAGGGACAGAACAACAGAGTTTTTAGTCTGAGTCCGTGTTGTTTGGCTTGGGGCAGAGTCTCCCTCGCTGACCTAACACTTACAAAGGGAGCTGAGCTCCCTTAGGTCACTGTCGAAGGTTTCTGTAGTTATGATTCCTTCTTGTGTGATCGACCAGACTAAGTCCTGTTGCTGTTCTCGGGGAGGATAAATCTTCCCTTGGGAGTTGCAACGCCTTCCTTGCTTTGGTGCTCTGGAAGCTGGCAGGTATTATACTACTGCGCTGGCCCTTTCCCTTAGATCTCCCTTAGGCTAAGACAGAGTTCTTGGCTGCGGGTGATCTGTCACTAAAGCAAGGTTGGCAGGACCCTCTTGTCCCTTCCCCCTCTATCTCCGTAATGGCCTAGCCATTACTGTACTGTACCTTGCCGGCCGGCAGAGCTGGCCGGCAGGGGTATTACTGTACCATATGTCATTCTACTTCTGGACCTAGTATAGGTTGGGATATGGATTGACTAAGCCCATTGCCGGCCGGCAGAGACGCTGGACGGCAAGGGTCTTATGTTTTCGAGTGCTGCCCGGACCTCTCTTGGTCCCTCATCCATGCCTGCCGGCAGAGCCGGACGGCATTGGTCAAGGAAGCCTGAATTAAGTTTCTCCCCTTCCTTATATGCACTCTTTCGGTTGCCGGGCTTGGGGGGTTGTGTACACTCTTATCCCGGCATCCATTCTATTTTCTTCTAGTGCTGTACCTGTCCCGGCAGCCGGCCTATGAGGCCGGCTGCCGGCCTGTGAGGCCGGCAGCCGGGCAGGGGTAGTCTTCTGGTTCTTTTGCTGCCGGCTGGCATCGGTCTTGTACCTTTGCCGGCCGGCTTATGTCAGTCCTTGTCTGCCGGTCACCAAGAGTGTGGCCGGCAGCTGGGTACTACCTTGTGTAGTTGCTGGCCGGCAATCATTGCCGGCCAACACTGGCTGTTGCTGGCCGGCAGCTGCTGCCGCCGGCACAGGCATTTGAACCAGAGGGCTGCCGCCCTATAGCTGTTAAGTAGTATACTTTAAAGCTAATTGTGGTGTGTGCCGGCCGGCAAAGGCAGGCCGGCACACATCCTCCTATACTGTACTAGTATTCTTCTGTATAGCATATACAGTAAGAAGAAAACTATAGTAAAAGTTTAGGTACAGCACTGTATCTTCTAACACTATTGTGTTTTCTTACACAGCCCTTTGCTGTTGCCCTCAGACAGGAAGCAGAGTTCTTCCCCGTCTATTATCCAGGATTTTTAAAAATCATTGCCTAGGTGTGAGCTCCACCTGTTTCCTCTGGAAACCTTGCATTGGTTACTCTAGTAGAGATAAACCATTTTTGATTTTATTATCCGGTAGGCTGCAACAATGGGTTGTGAGGGAAACACAAGTGTGTGTCTTTCATTTATGAATTGTTATGCTATAATATGCATATCCAGTGATACATAGTTCACTTGATACTCATGGAAATTTCTTCTCTTTACAGGAGGACCCTCCGAAGTGCGGAAATGTTTTCTGCAATGTCCGCAGCAAGAACCTCTGCGGACATGAGTGTTGTAGGAGACACGCAGCATGCGCTGTCTCCAAGGATGATCTCCAGTATTGGGACCCTCAGGTATGTACTGTATGCACTAACCTGATTACTGAGGCTTTTGATTCCCCTAGAACGGCGGAATCAAGGGATATAGCTAGGGAAAAGCTTCGTACTTGGGTAAGGGGCTTCAAGAAGAACACCTCTGGCCCTTATCTTCCAAGTGAGAAGATGAGGGCGTATCTTTTTCCCCAGGCATCAGCTGAGGCAGTGATTCCCCAGCCTCAAGAGGAGATCCTTCAAGATCAAGTCCAGGTGGACGAGGAAGTCGCAGATGCGATGCAAGACATCCAGTTGTGTGACAGGATGTCTGACCTGGACGATCGTTTGGAAGAAGACCTCCTGGCAGAAGGTCAGGATCAAGTTCAAACCCCGGATGTCGTAGAGGATGAGGTCGACGAGGTGTCGGCTACTCCGGTTCAGATGCCGGAGCCTATCCCCTCAACATCGGCTGGCCTCCCAGTAGAACTGGGACAGGCCCTCTCTTCGATTGTTGGAATGATCCAACAAATGCAGAAGGAGAATCAGGAGAAGGCGGCTGCAATGGAACTGCGTATGCAGTCCCTGGCAGAATCACATGGGCCCCGGAAAAGGCTCAATGTGAAAGACCTTCCCATATGCTCAGATGCTAACCCATGGAGGTATGCTGAGCACATGCCGATGACGACTGGAAAGATCGTCATTTCGGATAAGCTGGGTTCAGTTCCCCTAGAGGAGGTAGAATTCTGGCCCAGCAAGGCATCATATCCGGACTGCTATGTCCGGCTGAGAAAAGAACCAGCTTCAAGGGAGGAGACAGAGCCGAAGGAGGTCATTGTTATGGACCACGCTAAGGCTCAAGCCCTACTTTCATCCTCGATGAAAGAGAGGGGCTTCTCGAATTCGAAGGTAGCTGCATTGAGCAAGAAGCTCCCTTCGTTTGTGTCCTCTCCTGATAGAGCCTTCCCCTTTTTACAGAAAGGGTTTGCGGCTGTCCTAAAGGCAGTCGAGGCCGGCAAGCCTTGCCCCTCCCTGGAGGAGTGTAAACCCTTGTCGCTGGCTCTACCTATGGACCACAAAGACTGGAAGGATGTCCATCTAACATTCTCAGTGGGAAAGTTGGAGGCTGATATTGCCGGACGGCAATTCGGCGAGGACCTCCCCAAGCTGTCCGAATCTCTTTTACGAAGAGAGTTCGAGACAAAAGAAAGACTGGCTGCCTCAATGTCTCATCAGACTACTCTCGAGACGATGGCAAGTGACCCCAAGGTCCATGAAATGTTCATGGTAGTGGCTAAGTCTCACTTAGCCACAGTGACGAAGGACCTTTATAACTTCGTCAAGGCAAGGAGAGCTTGCAGGGAGTTCGTGTTCACCGGGGCTTCGGTGAGACACGAGCCAAGGAAGTTAATCTCCTCCAACATTTGGGGAAAAGACCTTTTCCCTACCGATGTGGTCAAAGAGGTTGTTGATAAGGCCGCCGTGGAGAATAGAAATCTTCTCCAGAAGTGGGGCCTGGCTATCAAAAGAAAATCTTCCCCGGATGAGGGTCCTCAACCAAAGAGGAAGAATATGAAGACTAGGCTACCATCTCGGCCAGCCAAGCCTTATAGACAGCAACAGCAACTGCAATTGCCTTTGCCTCCAGTGCCCCAGATGGTGGCACAAACCCCGACTGCCTTTCAGTGGGTACCCCAGGCGGTGCCAGGTCAGTCAACCACATTCGCCCCAACGTTCGAAGGACAGTCTTCTTCCTTTCGTGCAAAACCTAGAGGAGCAGCCAGAGGCTCGTCTAGGCGCCCCTCAAGGGGAAGGGGATTCAGAGGTGGTCGTGGTCAAGGAGGCAAGACCTCAGGACGGCAGTCCAAGTGAAATGATACCGGTAGGAGGGAGACTGATGAAATTTTGGGATCGCTGGACCTTCGATCCCTGGGCCCAAAGCCTACTCAAGAATGGACTGGGTTGGAGCTGGTACAGCACTCCACCCCCATGCCTTCGGTTTTTCCAACACTCCACCCCCATTTTGGAGGAGTACGTTCAAGAACTGTTGGAGAAAAATGTGATCCGAAAGGTGAAGTCCATCAAATTCCAAGGGAGGCTGTTTTGTGTTCCCAAGAAAAACTCGGAAAAGCTCAGAGTCATTCTGGACTTGTCACCACTCAACAAGTTCATAGTGAATTGCAAATTCAGGATGCTAACACTGCAACACATAAGGACCTTACTGCCCAAGAGGGCATACTCAGTCTCTATAGACTTGTCAGACGCCTATTGGCACATTCCAATCAGCCGTCGACTCTCCCCCTACCTAGGGTTCAGGCTACAACGAAAACTGTACGCCTTCAGAGCCATGCCATTCGGGCTAAACATAGCCCCAAGGATTTTCACGAAGCTTGCGAGCGCAGCTCTCAAACAATTACGCCTAAAGGGAATTCAGGTAGTAGCCTACCTGGACGACTGGCTGGTGTGGGCAGCATCCGAGACCGAATGCTTGCAAGCTTCCAGTCAGGTGATCCAGTTCCTAGAGTACCTAGGCTTCAAGATCAACAAGAAAAAGTCTCGACTTTCTCATCCCAAAAGTTCCAGTGGCTGGGAATCCACTGGGACCTTTTGTCACACAGTTTCTCCATCCCAATGAAGAAAAGGAAGGAGATAGCGGGCTCTGTCAAGAGACTTCTAGATTCCGAAAGGATATCAAGACGCGAACAGGAGAGGGTACTAGGCTCTCTCCAGTTTGCTTCAGTGACAGACCCAGTGCTAAGAGCACAGCTAAAGGATGCAACCGGAGTTTGGAGAAGGTATGCATCAAACGCGCGAAGAGACCTGAGAAGACCAGTGCCGCCTCGGCTACGTACTCTTCTCAGACCTTGGTCCCAAGCCAGACATCTAAAGAAGTCTGTTCTTCTTCAGCCACCTCCCCCGTCGTTGACGATTCACTCAGACGCCTCAAAGGAGGGATGGGGAGGTCACTCTCATCGGAAAAAAGTCCAGGGGACTTGGTCCAAGCTATTCAGGACCTTTCATATAAACTTTCTAGAAGCTATGGCAGTGCTCCTTACCTTAAAGAAAGTCTCCCCGCGTCACTCGATCCACATAAGATTGGTGACAGACAGCGAGGTGGTTGTGAGATGCTTGAATCGACAAGGGTCGAGGTCACCACCTCTCAACCAAGTGATGTTAGCCATTTTCCGATTGGCGGAAAAGAAGAAGTGGTACCTGTCGGCAGTTCACCTTCAAGGAGTCCGCAATGTGACAGCGGACGCTCTATCCAGGTTCACACCGATAGAGTCGGAATGGTCCTTAGACGCAGGATCATTTTCCTTCATTCTGAATCAAGTCCCAGAACTGCAAATAGACCTCTTTGCGACGAAAGACAACAAGAAGTTGCCCCTGTACGTGTCCCCGTACGAGGACCCCTTAGCGGAAGCAGTGGACGCAATGTCCCTCGACTGGAACAGATGGTCCAGGATTTATCTGTTCCCTCCTCACAACCTTCTGTTGAGGGTCCTCAACAAACTGAGATCCTTCAAGGGGGTAGCGGCAATAGTGGCCCACAAGTGGGCGAACAGCATGTGGTTCCCCTTGGCGTTGGAACTACAGATGAAGTTCGTGCCGCTACCACATCCAGTTCTGACCCAGCGAGTCCAGAAGTCGACTGTCTGCGCTTCATTACAGAAAACCCAGACCCTGCAGCTCATGATTTTCTCGCCCTAGCGGTGAGAAAGCGCTTCGGGATTTCGAAAGCCAGCATAGACTTCCTAGAGGAATACAAGTGCAAATCGACTAGAAGGCAATATGAGTCATCTTGGAGAAAATGGGTGGCCTTTGTAAAGGCAAAGAATCCGCAGGAGATCTCAACAGATTTTTGCTTATCTTTCTTCATCCATCTCCATGGCCAAGGATTGGCAGCTAACACGATTTCAGTGTGTAAATCGGCTTTGATGAGACCCATTTTATTTGCCTTCCAGATCGACCTAGGTAACGAGATCTTTAATAAAGTTCCAAAAGCCTGCGCTAGGCTCAGACCTTCAGCACCTCCAAAGCCCATCTCATGGTCTTTAGACAAAGTTCTTCATTTCGCCTCCTTGTTGAGCAATGAAGAATGTGCGTTAAAGGATTTGACGCAAAAAGTTATTTTCCTATTTGCACTCGCGTCCGGGGCCAGGGTTAGTGAGATCGTAGCCCTCTCGAGAGAGGCAGGTCGTGTTCAGTTCCTGGATGGGGGGGAGCTGAACCTGTTTCCGGATCCTACGTTTCTCGCCAAGAATGAGTTACCCACCAACAGGTGGGGTCCCTGGAGAATCTGTCCTCTGAAAGAAGATGCATCTCTATGTCCAGTAGAATGCCTAAAGGTCTATCTTCGTAGAACTTCAGACTTCAAGGGTAGTCAACTATTCAGGGGAGAAACATCAGGCTCAAATTTATCTCTGAATCAACTCAGAGCGAAAATGACATATTTTATTCGCAGAGCGGATCCTGACAGTACACCCGCAGGTCACGATCCGAGGAAAGTTGCCTCATCCCTAAATTTCTTTAATTGTATGGATTTTGAACATCTCCGTTCATACACGGGCTGGAAGTCTTCCAGGTTGTTCTTTCGCCACTATGCGAAGCAAGTAGAGGAACTTAAGAGATCTGTGGTAGCAGTGGGTCGTGTAGTTAACCCTACTGTTTAACTCTGCGAGGAACAGTGGTCTTAATTGGGACGATTAAGTCCAGGGTGAGTGTGTAGGTACATACTGTACTACAAACTAAATGAGGGCACCAAGTGCCCATATAGACTGTTCCTTCCTTCAAAGGTGAACCTTGCATAAGTTCAGACATGTGTGCCAAGCGTTTCTAACGCTAATGTGATTGATTTGTAATACAGATTTTTTATGACTTGATACCTTGGTATCTCATTAAAGTGGTGTTTAATGGTTTTTCTTTCAGATAAACAAGTTCTGTTTACTATCATACTTATGCTTAAAGTTTTGGGTTACCCTCTTTTATATAAATATATATATTTGTTGTTAACCTGTCTGTTTATTATCTGTCAATAAACTTGTTCTTGAGAACCTTGCGTCTCTTTCACCTGTGTCAATTTATTGGTATAATTGAGCATTTTAATTCTATGTATCTTATCTGGGATAATTCTGATAGAATTGTTCTGTCTTGCAAGCTATGTTGCATTGGTTTATGTAAGTCCCCTAATGGGAGGACTCCGTCCCATAAAGGGACGAGGGCGGTTTTATTAGTTTCTTCCTATGCGGATATAAACCTTTGTTCAATACAAGTATTGTGCGGATGACTGGTCAATATATTGACGCAGTGGTTCTATACAAACTATGCTTTACTTAATATAGGGCGAGACCACTATATTAGCTTGCCTGGTATTCATACATAGATATATGTACTCTTCGAGACTTTCCAGAGTCTAGTAGGACTCTTCCCTGTAGGGGGCAGGAAGCTCTAACATAGTTTATAGTTAGTTGAAAAGATGTATAACGGTAACATCTTAGGTCTCTAGGTCTAGTCGACCGGGAATAAATATCTCCGGGGAGTACGGCACGTTCTGAGAATCCACAGATACAGTAATGCTCTGGTACACTTCCATCAGGACGACATGGCTTGAGCCCAAAAAACGGATTTTGAGCGAAGCGAAAAATCTATTTTTGGGTGAGATAGCCATGTCGTCCTGATGGACCCGCCCTTGCCTTTCTAAGAAAGGGCTGTAGGACCCCTCCCTACATACAGTATCTGTAGCACCTCGTGTACGCTACAAGGAATACAGATGGCGCCAGGATTGGCGCCAGGCACGCATACGAATCGGGGGATAGGGAAGCCTTGGGAGCGGCTCCCCTTTTTCTTTCCCGAATTCGTATCTCGTCAATCTCCCTCCTACGAGACGAATCTCTATTCAGGTCGTAGATTGCCATGTGACGTGTCTAGAATACGTCCTCTGATATGTCGCGATATCCCTTTCACGAGGGATACTCGCTCCAGGAGTTAGAATTCTGGTACCTTAAGGTAAATTCTCTGGGAATATCGCCGTAGTTGTAATATACCCTAGGAAGCTACCCTATAGGAACTTCCATCAGGATGACATGGCTATCTCACCCAAAAATAGATTTTTCGCTTCGCTCAAAATCCGTTATATATATATATATATATATAAGTTTGTAAGTATGTAAATATAAATAAATATATATTTTAATCAGTTGACAAGAACATCTTTAAATACCTGAATTCCGATAGAAGAAAAATAAAACGTTTCGTATAATTTTTTTTTCTACCTGAATTCAGGAAAACAGTAGAAGTGTAAATCTCTGAAAACCCATTACGCTGAATAAATAGGAGGTTAATATACATATATATATATATATATATATATATATATATATATGTGTGTGTGTGTGTGTGTGTGTGTGTGTATATGTATATATATATATATATATATATATATATATATATATATATATATATATATATATATGTGTGTGTGTGTGTGTGTGTGTGTGTGTATGTATATATATTAGATGAATTCAAATATTACTTTTCAATTTATTCTCATAATAAAATCTTTATCAAATTAACATTACAAATCCTACTAAAAATTTAAAACTATTTGTAAAAAATTCAACTCTGATATGACTTATTTACCTCACTACCTTTCATAATTGATCATTTTGGTATCTCATTCTCAACAAACCTTCATTGTACAAATATCTTTCTTCCCAGAATAGCTAAGCCATCATTTGGTAAAAGAGATATAGGTTCATGTTACAGGTTCAGAGGAAAAAGCTTTTGCAGATGCGAGTGACCTTGTTATCGTTATCCAATAATCCAATTCAAGGAAAAAGATCATAATGCAATATTCCTTCCAATTGCGTTGGGAACTTTATTATTTGATATTGCATGAGAATTCTGAACTAAAAGAACTTTTTGGCTTTCCCCACTGAAGCTCCTTTCAATTCAGAAGGCAAAGAGGGTTACGCTTTACTAAAAATATGCTTTTTAAATAATCCATTACTTTCTTATATTAACAAATCGAAACTACATCTTTTATTCGTATTTTTACCTTTTTTTACAACAATTATTTACGAGTCTCTTCGTCATCAATTACAATACCGATAGAGTTTTTGGGTCCTTTGGCTGGCCAGACAGTACTACATTGGATCCCTATCTCTGGTTACGGGTTATCTTTCCTTTGCCTACTCATACACCGGATAGTCATACACCTGTCTACTCTGAGATTACCAAACAATTCTTCTTCGCTCAAGGGGTTAACTAATGCACTGTAATTGTTCAGGGGCTATTTTACTCTTGGTAAGGGTGGAAGAGACTCTTTAGCCATGATAAACACCTCTTCTAGGAGAAGGACACTCCACAATAAATAATATAACTAATATAAATAATATAAATAATATTATAAATAATATAAATAATAAATAAACAAATAAATAACAATAACAATAATAATAACAAATAATAAATAATAAATAATAATGATAATAATATTAATAACAACAACAACAGTCGATTCTAAAGCAAGATTGTGTTAATAATAGATGCCAAGAAAAATAAGGACGGTGATTAATATCAAAACTGAAAACAAGTTGATCTTTTGCAATCAACAATATGTAACAAACACATTACGTATGAATAGCAGATTTTTTTTTTCAAAGCTAATTTTATTTTCTTCCCGGTACTGACAATGTTAACTCCATATCTGCATAAAATAAATAGTCTAAAGTAGAGGATAATGGCATTGCGATGAACAACAAAAATGATTTGTGTACAATGCTCAGCAACAGACTAGAAACTAAAAAACCTGGCTTGTATAAAGCATATAAAGAGCATATTTAAATAAATTATTTGAATACAAGAAGTATTCAAACATTGAACAATAAGATTAATTGAATGTTTATTTGGACGTTATAAATAAAAGTTCATCAGATGAAACATTCTGGGAGTTGTTGCTCTCGTAAACAACTCGGTATTCAACAAAATGAACAATTTATGTTCACTCATATGTAGATTAAATATAAAATGGAAGGCTATTATTATGAAAAATTGGGGGAGAGGTAGATTATCCTGCCTAATGAACGAGGTCGACTATTATAGAAGGAAAGAAAAAGAGATAATATACAATAATATAGCTATGTGATAAAACGGCTCGAGAAAAACTTGGGAATGAATAATATTAAAATACGCCCATTTTGAAATAAATAATGTACAATAGTACATTATTACTAATTGATATAAAGGCCTGAAAACATTCGGGAAGTAATAAAAAGAATCAAACCCTAATAAAACTAAGTGATAAAAAGCCATGAAAAACCGGGAAGGAATAAAATAAGAGATAAAATTTAAATTTGCAATAAAAACTACTATAAGTATAGGATATGCCATAAGTCTTCACACATAGCAAAAATAATACATTCCATACATATATGATTCTAACACATTTATTTATATTTCAGAATCACAGAGAATGCATTTGAATAAAGAGTGGAAGACACGCATCAAAATGTGTTTCCGACATAATGGGACTTATATAGAGCATATTATATAAATAAAATTGGTGTATGCCCAGAAACGTTTATGAGACGTACGAGAAGGAAAGGTGGTGCAAGGTTGAATGCCATGTTGAATGGAGAGTTACTTGAGGAGGTGGATCAGTTTGAGTACTTGGGGTCTGTTGTCGCAGCAAATGGTGGAGTGAAAGCAGATGTACGTCAGAGAGTGAATGAAGGATGCAAAGTGTTGGGGGCAGTTAAGGGAGTAGTAAAAAATAGAGGGTTGGGAATGAATGTAGAGAGAGTTCTTTATGAGAAAGTGACTGTACCAACTGTGATGTATGGATCGGAGTTGTGGCCATGTTGAGAGAATGGAAAATGGCTGTCTGCTAAAGAAGGTGTTGAATGCAAGAGTTAATGGTAGAAGTACAAGAGGAAGGCCAAGGTTTGGGTGGATGGATGGAGTGAAGAAAGCTCTGGGTGATAGGAGGATAGATGTGAGAGAGGCAAGAGAGCGTGCTAGAAATAGGAATGAATGGCGAGCGATTGTAACGCAGTTCCGGTAGGCCCTGCTGCTGCCTCCGATGCCTTAGATGACCGCGGAGGTAGCAGCAGTAGGGGATTCAGCATTATGAAGCTTCATCTGTGGTGGATAATGTGGGAGGCTGGGCTGTGGCACCCTAGCAGTACCAGCTGAAGTCGGTTGAGTCCCTGGTCAGGCTGGGAGGAACGTAGAGAGTAGAGGTCCCCTTTTTGTTTTGTTTCAATTGTTGATGTCGGCTACCCCCCAAAATTGGGGGAAGTGCCTTGGTATATGTATGTATGTACACAGCTTACTTAAAATGATATGATTTACAAGTACAGTAATAAATTTCTTACTTCCATATGTATGTTATTGTTATTACTTAATTTACTTCAGATGTATTACAATACATCTCACCCTCCTTGATTGACATATAAAGCTGATGGACTTCAATTCAAACTTGCATGGGATTAACTTGCAGTAAAAGCTTATGTGGATTATAAAACACTCGGATAACGCCAAATTATGTATAAATACAAAAAAAATGTTAGAGAGAGAGAGAGAGAGAGAGAGAGAGAGAGAGAGAGAGAGAGAGAGAGAGAGAGAGAAAATTACAATTAATCCCACGTAAGAGAAACTAATTTCACCCGTCACATAATTACGGTCTGGATATATTCCTTCCTAATGATGAATCCATTTGGGTAGGGGAAAAGCGTCTCCATTTTCATATTTCCTCTTTTAGATGGAACAAGATATCGCAGCTTCTTATTGGGATAGAAAAATTATTTTCTATGGTTTAGAAATACGTTTCTTCATGTATTTCTATTTGAGCACGATATTGTGTTGATTTTCATCCATATTGACTCATTAGGGGTAACTCGAATTAAATGCTATCAATTGTGTCACCTGGTTGGCAGGGAAGTCGGGGGAAAACTCGCTGGTAAGAGACTAATGTTTCGCCAGCTAAATCCTTAACTGCAGTTAGGTTCAGACTTGTTTTGAGCCTCTGGTAGGATGGTTGGAAGCGACCTGGCCTTTCATTTGAAGGGGCTAGGGTTCGATCCCAAGAATAAGGTAGAAATTTATAAATATATATATATATATATATATATATATATATATATATATATATATATATATATATATATATATATATATCATGAGGAGAGAGAGAGCCTTACCTTACCTTATTGCCTTATTTTTTGTTTGGGTTCCCCCAGGTCCCTCAGTGTGAGGCACCTCGTATATCCACCAGAGAGTTGCTAATACATCTTCCGGTGTATTTTGCATCTTCCAGTCTTGGATGGTCTGGGATGCATCTTAGGTATTTATCGAGCTGATTTTTAAACACATCTACGCTCACTCCTGATATGTTTCTTAGATGAGCTGGCAGCACATTAAATAGTGGCTGCATTATCGATGCTGGTGCGTAGTGGATTAATGTCCTGTGCGCCTTTCTCAGTTTACCTGGAATGCTTTTTGGCACTATCAATCTACCTCGGCTTGCTCTTTCTGATACTTTAAGCTCCATGATGTTTTCAGCAATTCCTTCTATTTGCTTCCATGCTTGTATTATCATGTAGCGTTCTCTTCTCCTTTCTAGACTGTATAGTTTTAAAAATTTCAGTCTTTCCCAGTAGTCAAGGTCCTTAACTTCTTCTATTCTAGCAGTATAGGACCTTTGTACACTCTCTATTTGCGCAATATCCTTTTGGTAGTGTGGGTACCATATCACATTGCAGTACTCGAGTGTACTACGCACATAAGTTTTGTAAAGCATAATCATGTGTTCAGCTTTTCTTGTTTTAAAGTGTCTGAATAACATTCCCATTTTTGCTTTACATTTAGCCAACAGTGTTGCTATTTGGTCGTTGCATAACATATTCCTATTTAAAATTACACCAAGGTCTTTAATTGCTTCCTTGTTTGTGATTGTCTCATTATTAGGTCCCTTGTATGCATACACCATTCCTTCTCTGTTTCCATAATTTATTGATTCGAATTTATCGGAGTTAAATACCATCCTATTTATCTCCGCCCATTCATATATTTTGTTTAGATCACTTTGTAGTGAGTTCCTATCTTCATCACAAGTAATTTCTCTACTTATTCTTGTGTCATCGGCGAAACTTCTCACTACGGAGTTTTCAACATCACAGTCTATGTCTGAGATCATAATAACAAATAGCAGTGCAGCTAATACCGTACCTTGGGGCACACCAGATATTACCTGGGCTTCATCTGATTTCTCGTCATTTGCAACCACTATCTGTTTTCTGTTTTGCAGGAATTCTTTTACCCATTTTCCTATCTTTCCCACAATATTATGCTTTCTCATTTTTTTCTCCAATATGTTATGGTCTACCTTGTCAAAGGCTTTTGCAAAATCTAGATAGATCACATCTGTGTCTTTTTCATTTATCATATTATTGTATATGTTTTCATAGTGTGCTATCAGTTGGGTCTGTGTACATTTTCCAGGTACGAAACCGATAATATAGGACAGTTCTTTTAATATATCAAATCCTCTAAATAATGTCTACAAAGTTACAAATCTATAATAAAACATCTTTAGTAATAATAATAATAATAATAATAATAATAATAATAATAATAATAATAATAATAATAATAATAATAATAATAATAATAAGTATAAAAATAATAGTAAGCTACCATTACATTTTGCCCACTTAAAACACCATCAATTTAAAGAACCAGAGAAAATATCAAACACAAATGGCAGTAGGTTGGCCAGGTCACCAGCCACCCGTCGAGACACTACCGCTAGAGCTACTGGGTCCTTTGACTGGCCTTCGCCTACACATACACCGAATAGTCTGACCTATTCTTTTCAGTTTCCTCTGTCCTCATACACTTGTCAAAACTGAGATTACCAAACAATTATTCTTCACTCAAGGGATTAATTACTGCAATGTAACAGTTCAATGGTTACTTTCCTTTTTGGTAAGGGTAGAAGAGACTCTTTAGCTAAAGTAAGTAGCTCTTCTAGGAGAAGAATACGCCAAAATAAAACTATTGTTCTCTAGTCTTGCGTAGTGCCATAGCCTCTGTACCATGGTCTTCCACTTTCTCGGCGTAGAGTTTCTTGTTTGAGGGTATAATCGGGCAAACTATTCTATCTTATTTCATTCCCTTTTTTAAATTTTTATAGTTTATATATGAAAAATTTATTTTAATG
>NC_090743.1:19152103-19169603 GCF_036898095.1 Palaemon carinicauda
CACAGTTGGGTGATTTCGTCTGTGAAATATATAATAAAATTAACATTGCAACTCTCCAATATTTTCTTCAAACATTCCGTATCTGATAAAGTCAATCAGAAGTCAATTTTAACAATCTCTAACGAATCCCTACAACAAAAAATATTTCTCTTATGCAGTTATTCAAACTCAGCTAGTGAGGGCATGAAATATATTCAAGCAGTACTAGAGACATAAAGGAAGTTACCCTCAGTAAACGTTGAGGTCCCTCCGTTTGAGACAAGCTAAGTATGCTTCAATTTCTTTGACCATCCTCTATAATTGGCAAATGGAAACTTATAACCGAAGATACACAAGATATGACTGGGGAAAAGAACAACTCATTCATGGAGAAAGGGGCATCAAGCAAATCAGGTTGTAATGATGTGTGATATCGTGAAATATTATTTTTCTTCTTCTTCTTCTTCTTTGTCTACATCTTTTCCCACTTCTATGTGGGGTCGATGTTTCTGGCCAGCTTTCTCCATCTACCTCTGTCCCACACTTCATCACCTGTTAATCCCTTTGATCGAAGGTCATCCTTGATACAGTCCATCCACCTTCGCTTGGTCTCCCTCTCCTTCTCGTTCCCTGTACCTCCATTTCCATCACTCTCCTCCCAATATATTGTTCATCCCTTCTCATGACATGACCGTACCACCTCAGTCGTCTTTCTTGGATTTTATCAGATAGTTTTCTAAATAAATAATCAAATAAATGAGTTATTATCATGATTATTATTATTGATTTTAGTAGTATTATCATAAGTAGAGAATCACAATAAAAACAAAACGAAACAATATATTATAGCGTTATCACATCCTAGATGTTTCAGCTCACTGACCGTGTTTTGGTGGTCAATGATAAGCATTTCCTTCTTCATATTCGAGGCACACTTTGGATTCCAACGATATATATAATTCAACATCAAAGTATATATATATATATATATATATATATATATATATATATATATATATATATATATATATATATATACACATATATATAAATATATATATTTATATATATATATATATATATATATATATATATATATATATATATATATATATATATATACACATATATAGTAATGGAGGTACAGGGAGCGAGGAGGAGAGGGAGACCAAAGCGAAGGTGGGTGGACTGTATCAAGGATGACCATCGATCAAAGGGATTAACCGGTGATGAAGTGTGGGAGAGAGGTAGATGGAGAAAGCTGACCAGAAACATCGACCCCACATAGAAGTGGGAGGGGATGTAGACAAAGAAGAAGAAGAAGAAGAAGAAGAAGTAATGATAGAAAAACATTAGGAATAACAGAATGGGTCCTTAGAGATTGCAAAAGAAGTAGGAGAAGGAAGAGAAGACGATGGATTGACGAACTAAGAAAGTGAGCTGGTATAGACTGGCGTAGAAAGACCACAAACAGATGCGAGTGGAAGGACATGTCTGAGGCCTTTGTTCTGCAGTTGACTAGTAACAACTGGTGTGATACACACACACACACACACACACACACACACACACACACACACATATATATATATATATATATATATATATATATATATATATATATATATATATATATATATATATATATATATATATATAAACAATAAATGTAGCCGTCTTAATCGACGTCTGGACAAAGGCTTCAGACATGTCCTTAACCATGTCTGGGGTTTGGCCATTTTCATCACCACGTGGGCCATTGTGGATTGGTGATGGTAGAGACTTTAATCAAATCACTGACAGCAAACCAACTTAGTAAGGGTGGCCCTGACTAGTACAACTCTGCTGATCATGGCGATACTCAAACCCTTTCACCACGTTAAGGTATCCCCACTCAGAAAGTAATATATATGTATGTATATATATATATATATATATATATATATATATATATATATATATATATATATATATATATATATAGAGAGAGAGAGAGAGAGAGAGAGAGAGAGAGAGAGAGAGAGAGAGAGAGAGAGAGAGAGAGAGAGAGAGAGAGAGGGCGTAGCTTTGCTGACTGGGGACTAAGGGAGAGATACTGCAAAGAACCCTTTAAAATGCCTACAGTTAACCGTCTGATATGCAATAATGGCACTAGCCTTATAGGGGATGGCTGCTAAAAGATATAAGAACTAGCATTTGCTAGTAAAGGAAATAGGCATATTTCCAAAAGGTCAGCCTAGGCCTATGGTGACTTTACGTAGTTGAGGTATGGCTGAAGGAGGTGTTCCTTCTCTGGGAATAATAGTTATTCCTCCAAGGTTTCGTAGCTTCTAAGTTTATGCACGTATGTACGTACATACACGAATAATATACTGCCAAAATAATTCATAGACAGCCAACTTCACCATCAACTCCACCAACGCCACAATTACTTCAAATTTTCTTATCGTTTATTCTATAAAGATTGACATAAAAATAATTACTTTTAATACGAAACATGAATAAAAATCTTATTTGACATTTAAGCAAATAAAAAACAAATTCGCCATCTTCAAATTTTGAATCTGTGGGAGAAGACTCGTTAAAGTTCGGCTCATCTGACTCGATGGAACGATTTGAATCAGCTGATTCGATAAAACAACCTGCTGTCTGTCAAATACCATCCTTGAACATCCCCACCATCTTCTAACAACCGAATCTCTCTCTCTCTCTCTCTCTCTCTCTCTCTCTCTCTCTCTCTCTCTCTCTCTCTCTCTCTCTACATTCTTTGCGTGGAGAATCTCGATCATTACGACTCGTCGGACCTTTTGAGGTTTTGCTTCTCAGAACTCAATTCTGTGAAGGAAATGGCCGACGATGGCCGCCATTAACCATCAATTTCCTCGGGCTGGAATGTGGGAATCGTTTTTAATTCTCTCCATTATTCCGAATTCACGGGTGTTTGTTATTCCTCCGTTTTCAAAATGAGGGCCAATTAATTCGTGGCTCTGCTTTTTGGGTAGGGGTTGGGTAGGGTGGGCTAGTTACTTCATAATATGTTTATATGGAGATTATAATTAGTAAATAGTAGTTTAGCTAATAATAATAATAATAATAATAATAATAATAATAATAATAATAATAATATTACTGCTACTACTACTACTACTACTACTACTACTACTACTACTACTACTAATAATAATAATAATAATAATAATAATAATAATAATAATAATAATACCGAAGGGTATCAATTTGATTAGAGGGTAAATTATAGCTGATATTTTAGAAGAATAATATAATTCGATAGCCAGGATAACAATCGAAATATTTTTTTGCTTCCATCGTTTCTGATATATATATATATATATATATATATATATATATATATATATATATATATATATATATATATATATATATATATGTATATATATATATATATATATATATATATATATATATATATATACATATATATATATATATATTTTAATGAGTGCTTCCTGTGGGGATCTATTCAATCAGAGAGGGAATTTGGAACCAAAGAAATGAAAACAACACACTGTTCTAAAACACACTTATACAGATAATAATCGATACGAATTTTGTAGTAATTCTGTTTTTAAAAAGATATAAAAGGACTAAAAAGTTTCTGAATGCTTAAAAAATACTTCTAAACATATCCCTCTATGTTTTGAATTCTTGCATATTCTTGTATAAATATAATTGCGAACCTGTTTAGCCAAATGGCCCACTCTATATAAGGGTAAGTTATGTTGATTAATACTACTTTCATCCAAACAGGTTCTTACTTTATCAATGTTGAACATATACGGGCAGAAGGTACAAGGTAAACAAATGTTATTTTTAAAACACGACGCTCTTATCTACTTCATACAGTGACAGATTTCTGCAATAAATTACAGCTAATTTGGCGCCAAAACTTGTACACTTTCTTACTTAAATTAACGTAATTACCGAAAGTGCCAACTTTCAAATCAAAAGAGAATAATTTTGGGAACTCAAACACCAAACGACCTCTTTACTAAAGGAACGATTATCTTTATTCGAACGACAGCTAATGCTTTGAAGCCTCAGATTTCTCTATCCTAAATTTTCTTCCATCAAACCTAATCCTTTTGTTTCGCCTTTTCTGTTCCACGATAAAAGCGAATCGTTCAGAAACTAGAAATAAAAAGATGAGAAAAAAAAATACCGCTTTTAAGGTCTCGTTCAAGCAAAATCCCTTCTGGATCGGAGATGCTTGGCGAAGTCGCTCTTTCTCTCTTGGCTCATCCAGTTAACCTTAATTCCTTTGATTTCTTTTCTTTTCCCATATTTTCAAAGTGGGATCTGCAGCTTCAGTTTAATTCTTTCTATTTGTTCTTTTCCTCTTGGTCTCCTCGGTCTTAATTACTCGGTAAATCTTCCTTTCCTTTTTTCTGTCCTTTTGTTAATAAATCTAGTTTTAGAGTCACTTCAAACAACCTTATATTATAACCATTAACCATAGAAAAAATATACCTTCAGTCACGGCTACTGAGCTATCAGTGCCGTCTTCGTTCTTAAGTAAAAAGAAATTAATGATGAAAATCTGACGTTACGGATTCCAACTACATTCGATTTAGGATAAACGTAAATACAGGTAGAACATTTTTTGGGTCGATTTAAGACGTTTCTTCTGCGATCAATCACGACTGCATTTTTTGGAGAGAACGACTCCCTTTTGCCATGTATCACGTCTAGTCTTCCGGAGCAGTGACGAATATGCAAAAACAAGTAAAGTGAAATGAATGTGCGTAATCATTTTAGATATATGTGAATTGATGTATTTCAGCCATACACCTTAATCCTCTTTGGAAGGGTGCCAGGTGTTGCCAGAAGGTACTAGCTTTTCGGCTAGCCAACTACACATATACATAGGAGTGAGGTTGCTAGCCTTACCTTTATCCCAGCAATTGCTAGCACTCGTTTACATTCAGTTGAACCAGCGGATGACACAATACCAAACAAGAGCCAAATTTATACTACTTAGTCAAGCTGATTGCACCTTCGGAATGCTATGGGCAAAATCCACTAAAGCAATATTGGACCTAACCGATATATATATATATATATATATATATATATATATATATATATATATATATATATATATATATATATATATATACACATATACATATATATATGTATAATTTTTATATATATATATAAATAAATATATAGACTGTATATATATATATATATATATATATATATATATATATATATATATACACATATAAATATATATATATAAATATATACACATATATAAACATATATATATGAATATATATATATATATATATATATATATATATATATATATATATATATGTATATAAATATATATATATATATAAAGAGAGAGAGAGAGAGAGAGAGAGAGAGAGAGAGAGAGAGAGAGATTTTTTTTAATCAATTTATTACGCCCATTTGGCGTCAGACATTTGAGTACATGGTAATACAGTAATATTGTTTACATCTACATAGTAATTCAGTTATACCTAAAGAATAAAAAAAAAAGTATATGCAGACATTTAAGTACATATTTAAACAGTATTATTTACATATATAGCTTATAATGAAGTTTATACAAAGAAATAAAAAATAAAGTATAGACAGATATTTAGTACATATTAAAAATAATATTGCTCATTTCTATATATTTATGGTTATACAAATGAATTCATATGGAATACAAATTAAATTTAGTTTGACTTCATGGGTAGGTTGTACCTATCTTTAATTAACATTACAAAACAGCTGATTATTCAGTATCCACCAAAATGAGGATGGCGCATGATGATCTCATCGAGAAAATTATTATGTCAATATTTTTTTACATGTATCAACTACTGTGAGTCTTTGGGGGTAATATGTCACTAACAAGAGGACATTTCAGGCAATAGTGTTCCGAGGGAGAGAGAGAGAGAGAGAGAGAGAGAGAGAGAGAGAGAGAGAGAGAGAGAGAGAGGAGAGAGAGAGAGAGAGAGCCTTACCTTACCTTACCTTATTTTTTGTTTGGGTTCCCCCAGGTCCCTCAGTGTGAGGCACCTCGTATATCCACCAGAGAGTTGCTAATGCATCTTCCGGTGTATTTTGCATCTTCCAGTCTTGGATGGTCTGGGATGCATCTTAGGTATTTATCGAGCTTATTCTTAAACACATCTACGCTCACTCCTGATATGTTTCTTAGATGAGCTGGCAGCACATTAAATAGTCGCAGCATTATCGATGCTGGTGCGTAGTGGATTAATGTCCTGTGCGCCTTTCTTAGTTTACCTGGTATATTTTTTGGCACTATTAATCTACCTCGGCTTGCTCTTTCTGATATTTTAAGCTCCATGATGTTTTCAGTAATTCCTTCTATTTGCTTCCATGCTTGTATTATCATGTAGCGTTCTCTTCTCCTTTCTAGACTGTATAGTTTTAAAAATTTCAGTCTTTCCCAGTAGTCAAGGTCCTTAACTTCTTCTATTCTAGCAGTATAAGACCTTTGTACACTCTCTATTTGCGCAATATCCTTTTAGTAGTGTGGGTACCATATCGCATTGCAGTACTCGAGTGTACTACGTACATAAGTTTTTTAAAGCATAATCATGTGTTCAGCTTTCCTTGTTTTAAAGTGTCTGAATAACATTCCCATTTTTGCTTTACATTTAGCCAACAGTGCTGCTATTTGGTCGTTGCATAACATATTCCTATTTAACATTACACCAAGGTCTTTAATTGCTTCCTTGTTTGTGATTGTCTCATTATTGTATGCATATACCATTCCTTCTCTGTTTCCATAATTTATTGATTCGAATTTATCGGAGTTAAATACCATCCTATTTATCTCCGCCCATTCATATATTTTGTTTAGATCTCTTTGTAGTGAGTTCCTATCTTCATCACAAGTAATTTCTCTACTTATTCTTGTGTCATCGGCGAAACTTCTCACTACGGAGTTTTCAACATCACAGTCTATGTCTGAGATCATAATAACAAGCAGCAGTGCAGCTAATACCGTACCTTGTGGTACACCAGATATTACCTGGGCTTCATCTGATTTCTCGTCATTTGCAACCACTATCTGTTTTCTGTTTTGCAGGAGTTCTTTTACCCATTTTCCTATCTTTCCCACAATATTATGCTTTCTCATTTTTTTCTCCAATATGTTATGGTCTACCTTGTCAAAGGCTTTTGCAAAATCTAGATAGATCACATCTGTGTCTTTTTCATTTATCATATTTTTGTATATGTTTTCATAGTGTGCTATCAGTTGGGTCTGTGTACTTTTTCCAGGCACGAAGCCGTGTTGACCCATATTAAACAAATTATTTTTAACCAAATGGTTCATTATTTTCTTTTTTATTACCCTCTCATACACTTTCATAATATGTGATGTTAGGCTAACAGGTCTATAATTGCTTGCCTCTAGTCTTGATCCACTTTTGAAGATAGGGGTTATATAAGCTAATTTATGTTTAACATATATCTCGCTCATATCTACACTTTGTCTTAGCAGTATTGCAAGCGGCTTCGCGAAAGTGTTTGCAGTTTTTTTTTAACAAAATCGCTGGAACTCCATCTGGTCCGGCTGCCGATCCATTTTTAATTTCATTTATAGCCGTGACAATATCTGCTTCATTAATATCTATATCCGTTAGATATTCAACATTTTCTTCTCTCATTTCTGTTTCATTATTCTCATTCGCAATTCTTGGCATGAACTCACTCTTATATTTTTCTGCTAATATGTTGCATATTTCCTTTTTTTCATTTGTTAGCCGTCCTTCAATTCTTAGAGGGCCTATTTCTAATCTCCCTTTATTCATCTATTATTCATAGGAGTAAAGTACTTTGGGGTTTCTTTTTATATTTTGAAGTGTCCTTTCTTCCAAGTCCCTTTTTTCATTTTCTTTCGACTGTATAATCTTTTGTTCTGCAAAAGAAAGAGAGAGAGAGAGAGAGAGAGAGAGAGAGAGAGAGAGAGAGAGAGAGAGAGAGAGAGAGAGAGAGGCTAAAATACTCATAAACACTAGCAAATAGAGCATTCATGACTACCAGTAATTTTCACCTGGTAGGTAGTAGGTTGCACAAGGCACCAGCCACCTGTTGAGATAATGCCGCTAGAGTTATGGGGTCCTTTGACTGGCCAGACAATAGTAGATAGAATCTCTCTCTCTCTGTTACGGTTTATTTTTAATTTGCCTACACATACTCTGAATAATGTGGCCTATTCTTTCCACATTCTCCTCTGTCCTCATACATCTGACAAAACTGAGATTACCAAACAATTCTTCTTAGCTCATGGGGTTAGGTACTGAACTGTAATTGTTCATTGGCTACTTTCCTCTTGGTAAGTGTAGAAGAGAATTTAGCTATGGTAAGCAGCTCTTTTAAGAAGACACTCCAAAATCAAACCATTGTTCTCTAGACTTGGGTAGTACCATACCCTCTGTACCATGACCTTTCAATGTCTTGGGGTAGAGTTATCTTGCTTGAGGGTACACTCGGGCATACTATTCTATCATATTCTATTGCTCTTGTTATTCTGAAGGTTTGTATTTTATATATGAAAGATCTATTTAATGTTGTTACTATTCATAAGATATTCTATTTTAATTGTTCATTACTTTTCTTGTAGTTTATTTATATCCTCACTTCTCTCCTCACTGGGCTATTTTCCCTGTTGAAGCCCTTGAGCTTGTAGCATCTGGCTTTACGAACCAAGGCTGTAGCTTAGCTAATAACAATAATAATAATAATAATATTAATAATAATAATAATAATAACAATAATAAGGGAGGCGGGGTGTTCCTTCTTTACTTCTTCTTTTGTCGTTTCAATTATATGAATCCATAGAAAAAAACCGAATTTATAGAGCAAACAGAGGACCCTTATATCCGTAGGTCGGTGATCCTGAAAAAGGCTGCGAGGGGAAAAAAAAAAATTGGCTTCGTTAGTCTCCCTTCAACGATTTCGACAGATCCCGTTTTCTATTGCTCTGATAATGATCATCGAAATGGCCCCTTCCCGCGATGCTCTCTCGTTCGAAATATCTTTATGGTTTAGTTCATAAGATTCCGATAAATGGAGTCAAAGCTAAGTGGTTTGTTGAATCAAGACTCGTTATTTATTTATTTATGTCTGTTTTTTTTTACATCATAATTCCTTTCAGCGGAGATAATAAGATTTGCATATTAAAAAATGGCCTCAAAACTCTTAGTCCTCCCTGATTTATCCATATATTTCCAGATATGATAATCAATTGATTTATTCTATACTATAATTAAGTGATAATTATCATAATTGATAACTATGTGAGAAACGAAATTAGTCTTATTGAATTGCGGCTAAAATCAGCAATGGGAGTAAATTGCCCAATAACACGAACTGCAACCATGATCACCATTACTACTATACTCAATTTTTTTTAATGAGGCACATTTGCACTGACTCGTAGCGATGCCCTTTTAGCTCGGAAAAGTTTCCTGCTATCCGATTGATTAGAACTATCTTGTCCAACCAATCAGCAATAAGGAAACTTTTCCGAGCTAAAAGGGCACCCCTGCGAGTCGGTGCGAATCTGCCTCACTAAAAAAAATTGAGTATAGTACTTGTCGCATAGTAGTAATAATACTATAACTACCATCAATGTACTATTACATTTCAAGCAGTTTTTGTTATTGTTTCTAAGACGTTACATATACCAAAATATTTTTTAAATTCAAGTCTTGTTGACAGTTTCTTTGAGAGAGAGAGAGAGAGAGAGAGAGAGAGAGAGAGAGAGAGAGAGAGAGAGAGAGAGAGAGAGAGAGAGAGAGAGAGAATCTTTAAAGCGATAAATTTTGGATTAGATGTTTTAGTGAATTAAAATATTTTTCACAACAATACGATTACTAAACTGTATATTTCCACTGAAACTAACAGAACTAAAAGATTTCATTATCAATATATCGAAAAACACTTTGATAAAAAAAATCTTTCCTTATCAGACGGACTATCATTTTACAAGAGTTAAAAGTAGAACACGAAATGTTTATCAAACATTAATGGGAGACTATAAAAAATACTCTCATGAAAGACTTGGGAATTTATCGAAAGCAGATATTGGAAGTTGAAAGGAAAATGCGAAATTACCAACTTGTCTTTACAACAATCGAAGGCAAAATGATGCAATAAAATCAAGCATTGATTCTGTCGCAAATGACGCTAATGTTGCAATTCGTCGTTCTGAGACTTTGTGCTGCCGAAAATAGATTTATAATTCTAAGAATTAATTATCAATATGTCCATCAGTGAATATTCTTAACTGCAACACTATCATAAATGAAAGCACACAGGCACAGACACAGACACACAGACACAAACCTCGAAGAATAAGGACCTATAATTCGTCTTCTAATTTCTCCCATGAGTATCCTAAACCCTTCTCTTCCTCCTTCCCGTTACACAACAAACTAAATGTATTGCTCCGCATCTCGAATTTTCCCTGAATCAACACTTTCTCGTCTTTATGTTTTTCTCCAATTTTCAGTTTCTCTTTCCTATCTTCTGCCTTACATTATCCCTCCTTGTCACTCCTTTCTCACCTTTATCATTATTTGTTCTTTCGACTTAACTAGACGAAGAAATTACATTTTGAACCTATAATTACCCGGAGTAACTCAGGACGAGAGTTGGTTTTCTTTCTCTTAAAATATTTTATTTTTCCTTGTTTCCTTTCCTCACTGGGCTATTTTCCCTGTTGGAGCCACTGGGCTTGTAGCATCCTGCTTTACCAACTAGGGTTGTAGCTTACCAAGTAGTAGTAGTAACAATAATAATAATAATAATAATAATAATAATAATAATAATAATAATAATAATAATAATAAAGGAGACTTTGGATCCTCATTAGTCTTATGAACAAACTTCATTCTTTGCATTAAACTAGCTGACAGACCTTTTGATGAATATCAGCGCTTAATTCTACAGAAATATATTGAAATCACGAAAATTGAAGTTCAAGAAGCTTTCCGAATTTTGAGTGAAAAACGACGTTGTTTTCATAATCTTATTCCAGTAAACTGGAAACATCTGCTAATGGATTATAGTTATAGAAAACTGAGAACAGAGTGCCGAAGAGTGAATAACCGATTAAGAACAAAACTAAAAGTGTTGATTGAGAACAGTGATTGGAATAAGCATGCTAACCCTGATTTTGTATTGAATTTGTCAAGTAAACCTTTACAAGATAATGCTTATAGTGCTCTAGGTTATGGTTTAAGTTTTTCTTTTTCAAAAGGAAATATTGATCAAGTCGATGTCGCAAACTCTTTTTGTAATCTGGAAAGAAATGGCAATTTGTCAAGTGATGATGTAAACATTTGTAAAGGTATTGTTTATGGTGCTATGTCAAAACCAATATCAACTAGCATTCCAAAGCGTTTTTAAAGTGTTACAGTGAGTTAAAGAATGATAATGATCTGCATATTACGAAGGCAGATAAGTCTAACGTGTTTGTAATAATGGATAAAGATAAGTATGTGGGAAAGATGGATAATCTGTTGTCGGATAATGAAACTTATTCTGAAGAATGTGGAAATCCCTTAGAAACTATAAATAGTAATTTCAATAGGAAATTAAAATCCATCTTGAAAGGATATGATGCATTCATTAAGCAATTTTCTTCCCAATGTGCCACATTACCGTATATGTACGGTCTTATCAAAACTCATAAGATTAATAACCCTGTCAGGCCAATAATCAGTTCAGTTGGTAGTGTTTCTTACAAATTGTCAAAGTGGTTAGTGCAAGTCCTCATGCCTATTGTTGGAAATATATCCCAATCGCATATAAAGAATAATACAGATTTTGTTAACAAGTTGCTTAGTGCTCGCATTGATTTTAACTTTAAAATGGTAAGTTTTGATGTAACTTCTTTATTTACGAAGGTTCCAGTTGACGATCTATTGACATTTTTATCCGACGAATTAAGTAAGCATGTTTTACCTTTATCTTATGACAAAATTATTGAATTGATAAAATTATGTGTTAAAGACTGTAAATTTGTTTTTAATGGAAAGTACTACCTACAAAAGTTTGGAATGGCAATGGGTAATCCCCTATCCCCAGTACTCAGTAACCTTTACATGGAATTTTTCGAAGTAAAACTGTTGCCAGCGATTTTGCCTAAAGGGGTTCTTTGGTTTCGTTATGTTGACGATATTTTTTGTGTTTGGCCTACATATGAGAATCTAAATATTTTTTTGGAAAAGTTAAATAGTTTAGTATACTCCATAAAATTCACTATTGAAGAAGAGAATCATTGTAAATTGCCATTATTAGATGTTTTAGTGCATAGAAATGATAGAGGCTTTGTTTTTTATATTTACAGGAAACCTACTAATGTTTGCTCCCACATTCATTTTTATTCAAATCATCAAACTAGTGTAATAGTTTCTGTTTTTTTCAAGTATGTTTTTAAGGGCTTTAAGGATTTGCAGCCCCGAATTTATAGACGCAGAATTTCGTAGAATTAATGACATAGTAATTAAATTAAAATATCCTAAAGTTTTAATTGACAAGTCTCTACAGAAAGCTAGGCATATATTTTATTCCGACAAGAATAGGGAACTTTTTAAGAATCAGAATGTGCTGGCACTTCCATACAATGAAAACTTTGCTTATATAAAAGATTTATTGAAAATATTCAAAGTAAATTTAGTTTTTAAAAGTTCAGGAACGGTAAAGAATGTCCTAATAAATAATTCTCCAAATTATAATAGTGGCTCTATTTACATAATTCTACGTACTGGTTGGGACAAGAAATATGTGGGTCAAACCGGAAAATTGCTTAACAACCGAATAAAACAACATCGATATGCAGTTAGGACAGGACAAATGTCGTGCCTTGTTTGTCCACATGAACGATTTTAACCACTGTATTGACTGGGAAAACTCCTCAGAGATTTTATTTTGTAAAAATCTTGTTAAAAGAAATATTATTGAATCTGCTTTTACTAAATATTTTAATAATCAAATTTTAAATCTCAGTTCTGGTCTTTTTAAACCAGACACTCATCTTGTTAATGAAATTGTAAGGAAGTACAATGTAAACATTTAGTTTAACGATTGTTATATTACTAGTATTTTATTATAAACTACAATTGTTTATTCATTTTTAACGACTGTTAGTTATTTTAGCATATTGATAATGCTTTGCTTGTTTGTGGCTTTTATTTCAGTTTTGGTAGGTTTCTTTATTGAATTATTTTATTTTCTATTTCACTTTGTACCCTGAAGAAGTGTACGTAATACACGAAAGCGCTTGTTACCTGGTCTTTTCCTTTCCTGTTTCCTGTGGATTTTACCCTTTAATATATATATATATATATATATATATATATATATATATATATATATATATATATATATATATATATATATACACATATATATATATATATATATATATATATATATATATATACACATATATAATATATATATATATATATATATATATATATATATATATATATATATATATATATATATATATATGTGTGTGTGTGTCTATATAGCCACGAATGGAAACATTAAGACTTTCGTTGTATTAGTGGACATAAAAACTCGTATATATGTATGAAATGTATGCATATAAGCACACGCACACACAAATATTATATATATATATATATATATATATATATATATATATATATATATATATATATATATATATATATATATATATATATATATATGTGTGTGTGTGTGTGTGTGTGTGTGTGTGTGTGTGTATGCGTGTGTGTGTGTCCTTATATGCATACATTTCACAATCTTACATTTTAATCATATTGGATTAAAAGGTTCTGAAGACTTTTCAGCCCCCTGGAGCCAATTTTGAAGTCACCAACTCCAACACCAGATCTCCGGGAAATTTTTCCTCCTTTCAAGACTGAAGACGGTGTTACCTCAAGATAAGATATGATAATAATAATAATAATAATAATAATAATAATAATAATAATAATAATAATAATAATAATAATAATAATAATAAGCGAAGGAGACGTCTGAAAGCTGTATATTATTATTATTATTATTATTATTATTATTATTATTATTATTATTATTATTATTATTATTATTATTATTATTATTATTATTATTTCTCAAGTTAACACCGTCTTCCGTCGGGAAAGGAGGACAAAAATTCCCGGAGATCCGTTGTCGTTGGAGTCAGTGACGACAAAAATGTCTCCAGGAGACTGAAAAGTCTTCAGAATCCTTTTTAGACTCTTATTCATTTTTTTTTTCAAACCAATGCTGATACGAACCTCTGGATAGGTATGTATAGTTATGGCATTTAATAAAGCATTCGGTGTATGGCTGAATAAGATCGGAAAATTTGTTAGAGGACAATACAACAGGCCTCAAAAAGCAGCTTCAGTTATTCAAGAACAGAACGCTGCATGCGAGGATATGACGTTAAATCTTCAAGGACAGCTGCGAACTTTCCAGGAGTCCTCCGTCTTCAAATGGTTTTCGTCACTTCCAGAGGCGCCGCGTTTTGGAGACGGTTGTGCAGTCGCCTCTCAGGATGGATTCCTCCTTGGGTGGCTGCAGCACTGCCCTTGGATTGGGGGCGTTTGGAAAGCCCGTGAGGAACTACGTGTGTGTAAAGTTGGATTGCGTCAAATGGAGGCAGAAGCTTTGAGATTCAACGACCAGTTGAAATCGACATCGGAGCAAGGGAGGAAATCTTTTCTCAAGGTAACAGGACAATTTACATTTGTTTGGCTGCTGCTGGCGCAGCCATATTCGGTTTAACAATGTTTGCTACGAGAAGGACGGTGGAAAATCTTGAGGACGAAAAAAGCAAGTTACAAGGACAACTAAATGAATTGAGAATAGTAGTAGAAGAAATTAATACAGAAAAGGAGATGCAAGAAAAACTGAACGCCCAGAAAGAGATTGAGTATCAAAAGCTGAAAATTGACTGCGCTGAAAAAGACCTTCAGATGAAGGAAGAGGAAAAGAAACATGCAATTCTTAAAATGGGAATGGAGGAAATGAAAAAAGTTAATAAAATCCTTAATAAGAAAATAGAAAAACTTGAAAACGTCTGCGTCCAAAAGGATCTTCAGATGAAAATAAAAGAAAATTTACTGGAAATTCTAAAAGCTGATAACGAAGTTCAAAAACAGAAAACTGACCAACAAAATCAATTGAAAAGTAAAATAAATGAATTGGAGAGAGAGCGACAGGAGCAAGAAAGACTGAAAGAACAATTGAGAAACGAAATAAACAAACTAAACGCGAGAAACAGGTGGAAGAAAAGATGAAAGCTGAGAAGACGTCTGATCATCAGGAAAGGGAAAATGAGTCTGCGAAAACCGACGTTTAAGAGAACGAACGGTCGAAGAATGAAGACACTAAGAAAGAGAGTAAGAAGGAAACGGAAAATAAAGAGGAAAATAAGCAGAAAAATGTATTAAAGGCTGAAGCGAACGCAGCCTCCGGAAACCCTCTTGACATGGATATCATATTGAATTGTTGCCAAGAGTTTGAGAAATGTCGTCAAGAATGCAGTAGAGCCTACGTGCTACGAGGGAAGCACCTTCTCAAACTTGGCCTTTTCGACGCTGCCAGGAAGGACTTTGAAACTGCGAGAACGGTAGAAGGATTTGAGGAATGTTCGAAATTCATAGAAGATGCTAAGGCGCAAAGGAAGAAATGGGTAGACCAAACCCATTATGATATTTTGGGTGTAAGTCAGACGGCCACTACGAAAGAAATTTTAAAAGGTTTCAGAGTCTTGGCCATGAAGTGTCATCCGGACAGACACGGGGGTGAACCCAAATTCATACTGGATGGATTCGAGTGGAGGTTTAAAAGAGTGAATTATGCTAAAACTGTCCTGACGGATGAAAAACTCAGAAAGTCATACGATGTGTGGATTCGACCAAAGTCAGGATAGAAGGACCAACGGCATCGACGGCCAAAGCGAGTGTTTAAGGATATGTACAACTGTTTTGGCAGAGTTTTTGTATGTCAAAAAATAATTCTTCCTGAATTATAAAAAAAAAAAAAAGATAGAATATCTCAAAAAAAAATATTAAAACAAACCCCCCCCCCCAATGTAAAATCATAAAAGCCCAAAAAATTATAAAATCTTTAAAAATGCAAAAAAAAAAAAAAAAAAAACATGGGAAAAATAATCTTAGAATAAGTTTCTTTAGAGTTTTGATGAAAGTATTAGTTTTAGTTTACATTTGTAAGCAATCAAGTTTTTATGTAAAAGCCATTAGAAAGATCAAGTAGATGGACTATGAGAGGAGAAAAAAAAAATGGCCATTTTAATTAGGAGAAAATATCCTTTGATGCAGATGGTACAAGCTCTACATCATTGGGTACACAATGGCCTTAGTTGGAAGGATCAAGTGGACGGACAATGAAAAATGGAGAGAACAGGGGATTTTTTTTAAGAGGAAATATCCAGGAAGTGATTAAGGGATGCTTGGCTCACCTACCCGGCTTGAAGGACGTGGAATAACCTAGAGGACTTCCTCTACAGAGGGGAAAATCTTGTCTTTTTTTTCTAGTATGCTATGTCCCTGGTGTGGTCGTACAAGGGCTTCATCAGGAGAACAAACGGTCAGATATCTAGATCTATTCTTTCGGATCCTAACCCTCGGGTGGTTCTGACAGAATAATATAGAAGACTGGCTATGCAGAGGGGGGAGGAGGCAAGGTTCTTCTAGTATGTAGTCTAGTCCTTATAGGGGATCCAAAAAAATCAGGCTGGGGGAAAAGAGCTGACTCCTTTGAGGAGAATCAGCAGCAGCAAAAAAAAAAAAAAAATTAAATAAAAAATCAAAATATCCAAAAAAATATAAAAACTAGAAAAAAACTCTGAAAAAATTAAGAGAAGCAGGACTCGAGAGGAAATATCCTTTGATGAAGAAGTACAAGCCTGCATCATTAGATGAAGTACGGACTCAATTGGGAGGATCAACTGGTTGGACTAAGGAAGATTGAAAGAAAAGGAATTTTTTTTTTTTTTTTTTTTTTTTGAGGAAATATCCTTTGATGCAGAAGTACAAGCCTGCATCATTGAATAAAGTACGGACTCAATTGGGAGGATCAACTGGTTGGACTAAGGAAGATTGAGAGAAAAGGAATTTTTTTTTTAATAATTTTTTTTTTTTTTTTGAGGAAATATCCTTTGATGCAGAAGTACAAGCCTGCATCATTGAATAAAGTACGGACTCAATTGGGAGGATCAACTGGTTGGACTAAGGAAGATGGAGAGAAAGAGGAACTTCTTTTTTTTTTTCTTTTCTTTCTTCTTTTGAGGAGGAAATATCCTTTGCTGCAGAAGTACAAGCCCGCATTATTGGATAAAGTACGGACTCAATTGGGAGGATCAACTGGTTGGACTAAGGAAGATGGAGAGAAAAAGGAATTATTATTATCTCTTTTTTTTGGAGGAAATATCCTTTGATGC
>NC_090743.1:19177103-19199603 GCF_036898095.1 Palaemon carinicauda
CTACGCTAGACCAGCTTCGTAAGAATATATATATATATATATATATATATATATATATATATATATATATATATATATATATATATATATATATATATATGTATTTGAACTCTGAAATAAACAGTTCGTGACAGAAGTACATAACACACTCTCTCTCTCTCTCTCTCTCTCTCTCTCTCTCTCTCTCTCTCTCTCTCTCTCTCTCTCTCTCTCTCTCCTTAAGCAAAAGAGGTTCTTTATGTGTAAGCAACGGTAATAAACTTTAGTAGATCATGACAATCACCGGAAAATTAATTGAAACGGAAAGCTTTGATATATATCAAATTGAAATAAAAAAATAAAAGTAACAAAAATAAACAAACGAATCGAATGACCCTAGATCAGTGTGCACTTGAGAGAAAGTTGCAAATGAAAAGAAAAGGGACATTGTAAAGGCTGCCGGAGCTTAAACAGGCTGAGAAAGGGAAGCTTCATTAAGCATGCAAAACTCGACAGTAATTGAGCGTGGGAGAATTCTCCGACAATGACATTAACATTTTCTGCTTTATAGAATACAAGTACCTTGACGTTGCATCCTATTGCCTCTTTCTAATGCAACTCAGAAATCACATTTCCTGGTATTTCTCCTTTCACCAGACCGGAATCTTTCAACTTATTTCAAAGCCAAGCTAATCACGTTCAAAATAATTTTGTTCACCTCAATCAATACACTAATAAAAGGAAAAGTTCTTCGGTATATCTGATTACTTCCCAAGACTTACTCCTCTTCCCGAAGGAAAGGGAGATGAATAATTGAGCCAAAGTTTTCTTGGGTAGTTATTACCTAGAAAGGGAACTTCCTCTGATAGATATTAGTTGTCAAGTTGGGTCGAGGGAAATATTTATGATATTGACACAGAAAAGGAAGAATAGGGGAGAAAGGTAGCATTATTATGGTGGCATCTGAAACACGTCTATTTCTACTATTTGGAAAACAAGCATTTTGTCATTGTGGCTAAAACAATACATGTTTCATTGGCTTGTATAATAATTATGTAAACAACAACAATTATATTAATAAAAACAATGATAATAGTCATTCAACCTATTAATATTATCATTGATAACAATAATATTAGAGATCTGTTGTAAATGACAATTATATTAAATATATCACCTGATTATGTATGCTAAAGTGGGAAGTCTATCTCTTATAGTATAAGGTAAGTAGTGTTAAGGGAAGGTTTAAGTTGTGAACAGACTCTGCGACATTTGGACACGCGAATTAACATTCTAAAAAATCTTCAATGAACTGCAACAGTAGAAACAGTGAAGGGAGCACGCTGACACAGACAGACTTGGATGATCACCTTACACGCACAGATGAATGGTTAATTACTTTTGTGATAAGTTTAATTAGAATACTTTCATGAATAGAGGGAGTTACTGGACCAAATAAGAGTTATAGACAGACTCAGACACACATACACGACCGAAGGGAAAGCCACGCCCCCTCCCCTCCCTCAAGTAAGGTTCCTGTCAGGAGTAGGTTCATAGGCGTGACACATTTAATAAAGCGGAAATGTAATGTAACGACCAATCATTCTAAACTATGACGTTGTAAAACAAGGTCAGCCATCTAAATATCTATTGCGACATATCGCTTTCAAAATATGTTATACCTTCATCGAAATCTACTGACATTTTATAAGAATATAAGATTACATATCGCGATAATGTATACTGTAGAGCGGTATACAACCATTCTCCCCTGCTTTCAGTTGTCAATTGCAGCAAGCAGGAGCATTTTACACCTTAACACTCCTCTAGAATACGCTGGATCCGGTTTAATCTCTCATGTACTGCACATCAGCATATAAGAGTAGGTGAAATAAATGTCAGAACACAGCATCTATTACGTTAACCACTTAGCTATGACATACTATAAAGCTTAGATGCCAAGTCATATCTTGAATCTAGTGGACTTTCATTATGCCTCCAAACTACATCTCTCAAGTTGTACAAGACCAGAAACAAAGGAGCATAATGTTGTAAGATTTTAGTAATATAAGCCATCTTATTCTAATTCCTCTTCAGGTTAGACTTGAGCGGGAGTAGTAAAATGAGCCGTCACAAAACACTAATGACAAATGGCAACTGATCTTTATCCTGTTTAAGCTGCCACTGAGCCGAACGATTGCCTCTTGGGCCTTGGGCTGGGGTCACACACCTGCAACTAAGCTCTGCGACTCGTAGCGATGTTAACAAATCCAAGAAATTGCGGAAAGTCTACCGATTGTTCTGCTGTTTATGTCGGAATGACCTGTTGCACGCTTCCGGCCAGATTCAAGCTCGATTATTCTTGGACCTGGGCGACTGTTGGAGGGCAAGTTGAACGGGAGTTGCCCCCTACTGCGTTCAGCATGGGATTAACCTTACGAATAATAGTGACTAGTGTGGATTCCCGGAAGATTTATTGCGAGGGTTTTAGAATGCCGCTTGATTACCACTAAATAATCTAAACACAAAACAGATGACAAGCAAACATTTATTCACTTAACAAACCAAATTCCAAATGACATAAGTGTTGATACGCGTAGAAAACGCTGCTTTTAAAATAAAAGCAGCGTTTTCTACGCGTGTAAAGCGAGTAAATCATAATAGGAAGACCAGGATTATTCTTTCTTACCACACAGACATAAACTTGTTCGTAAATCGGGTATATATGAGTGTTAATTTTCTTGTTAAAGCGGAAAATCCTCATTTTTTCTTAAAGAAAAGGAAAAGAAAACATCAAAATATCAAGAAAAAACATTATATCAATTTTAAAAACCAAGTTAGTTTTACCACAAAATTAACGAGCGATAGCATGGACATTCAACCGAATAGCAAATATGACCAAGGTATTTTAAGGATCAATCGATAGATTCTAATCGGTCTGGCGTCACAATTCTATGAGATACGCACGTGAATGGCGCAAAATATCCTAAGAATCGAAATCAATTGACATATATTTCCATAATCTCATTCTTACAATCTTTACTTTTTGGATAGATTTGTGCATGAAGATCATCTACAACAAGAACAAGAATGAATGAATAATTTAGGATTTTGCTCATCGTAAAATGATATATACATACTCGATACACAACTGCATTCGAAATGAATGACATTAACCTCCTAATGGCAAAAGTAAAATACCTGCACATGGCATTTTCCCATCGCATGCGTCGAAGGGACTCCAGTGAATTAAGTTTGACCTATTTGGGTTTCCGACCCAGAAGCCAGAGACAACACATGGAATTCGATTTTGTTTTGCGTCTAACTTTTCGGCCTCTTTTTTTCAGGAAAAACACATGATTTTCAACATTAAAACTATTCTATAATGTATATCATTCTTTTTAAATATTTCATTTGGTTCAAGCTTTACCCTCTCCACTAACTTGTCAATCATTTATAATATACGAATTAAAGTTTTCTCGTCTTACAAACTAGCGTATTACACATACTACATTCACCAGGAAGTTTAATCCATAGCAACAGTTTCTGATTTAAAACCTCAAGAAAATAAAATAGTGATAAAAAGCTATTAAGATTACAGAATCTTCTCTACAACACATTTCTATAATCAACAAAGTTTGAAATAAATCTGGCAAATATTAATAAATAAATCTGTTAGAAATAAATGAAATCCTGAAAACCTTGGAAAAAAAATGACGCTGAAAAAGTAAGCAATAAAGATGACGGGATCTATACATTGAGATCAGCTATAGCCTCTCTCTCTCTCTCTCTCTCTCTCTCTCTCTCTCTCTCTCTCTCTCTCTCTCTCTCTCTCTCTCAAGGAGAAAGAGCAGCCTCCACAAATCACAGATGTCGTCTTGATCGCTGAGCCATGACATATCTGTTCAGCTGATGGGAAAATGACGTTGGCCAAGCTTCAGCGATTTCTACCATCATTTTCTTTAAAAGTGTGTGAGATTTCCATTTTATTACACATATACGCCCAGAGAGAGAGAGAGAGAGAGAGAGAGAGAGAGAGAGAGATTTTCAGTGTTTTGTTCATTTTATTTCTGTAGATATGAATTATTATGGAAGACAAAAAAGTAAGTGTTACTTTATGAAATAATATCATCATCATCATCATCATCATCATTATTATTATTATTATTATTAGTAGTAGTAGTAGTAGTAGTAGTAGTAGTAGTAGTAGTAGTAGTAGTAGTAGTAGTAGTTATTTACTACTACTACTACTACTACTAATAATAATAATAATAATAATAATAATAATAATAATAATAATAATAATAATAATAATAACTAAGCTACAAACCTAGTTGGAAAAGCAAAAAGCTATAAGCCTAAGGGTTCCAACAGGGAAAATAGCCGAGTGAGGAAAGAAAATAAGGAAATATATAAACTATAATATGAAAAGTAGAGAAAATTAAAATGATATATTCTAAGAACAGTAACAACATTAAAACAATAAAATATTTTAACACCCAGATAGAAAAGAGAAATGCCAGGCAGACAGGTTACGCCCTCTGTGAAATACGAGTTACTTAGCATCACTAAAGGACCCATTTAGAATGTCGACCGTCAATCCCTTCGATCAATTAGACCATTAAATCAAACGGGGAGGAAAAAGAAAAGTCTCTAGAGAGGGTTCTCCTATCTTAGGAAAACGTCAAGTGGAATTACAGTGAGACAGTTTAATGAATTGTTATCTCTCTCTCTCTCTCTCTCTCTCTCTCTCTCTCTCTCTCTCTCTCTCTCTCTCTCTCTCTCTCTCAGTGGATCTGCCATAAACAGTCACAGATTTATTTGACGAATATATCTTCAAGATTTTCTTTACATTCTTACTTATTAAATCTCGTACTTTACGATAACAACTTATGACCAATTTACAGTTTAAAAAACCTAATTCCTTATCTTCTTCAATGAAGTTTCATTTAGATAAGATACTTTCTTCATCCACCAACGAACTTCTCGTGTCTATCTTATACTCTATGGAGAACAACAATTCCCTATAAACAGACTATGGAATCTTATTCATTTTTCCACACCTTTGATTCTCAAGGATAAAGGCGTAAAAGGTCACACTCCATCACTCTACTAATGAAGCTTCTATTTCTGAGTTGAAACGATCGATGCCAGAATAATCACCCTCATCTGTCTCGGTCACTGAAAGGAAAGACACAGGAAGGGTGATGGGGTCATGTTGGAATATTCTTCACAGAACAAGCATCGAAAACAATACCGCCACCTTAAGGAAATATGTCCATCTGTTTCCATCAGGCTAAAGGAAGAGATATTTGTCACAAGTTCCCTTTAGAAGTTTTCTATCTTTCTTATATAGATAAAAAGGGAATGAAAGTTTGTGTGTTGTTTAATCTCTGAAAGAACGATTCTGAGATTAGAAAGCGGAGCATAAAGATAGTGCTGATAAATAGGAAGAGAAAATTAGTAAAATAAGGCTCGGATGACAAGGAGAGAGAGGGTGGAGAGGAGAGGTGTAGGAAAACAATAAGGTATTGGAAATCAATGAAAGATGAGTGGTTACAACAAATACTAGGAAAGCGAAATGAGGGCGAATATATTGAAAAAACTAAAAGATAACAGAAGTCCAATATTTTGAACCATTTCAGAGACAAGGATAAGTAACACGGTTTCTAGCATCGCCCACTTTCCATCAATAGTGAATTACATATTTTCTCAAGTCTTCCAACTTTACCTTTCGTAACCCTGACTTAGGTTACAATTAATTCATATATTACAACAACTTAAACCTTTCTAATTAAAGTTATGCCATTTTTTTTAACTATTTATTGTTAAGAACTTTCTCCTTTAATAAAAAAAAATCTAGGTCTTTCAAAGTTCCGTGAAATTATTTGCAGGGTTTTGATATGTTAGCTAATAACATTTTCTCATACATTTGATTAAACTCTTCCATATATAATGCAATATATTCTAAGCCATCTGACTAAACAATCTTAATAAAGTTATAGCTGCCTTCACTAAGTATTTTTCATCTTTGTTTTCATCATATCAAATAATTCCCCTCACCGTTCAAATGTTTACACTTTACATTTTCTAAACTATAATTTTGTTATAGCTTCCGTCTTCAGTAAAGATGAAGATGAATATATATTCTTCCACCCAATTACCCTCGACAGTTCAAGCCCAATTAATTGGTAAACTAACTGTATTGGAACACGTGTCTGAATCGAAGTTATCAGGTTCACGGAATGACGAGGCTGAATATTGCAGTGTGAGGTCGGTTTCTCTTTAGGATTTATGAGTTGCAGCGACACAAAATCATTTTGAGTTGAACTATTGCGTTTAGAATTCAGATGGAAACAAGTATTGAGTTTCTCTTTTGTTTATGGATGGCATATTCATGGCAATGATATTTCAGAATTTAGGTACAATTGGATTCGTAATATGTTGTCTTGCTCTAAATATTATGTTATTTTGATCAAAAGCATATATGAAATAGGGGAAATGTTTCTAAATGTAGCATCTTTCATTCAATTAAGATACAGATACAATTTCCTAACGGCGAAATAGGGGAAAGGAGAAATGTTTGAAATGCTTTAATCGGATCACTGACATTCCATCAGGACAACAGGATTTGTAATGTCAAGTAATGAGTTACGCCACACTCGCAGATTCCTCGATTACGAAATAAAAAAAAAAAAAAAAATTAAAAAGATGAATTTCAAGAAATGTGAAACTCAAAATATGAAAATATAAAAATGCGTAAAGTGAAAAAAAATTGGTAAAAGGAAATATAAGAAAAAGATTTAAATTCTAACGTGAGTTTCATGTTCCCTACTTGCACTCGGGATGTTGTCATTAATGAACGCCTGTAGAAACAATAATGGGCACTATGAAGTATTCCTGTTTCATTCCAGAGTCGTTCATGGAATTCCGTGTAGCATATAAAAAAAATATAGCATTACTAAAAGTAACCCATAAAAACAGTTTTCTTACAATTTATCGTGAAAGAACAAACTTCTCTATAATTGATTTAAATTCAACGATATTTGACGCAAAGATATGAATGTGAAAGTGAAGATAGCCATTATATGTATATCTTAACGACAGGCTGTCGAGCTGATTAATATATCCGAGTAACCCATCAAAACAGTGATGAAAATGAATAATATTACTTGGAACGAACATCATATCTACAATGGCACCTTTACAGCACCGACAAAAACTGTCCAGATTTACTCAGAGGAAAGAGAATTTTGAAAAGGTTTCCCATTCCGGATTCAGCAACAAAAATTACACATTGAATTACGTTAGTTGTACGCAAACAGGGTACAGACTTTACTGTGCTAATTTTATCCATGTGAGGTTTATATACGCGGAGATTTATAAAGAACTTATTCATTTCAAACTGAAATGAAAAATCATTCGTTGGAAAATTACATCAACCTTCATTCCAGCCTTTTTCTAATAAAAAAATAGAAGTAAACATGAGAGAGAGAGAGAGAGAGAGAGAGAGAGAGAGAGAGAGAGAGAGAGAGAGAGAGAGAGAGAGAGAGAGAGAGAGTTATGGAATTATGAAATACTAGTATAATTAAATCAGTTTAAAGGTTTAAAAATACATTAAAAGATAGTGAAATCAAATCATATCATCAAAGAACTATAAAAACTCGACCATGCATCTTGAGTGATATTTTGTGATGACTTCTGGAATCTCTTCCAGTGATGGATGAAGACGGCGTTTATCCCAACCACTTGCTCATGTTTATAAGGTCATCCATCTTCATCCATTTTATTCAATAGAGTCACGCCGCTCAAGAATGAATATTAAAAGTTGAAAGTGAAACTCTGCGGCATCGGCCAAAGTTACAGCATTGAATCTCTCTCTCTCTCTCTCTCTCTCTCTCTCTCTCTCTCTCTCTCTCTCTCTCTCTCTCTCTCTCTCTCTCTCATTTAATACACATTCAAAAATACTATGGCGTCCTCATCTCATGGTTTTAACGTAAATGATTTTAAAAACTACTTGAACTTGCCTTAACTGAAACTTTCTTTACTTTCAATAACAAAGTTTCCAAACAGATTGATGGTATGGCAATAGGTTCTCCCTTGGGTCCTACCTTTGCTAATATATCCATGTGTCACCTTAAAAAGTTGTTCATGGATCAGTGCCCTGTGTCCTTTAAACCCCTATTTCATAGACGTTATGTCGACGATACCTTTGGTCTTTTCAGAGATAGACATCATGCCACTCTGTTCTTAGAGTACATAAACTCATTTCATTCAAATATTAAGTTTACTTTAGACTTGGAACATAATGATCAACTTTCCTTTTAAGATATTAAGATTTCACGTTGTAATGGCGCATTTTGAACTGGTATTTTCAGAAAACAAACTTTTACAGGACTTGGGTTAAACTTTTTTAGTCACTGTCCGTTTTCATTTAAAGTAAACTCTTGTAGAACATTGATTTTCAAAGCTTTTAATCTTTCTTCAGATTGGGGTAGGTTCCACGAGGAAATTAAATTTCTAAAATCATATTTTGTTGGGAATTGTTTTCCAAGTAACTTGTTTGATAAACTTACGAAACAGTTTTAGATAACGATTTTATTCCGAAAGCCACAGTACTAAATGTTCCAAAGAAGCAGATGTATGTGTCTCTACCATTCATATATCACTATGAAAATGTTAAATGTAAAGTTGAGAAAGCGCTTTCTTAGTTGAACCCCTATGTTAATTTCAAGTTTGTTCTCAAGAATCCAGTAACCATAGGTAGCATGTTCAGATTCAATGACGCTCTACCAGATTTGATGCGGTCCTCAATTGTTTATTTATATAATTGTCCTAGATGTAATTTAGGAACTTAAGTTGGTTGTTTCAACCGCCTCTTGAGGATCCGCATCGACTCCTATAGAGGTGTCAGTCATCGTTCAGGTTATACATTGAATAAAAAAGGAATTTCCTTCCATACGTAGTCATGCTCATGCATGCAAGCAACCAATTAACTATTCCAATTTCAAAATACTATCCCAATCCCCCAATAGCTATTCTTTACCTATCCTAGAATCACTATTTTTCATTAAACAGCTATCCCTACTCTCAATCACTCAACCACCTTTGTTTTTTTACATATTGCCTAACGAGTTTCCCCACTTGATCTTCTAACCATCACTTATACACTTTTTTTTTTAATGTGTTAGTCTTGGATTTTTCCTTACTAGGCGAGTTACTTGCTTATCCAGTGATTTTAGTTTTTTGTCTTTTTTTTTTTCTTGCATTCCACGTTATTTCAGTGTATTATTATTTTGATTTCCATATCTATTATGTTTTGTGAATTCTTTTAATGTTTTTCAAGTTGTTTCTCTTTATTTGTTCTGATTTTGACATTGTTCTTTTCCTATGTCATTCATTTATTGTTTTGCTAATGATGTGTTGTTGTTTTTTTTTTTTTTACTTAATTTCTATGGATTTCGATGTATTGCTTATAATTCTTGCCTGTTTAACCAAATTTCATTGATTTAACGTAATCATGTTTATTGATTTATGTTTCATGTTCATTTTTTAGCTCCGATAATGGGAAATGATCCCAAAAGCTTAGCAAATAAATTGTCCAAACACTGAAATATCTACTTTCCTTCGCCTTTCTCCTAAATCTCAACTAGACTTCACCAGTCGTCTCTATCTCGACCTTTTAAATCAATACTTCTCTATTCATCTCCTACTTCACGCTTCATAGTCCTCACCTATGTAGACTTGGGTCTTCAAACTCTTCGTACCGTGGTATACATATATACATACAGTACATATATATATATATATATATATATATATATATATATATATATATATATATATATATATATATATACATACAGTACATATATATACATATATATATATATATATATATATATATATATATATATATATATATATATATATATATATATATATATATTTATATATCTACATATATAATATATATTTATATATATAACATATATATATATATATATTATACAATATATACTGTATATATATATATATATATATATATATATATATATATATATATATATATATATATACATATTTATAATATATATATAATATATATATATTTATTTATATATATTATATATATTGTATATATATTGTATGTATATATTCATATATATATATATATATATATATATATATATATATATATATATTCATATATATATATATATATATATATATATATATATATATATTAAATATATATATATATATATATATATATATATATATAAATATCCAAGGAAAAAGAAATTCCTACTCGCATAGCCCCAGCACGGACAAAGTCTTGTCTGATATGGACGTCAGTAAAACAATAAGCAGAAATTGAAACGTCAAATGCATTGTCTACCTTTTACGGTACAGTGAGCACAGAAAGAAACGAAATGTAGTAACTTGGTGCTGGTCCGGTTCACATTAGTTCTTTGATTATATTCCTATTTGATTTGTACCTCGAACTTGGGAAGTACACACGAATTAGCAAGCAAACAATTCAGTATTTATTACATTTCCTTTAAGTTTAATTATCTTTTAAATCAAATTCATGAGTTAATTTCACAAGCCTCATATACATAAAAGAAGCTGAATGCAGTCATGTATGCATAATAACACCGTTTCGTAGATTTGAATGAAGGAAAAATCTGTTATTTCATACGGCTATAGAATTTCAGATTGTTTTCGTTATATGTCACGAAGGTATAATAATGAAATACGTTTCACTTTACACATAAATACATATTTGGATCACTTTGTAGTTCCATTTATGACGTTTCAAATTTTCATGATACTAAGACCCAGCCATCTTCTCTAGCCCCAGTTACAACCCACCACACTTAACTGACTATCTAGCACATAATTCTCTCATTAGGAAAAATAATTTATAAAAAAATTTTCATCAAAGCTTTCAAACGTCACTCTGACCAACCTAGGCGTTCGAATTTTGGGATCTCCCTAGTGAGTGAAAAAGCTACCGACTGCAAGAGGGTCAGCAAATGTATTGACAAACGAGCGCATTAATACTAATATCGATATTAACACTAATGTTAGGAATTTTAATTCAATTTTCCACTTTAACCAAAGCAACTAAATGGAGCCTTCCTCGCTTTGAAGCCTTCAAAGGATCAAACCAGAAAACAAAAAGACACATCGAATCAAATAACGATGTACGGTAAATCCAAAAAGCTAAATTACTCTTTCCAAAATGTCTGACTCCGACTCTCATCCATTTGTAGGAAAACAGTGTGGGAGTGAAGTGGGCAAAGGAATATACAAAATACAGCTTCAATGACTTTTGTTTTAGAAACGGTACAAATGTCATTTACTTCCTTGGTTATGAGCTGATGTTTTTTGTGACTTGTCATCTTCCAAAACTTGGGATACAATAGTGACGTTAAATATGAAACCGAACGATTGAATTACGATAAGATCAGTGAAACAGACGCACTGTAGGACGTGCACAGACACATGGACAAATGTAGGGAATCTTTAGTCCCCAAGACTCTGTCGTAATGGGACTTTAACGAGAACTAAAATTATTACTTGAAAAAATAAGAGAAATGGAGAAGGGACTGAGGTGAAAAAATAAAATTATTAGTATTTAACAAGAGAAAAAGAAATGGGGAAATACCTATCAAAATAAAATAAATCCTGATGAATTAACTACATTCACAAAAGAATCTTAATTTTGTTCTGTTTTCGATTACAACGAATGAGAATGTGAGAAGAAAAAAGTAAAAATTAAAGTAAAAATTCAGTTTAAATTATATAATATATATATATATATATATATATATATATATATATATATATATATATATATATATATATATATATATACATATATATATATATATATATATATATAATCATCCTAATCTGCCGTAACTAGTCCAATGCAAAACAAAGGCCTCAGACATGTCCTTCCACTCACGCCTGTTTATGGTCTGCTAGTTTATACCAGCCAACTTTCTTAGTTCCTTAATACAGCGTCTTTTCTTCCTTCCCCTGCTTCTTTTGCAATCTCTAGGGACCAATTCTGTTATTCTAATTGTCTATCTATTTTCTCATTCACATTATATGTCCTGTCCAAGTCTATTTCTTTTTCTTGCTTGTTAGAATATCCTTTCGTATCCATGTTAGCTCTCGTTTCCATGTTGCTCCTTTTCTGCCTCTTGGTGTTAATCCTATCATTTTTCTTCCATAACTCTTTGAGTAGTAAGTAGCTTATGTTCTAAGGCTTTATTAAGGCTCCAATTTTCTGATGCTTAAGTTAATACTGGTAGGACAATCAGAATAAATACTTTTCTTTTTAGAAAACGTGGCATTTTTTTTTCATAACCTCATTTTGTTTACCAAGACCTCTCCATCCCAAGCTTATTCTTCTTTTAACTTCGGTCTCGTGCCCTGGGGAAACATTTACTGTCTTTATTGAGTATATATGTTAATTAAAAATCTCTAGACTCTAGAGGTTTGTTCATAACCATTAATTATTGTCTCCGCATTTTCATTGAACACTATCTTGGTTTTACTTATATTAATTTTTAGTCCAACATTTGTTTTCTCTATTCAAATCTTCTATAATCTTTTGCAACACCTCCCACCATTCACTGAACAGAACTACTATATATCATTTGCAAATCTTAAATTGTTAAGGTATTTCCAATTATTATCAATTCCTACATTTTCACAATATAAACTTATAAAAAATAATTATTCTAGGCATGCTGTGAATAATCTCAATTGGAATTTGCTCACTATCTTTGTGTAATTTTAGGATTGTTATACTTCCTGTATAGATATCTTAAGTGTTCTAGTATAAAAGTCATCTATTCTTTGTCTTTGAAGGACTTTCCTTACTGCTTTACTTCTGACAATCATAAGCTGGGTAATTACATGGATATGATTAATTGTTGAAAACCCGATTCTAAATCCTGCCTGCTCTCTTGGTTGATTAAAATTTACACACACACACACACACACACACACACACACACACACACACACACACACACACATATATATATATATATATATATATATATATATATATATATATATATATATATATATATATATATATATGTACATATATATGTATGTATGTATATTTATACATATATATATATATATATATATATATATATATATATATATATATATATATAAAACTATAAAAATTCACGGTTTCCTTTATGCTAATCTATTGGTCGGTATATATATATATATATATATATATATATATATATATATATATATATATATACACATATATATAAATATAATGTGTATATATATAATATAGTATATATATATACATATATATATATATATATATATATATATATATCAATAAATTATAAAAATAATCATGCTTTACTTTATGATAATCTATTGGTCTATATATATATATATATATATATATATATATATATATATATATATATATATATATATATATATATATGTGTGTGTGTGTGTGTGTGTGTCTGTGTACGTATTTGTATACCTGTAGGTTCGTCTGCTTTATTGTAAAATTGAAACAAATGCCTTCGTCAGGGCGTCGCTCTAAAAAGTAAATAGAGATGGAAACTTAAACTCACAACGATCAGGAAAAAGGTTGGTAATGATGATGATGATAATAGAAGTATTCGGGAGAAAGAAAATGAGGAAGTATATGATAAAGAGGAATACAGCTTTCGAGGAGTTGCAGATCCTGTGGGAGTAGTAAGATGACTAGTGGTGACGCCCCAAGGACATATAAACTGCCCAGACACTGAGAGAGAGAGAGAGAGAGAGAGAGAGAGAGAGAGAGAGAGAGAGAGAGAGAGAGAGAGAGAGAGATAGTCTGGGCAATCTCTTTCTTAGTATTTCCCAGTTACCCTGTTCTCTCTCTCTCTCTCTCTCTCTCTCTCTCTCTCTCTCTCTCTCTCTCTCTCTCTCTCTCTCTCTCTCTCTCTCTCTCTTTTATGCGGTTTATTATCTATTTTTTTTTGCGTTCCATGTTTAATGTCTAAAAACCTTTGCGATTTTCAAGTAAAATTCCTTAAATAAAGATACGTGTAAACTTTCAAACAATGAATGCAGTATTTTTTAACGATTATTTTCAAACAATTTAACTAATACAAAACTTTCCTTTCATATTCTAAACTATTATGAATTTTTAAGAAAAGAATAAATTTTTTAAAATCTAAGGTATTCATTTCGGAAATGACTTATCGGAATCTATATCACAAATATAATTCAGTAGCGTAAGAGCCGCTGGCGTAGTTAGGCATCCCGCAATCGGCCGACCTTATTTGATAGAATACTTTATGGTGTTCCAATGCCAGTATTCCCCTTCAACGAATGCTAAGAATTGAACAACAGCGCACTTTGAACTCCTTTATCCCGATAGGGCGACTGCAACATCGAGTTATCGTTCCTCGTTGGACAAAACCGATTCAGATATACTAGCGAGCAACGTTGCCTTTCTTTCTCTTTTGTTTATTGATGGTGTATAAATGTCACTGATATTCGCACGAGCAGGAATGGCTTTGTGATCCCCAGATGAACTTTACTGTGATGTAATGAAAAAAGTAAATGAAAATGGAAGGGTGAATCCTTTCTACTTGGATATTCAAACAATAAAACACGATCTGGCCTTTTTTAAGAGTCATCATCAAGGCAGAAAACAAATAACGTGAATGTCATCATCGGAAACGACGGACTGTGTATAATCAATTATCAATTATCTGTTGTTGTTGTTGTTATCATTATTATCATTATTATTATTATTATTACTTGCTAAGCTACAACCCTAGTTGGAAAAGCAAGATGCTATAAGCCCAGGGGCCCCAACAGGGAAAATAGCCCAGTGAGGAAAGGAAAGAATGAAAAATAAAATATTCTAGGGACAGTAACAACATTAAAATATTTTCTACTTATACTATAAAAACTAACAAAACAAGAGGAAGAGAAATTAGTTAGAATAGTGAGCCGGAGTGTACCCTCCAGCAAGAGAACTCTAATCCAAGAGACAGTGGAAGACCATAGTATAGAGGTTATGGCACTACCCAAGTCTAGAGAAAACTGGTTTGATTTTGGAGAGTCCTTCTCCTAGAAGAGCTACTTACCATAGCTATTCGAGTCTCTTCTACCCTTACCAAGAGGAAAGTAGCCACTGAACAATTACAGTGCAGTAGTTAACCCCTTGGGTGAAGAAGAATTGTTTGGTGATCTCAATGTTGTCAGGTGTATGGGGACAGAGAAGAATCTGTAAGGAACTGGCCAGACTATTCGGTGTATGTGTAGGCAAATGGAGAGTGAACCGTAACCAGAGAGAAGGATCCAATGTAGTACTGTCTGGTCAGTCAAAAGACCCTATAATTCTCTAGTGGTAGTATCTCAACCGGTGGCTGGTGCCCTAGCCAACCTACTACCTATTACATATACAATAGATAAATGTTTCAGTTAAAAAAATCACTATCGACAAGGCCTTTGCAATAAATGGTGACCGTCCAGAACGTTGAGACTTCACTTAAGGAGAGTTTGGACTTGAAGCGTTCGGTGTTGCGGAAATAACACTGAAAATAGTAGAGCTTTAAACTACGTCAGTTGTGGAAGAAAGAGCGGCGTAATTCTCTCTAGAACCGAGGTGAAAAATATGCTTCTCTGGAACTATATTGTGACTTTGGAACGCCACAAAATTTACACGCTTCTGTATATTTACCTTTTCTCAAGGTCTTATTACTTCAAAATAAAAATTGAAAAGTGTTAATCTTATTTACCAATACTGACACTTGAGCACACTGTCTTCTTTATGTAAATAGAGCAAGAATCAAAGTAAAAATAATTGATGAGAAGGATTATTATACAAGATACTTAATAGTAGACCATGAAAATTCTCTTGCAGTTCTTGGCAGAAATAAAATAAAAATGCATAAGAGCAATACAAGACTTAGACAACCGTGCAATGAGTATCTATAGCCAGCAGAGATTTTTCCAGACTCCTTCCTGAAAACTATAATGATATTACAGGGCAGAAATATAATGCGGACATCAAGAAACATTCTTGGAGATTAACGTACAAATAGTCATAAAAATGGTATAACTAAAAGTAAATCTTCAGATTACAGGCTCCCTTATGCCAAAGAAAGAGAGATCTATGTGAAGCCAACCAAAAGGTGTTATTCTTCATTTTCAGTCTCAATTTTCCTCTCGCCTCTAAAACCTCTTACAAGTGATGGATGAGGACGGAGGTCATCTTAAATCCTCTTGCACTTATTACTGGTCGTCCATCTTCACCCATCTCATCATGGAGTCTTGTTATTTACGATATGAGATAAAATCAATAGAATTTGCATTCACACACACACACACACACACACACACACACACACACATATATATATATATATATATATATATATATATATATATATATATATATATATATATATATATATATATATAAAATAGATATAAATATATATATATATATATATATATATATATATATATATATATATATATATATATATATATATATATATATATATATATATATATATATATATATATATATATATATAATGTAATCTACGTTCAATTTTCCGAAGACTTTTCCCCCCTGTCGGAACTCTTCTCTTATCATCATACCAGCACCACATTAAAACTTCTATTTTCAATCTGTCAACCTTTTAAACACCGTTTTTTAACTCTACTTATATTACTTAAACACCCAAACTTTGGCTTCACAATTTCACTTATTCCTTGACTTGCTTGCTTCCAATTTTATCAACATCAGCTCATTTTATTCTCGAATATCGTAAGAATCGATTCCTACCTCTCTTCTTCCATTCATGTCAACATTCATTATTCGATGTTCTTAGTTTCTCTTTATGCTCACAACCTTCCTCTAGGTGGCACTTAATCTTAACTGTCTCCTCGTACGAACGGCAAACATCAGCTATTGGTCCACCATCCGTTCATTTTTCTACTTATATTCTGAAATTTTCCATACCACGAGCAAGTGTTAAGTAGAGTTATAAAAGTATCTAAAACAAATGGTATTTCGATTATATCATAAAACCTTATGGGAAATATTAAAATAGCGTCGAACCTGCAAATATTGCCATCAATACAAATGGCTACATAAAATCACATGGATATCTGAACACAGGAAACAATAATGCTCACATTTGACCTTGCATTAACCATTGAATATATGGTAGAGTTCAACATTTATATCTTGAATTTCATTTACCAAATAACTAAGCTTTTGGAAATCAAATGGAATCGTAGCGTGTTAACTACTGTCACTTAAGTATTCCCATTGTCGCTACAAAAGCTGTGATTTAACTGCTTGCCTTCGTTTGTCTTTGAAATATCCCCGTCATTTCCATGTACTTGCTCATCCTATTCTCTTTGGAATGGGGACAGGAATGGCTCGATTTCAATGTCATGTAAACATTACGGGAATGACTCTTAATGAAAGAATTCTGAATCCTAATTGGACTGTAAGCCATTGTTAACGACGTGATGTATGAGAGGTCATTTCGCTGGAGTTGTAACTGCCCATTAGCTACCTGGAAAATGTACAGCCTGACATACCCATCCTTTATATGGTTATGCGAGCATGTTTATTCTGTCGCCATTTCCACAAAGGTTTATTCAGGGGAAATTCGGCGATGATATAGAAACGGATGAGGGATTTATATTTACAATAATTCCAATGCTTTTACATTTGGTTCACTCAAAGAAGCATGCTTAAAAAGAAAGAATATTTAGAACATGGAAGAATACGCGACTTACAACCACCCAAAAGCCTTGTCATGCAAATAAAATAAAATTACCTCTATTCCTTGAAGTTCAACATCAACAAGAGACATCATCAATAATAAAAATGTTTAACGTGGATGATAAGTTTCTAAATATCAATAAATATTTTTCCCTCAACCCTTCTTTCCCAAGTGAATAGGTGCAACTCGGACGGGTATTGTGACGGCGCTGAGTAGGGCTGTGAACTCAAAGGCAGGTTGGAAACGACTGAGTTATATTATTGTAGAACATTCTCCTTATATACAAAACCTCAAGGCAACAGGACATAACAAGTTCACAAGACAGACAATATTACAGAGGAAAAACCAGACATGAATTTTCATGTTCGTTTTAGTGCGAGGGAAGAGCGAAGATACAAGCATAATATATACAAAAGGAATTATGTACAATTGTGTGACACATGGTTGGTACATGGCTCCCCCCCCCCCCTAAAAATGACATACTGTACATGTTAAATAGGGCGCCCTGATCTAGAGAGGCGAACTGTAGGCGGGTCATCTGGCAGAAGATAAGCAGGTTTTAGACGATCAATGGAGACCCAGTCATCTTTGCCCCGAATGTTTAGGAGGAATGCTTTCGGACTGGGTCGGATCACAAGGAAAGGGCCCGTGTAAGGGGGCGTTAGTGGTGGCTTGCTGGTGTCGTTGCGCAGGAAGACGTGCGTTGCAGAGTGCAAGTCCGTTGGTATGTGATGCTTCGCTGGGGGCTTGTAAGTCTGGCGGCACGGAGTAAATTTTCCCACGACGTGACGTATGCGCTGGAGATCGTCGGAGGAGGTTGTAGAAGGAAAAAATTTGGCAGGGACGACCAACGGATCGCCATACACCATTTCAGCTGCCAAGACGTCGAGGGCATCTTTAGGAGTAGTCCTTAGTCCAAGGAGGACCCAGGGAAGCTGAGTAAACCAGTTGCAATCCTTGCAGCGGGACATCAAAGCTGCTTTGAGAGTGCGATGAAAACGTTCAACCATTCCATTGGCAGCGGGGTTGTAGGCCATTGTCTGATGTAGGGTGATGCCCAGGAGATTCGCTAATGACGTCCACAATTGAGAGGTGAAGGTGGTTCCCCTGTCAGAAGTAATATGCTCAGGGATACCGAATCTTGAAATCTATCCAGAGAGTAAGGCAGATGTACATGAGGCGGACGTTGCAGTTTCCATGGGAATGGCTTCAGGCCAACGAGTGGAGCGGTCGATGACGGTAAACAGGTAACGATGTCCTTGTGATGTGGGTAGGGGGCCTACAACGTCGACGTGAATGTGTGCGAAACGACGCTGAGGTTGAGGAAAGGTGCCCACTCCTGAATCCGTGTGTCGATGTACTTTGGAAGTTTGGCAAGAAGTACAGGCGCGGACCCAATCCTTAGCATCCTTAGAAATGCCGTGCCAAATGAACTTTGCCTTCAGCAGCTGTGCAGTAGAACGGCACGAGGGATGTGAAAGGCCGTGGATGAAATCAAACACCTGTCGGCGCATGGGAGCAGGAATCCAAGGTCGCGGTCTACCAGTACTGACGTCACAGAGGGTGGTGGTGTTGGAGTCTTCAAGGGGAAAATCTTCCCAACGGAGGGACGTGCAGGATGTCCTACAAGCTTGATACTCTGGATCCTGTTGTTGGGCTTCAGCCAGGGCGTTGTAATCCAATCCCAGTTGAACGGCAGCCAACGTTTTTCTTGACAGGGCATCGGCAACGGGATTCATTTTCCCAGGGACGTATTGGAGGATGCAATTGTATTCAGCCACGGCGGAGAGATGTCGGCGTTGACGGGCGGACCAGGCGTCACTGTTGAGTGAAGGCGTGCACCAGAGGCATGTGGTCTGTGCGAATGACGAAGGGCGTACCTTCTAAGAAATGGCGAAAGTGACGGACAGCCAAGTGCACCGCCAGCAATTCTCGATCGAAGGTAGAATAACCCGATTCTGCCTTGGACAGTTTTCTGCTGAAGAAGGCCAATGGGCGGGGCGAGCCTTTGACCACCTGCTCGAGTACTGCACCAATAGCGACGTCGCTGGCATCGGTGGAGAGAAGGAGAGGGGCGTGTGGGATAGGAAAAGTGAGAGCCACAGCAGTTGATAGGGCCTTCTTTGCATTGCAGAAGGCTGCTTCTTGAAGGGGACCCCACTTCAGGTCCTTTGGCTTGCCCTTGAGGGAGGCGTAGAGGGGAGCAAGAGTGGCGGCAATGGCTGGCAGAAAACGGTGATAATAGTTGATCATGCCCAAGAATTCCTGCAGAGCTTTGACGGTCGAGGGCGCGGGGAAATTCTGAACGGCTGCTACCTTCTCAGGGAGGGGATGGACTCCTTCAGGAGTGATACGGTGCCCTAAGAACGACACTTCGTTGGCGCCAAAGGTACAATTGTTGTACCGGACTACAAGGCCGTTTTGTTGCAGGCAGTCGAGCACGATGCGCAGGTGACGGAGGAGTTCCTCTTTTGAGGAGGAGAACACAAGTATGTCGTCCACATAACATACACAGAAAGGGAGGTCCCCTAAGATGCCATCCATGAGACGTTGAAACGTTGCCCCAGCATTACGAAGGCCAAAACAGGAGTAATTGAAGGTGTATGTGCCAAACGGAGTGGTGATGGCGGTCTTGGGGATGTCTTCTGGGTTCATAGGCACCCGATAATACCCCTTCAGGAGGTCGAGCGTAGAGAAAACCTTCGCTTTGTGCAGGTAGGAGGTTACATCGGCAATGTTTGGGAGGGGGTAGTGATCCGGTTCTGTTTGCATGTTCAGGCGCCTGTAATCCCCGCACGGACGGAGGGAGCCGTCTTTCTTCAGAACGATGTGTAAGGGTGACGACCATGGGCTGGAGGCCTTTTGGCTAAGGCCCATTTCCTCCATTTCGGCGAAGGTCTGCTTTTGCGGCTGCCAATCGTTTCGGTGCCAGACGTCTGAATTTTGCGAAGACTGGGGGTCCCGTCGTCTTGATATGGTGATAAATACCGTGCTTGGCAGGAACCGTGGGGGTTTGGCGAAGTTCTGGACGGAAAACTTCCGGGTACGACGTGAGGAGGTGGGCGTAGGCATCCGTGGGTGCGCTGATGTGGAGAGCGAGGTTAGAGGGGGCGGGTTGAAGAGGTGTCGACAAGTACGAATCTGCGTTGACCAATCGTTGGTGGGCGACATCGACCAGAAGGTGGAAATGAGAGAGGAAATCCGCACCGAGGATTGGCATTGTGACGTCAGCAATGAGAAACTTCCAATTGAATTTACCGTTTCCGAACGATAATGTTAGGTTCTCGTAACCGTAGGTGGGTATCGCAGATCCGTTGGCAGCTACCAAGCGGACGTCGGCAGATGTAGACAGACTACATTGTGCCTTGAAGAGTTTCCTTGGCAAAAGAGAACGACAAGCACCCATGTCTACCAATAATCGCACGCCCGTTCCTGCATCCTGTAAAAAGAAAAGATTAGAAACATGGGAGGCCACCGCCACAAGCGATGGCCTACTTACACGTTTTTTGGCTACTGACAATCTTTGGCACATTTCTTCGCGGTTGCCCCGAATCTGAAGTGGTAGTAGCAAAACTGCGGCGGATGGGAGGTAGTAAGTGGCTGTAGAAGTCGTTTGTTGGGGCGCGAGCGATTGGTGGGTGGTGGGCGGCTTTGTCGCCGCTTCGGCACGTCACGGGGTAGACGTGTATGTCCTACGGCATTCACGTCAGCTTCGGTTGACGTTGAATAGGCATCCTCGTCGTCAGGGGTGGAGGCGTTGATGGAGGTCTTGAAGTGGCTGTCCATAAGGGCGTCGGCTTTGGATATCAAGTCCTTTATGGGTAAACTATCGACATCGGGTATGGGAGCGCGTACAGGTTCAGGTAAACGGCGTATCCAAAGGGCACGGAGTAGGTTCACCTCACGAGGAGAGCCGTCTGCGGCAGGTTGAAGGCGAGCGATACTGGTCATTTCCCTAAGGGCAAGCGAAGCCCTTTGGTCCCCCAACGGTTGTTGCGAGAGCTGAAAAAGCTTTGCTATACGGGCGGCTGGCGACGGCGAGTATTGCTGCAGAAGGTATGTTTTGAGGGCGTCATACGCTATTGGGGTGTCACCTTGTTCACAAAGCCAGTCGGATATTTCTGGGAAGGTGTCCTCGGGTATCGCCGCGAGAATATAATCCGCTTTGGTGGTTGAGCGAGTCACGCCCCTGATACGAAAGTGGACTTCAGCGCGTTGAAACCAAGCAAACGCTTCTCTGCTGGCGAACGGTGAAAGTTTCAATGGGGCGGCCACGGCGCCAACTGCTGTAGTAGAGTCCGTCTCCGTCATAGTACCAACGATGGAGGGGCGAGGGAGGTGGGGGTGGAAGGCAGTGGGAGCGAGTCGACTTCCGGGGTCACCAATGTGACGACGCCGAGTAAGGCTGTGAACTCAAAGGCAGGTTGGAAATGACTGAGTTATATTATTGTAGAACATTCTCCTTATATACAAAACCTCAAGGCAACAGGACATAACAAGTTCACAAGACAGACAATATTACAGAGGAAAAACCAGGCATGAATTTTCATGTTCGTTTTAGTGCGAGGGAAGAGCGAAGATACAAGCATAATATATACAAAAGGAATTATGTACAATTGTGTGAAACACGGTTAGTACAGTATTATACTTGGAACGTTTAGCTTCCTTTGTTGAATGTCACTATCACGCTTAT
>NC_090743.1:19204603-19222103 GCF_036898095.1 Palaemon carinicauda
CATTTTCAAATTGTCCGGTAATTTAAGAAATCCTTCGAAAGTTAATATACAACCCAGGTGATCATAAATGTAATTATATAATTTCGAGCACAATTACTTCCGATACAGTTTAAGCCCAATTAATTGTTCGACTAACTCCAATGGAATTCGGGGTATTCACCTTCATGGAATTCCAATGCTGAAAACGGCACTGTGAGGTTTGTTTCTCCTTTGGATTTGAAGTTGCAACGGAATGAGGTCATTTCGGATGGAACCATTACCAATAGAATATTGATACATTTACTACATTACTCTTTTGTTTACTGATGGCATTTCAAGAGTATAAGTGAAAACGATTCATCATATCCTGTGCTGTTTCAAGACGCATAATTCTTGTTTTTATTATAAGCATAGATGAAATGTTTATGACTGTAATATCTTGCATTCTTTTAATTTGAATATAAAATTTCCTTTCCGATGCATAAAGGAAGGGAGGGATTTTTTTAAAACGCCGTAATCATACAGCCCAACAAGCAAAAATAAATATAATGTTAAACTCTGCATCAAACCATACTCGCAGATATTCAACCTTGGAAAAAAAGTAAATAAAAAAAAAGGAGAGACTAGAGGCCAGATAAAATTTCAATATTTTCCATAAATTTCTTTTAACAATTATTTGTTCGGATTTTACCATCAATACATTTAGAATCATACTTTTCTATAACTTAAGTAGAAGTTAGGATAAATAGTATTAAGAAATCCTTTATAATGACAGACTGTAGAATTTATACTGCAAGAAAAAATCGTCTGAATCACTCATTCAAAATAAAAAATATGATAAAAAACGAATAATTACACTGAAATCCTTCATTGGAATATTCAAATCCAAATGACTTTAAACAGATGCCTGAGTAAATATATATATATATATATATATATATATATATATATTCTGGAACAAATCGTATTCCAGAGGTGCCAGTTTTACATTGGTCCTTCAACCATTACACTCCACTTAAGAGGTTGATGGTTTTTGAAAATGTTATAATAAATTATGTTAGTAGTACGAAAAGGGTAAACGAGTGAGAAGTTAAGGAAGTAATTTGTTGTAAAATCTTTTTAAATAAATCTAATTTAGAATGCAATCCAAAAAGATGGTAGGAACTGCATATTATCTTTAATTCAATTCTTTTTCTATTATATGCGAATGTCTTACAAAAATAAAACAAAGTAAACATTTGTTAATTAATCACAGAGAGAGAGAGAGAGAGAGAGAGAGAGAGAGAGAGAGAGAGAATTATGAAATACTAGTACAATTAAATCAGTTTAATGGTTTACAAATACATTAAAAGATAGTAGTGAAATCAAATCATATCATCAAAGAACTATAAAAAACCCGACCATGTGTCTTGAGTGATATTTTGCGATCACTTCTGGGATCTCTTACAGTGATGGATGAAGACGGCGTTTATCCCAACATCTTGCACCCGTTTATAAGGTCATCCATCTTCATCCATTTCCTTCGATATGGTATATTACATAATGTTTGGATAAAAAAAGACAAAAATAATAAAAATGGATAACTAAAGTTTCAGTGGCAAATGCAACGTCAAATGAAAAAAAAAATATTTCTCCCACTTTCCTTATCATTTCTATTTCCATAAAAAAGATAATCAAAATATTAATATTATAAGCAACAATAAAAATAATAATAACCCAAAAGATTTTCAACATTTGTTAGAATAATTTTCTTTCGTTTACAAAATGAGAAACACACACACACACACTATATATATATATATATATATATATTTATATATATATATCCACTGCAATTTTCTGTCGGGAGAAATTTATCTCGAACGAATGAATTAAAGTTATCAGAATCTCCTATGAAGATCCTACTCATATATATATATATATATATACATATATATATATATATATTTATATATATATATATATATATATGTGCGTGTGTGTGTGTATGCATGTATGTATGTATGTATGTATGTATACATATCCACACATATATATACATATATATATATATATATATATATATAACATAACTTTTCTCCGTACTCGCTTGTGTTACACAAAAATTTTAGGAAGAAATAAAATAAATAAATAAATAAATAAATAAAACCTTTGGGATGGAATTGGAGACCCGTTCAAAGTATGGGGGAATTAGGGAGCCTATAGATCTACCTGCTGAGTCATGAGCAGCCATTGCCTGGCCCTCCCGTGTCCTAGCTTGATGGAGAGGGTACTTGGCTCGAGATCATGTGGATATGGTTAGTCTGTAGGATAGTGTTTCCCAACCTTTGTTACTTGAGGACCCCTAAGACAATTTATCTTATCCCAAGGAACCTCAATATAATATATATATATATATATATATGTGTGTGTGTGTGTGTGTGTATATATACATATGCATGTATATATACATACATATATATATATAATACATACATACATGAGTATATATAAATGTTTATAGGTAGTAGGTTGGCCAGGGCACCAGCCATCCGTTAAGAAACTACGGCTAGAGAGTTATGGGGTCATTTGACTGGCCAGACAGTACTACATTGGATATCCTTCTCTCTGGTTGCGGTTAATTTTTCCGTTGCCTACACATACACCGTAATAGCTGGGACAATGAGATTACTTATAGTGGAACATGTACTACATGAAAAGACGCATTTAATATGAACTGTTGTATCCTTGCTCCCCCAATTAAGGTTAAGGAAGTTACCAACGCATACAGAACACTCCCCCTTCCACGTTCCCCGAGACAGATAGAACATTTGAACTTGAACGAATTGGCGAGAGAGAGAGAGAGAGAGAGAGAGAGAGAGAGAGAGAGAGATCACCAGCTTCGATATTTTCTTAATACTTTTGAACTTTTCCTATGCCAAGTTTTAATGTTAGGGACCTTAGCATATAATCACATAAATTCTAATATTCTTTTTCATCCTTTGAGTAATGATTTAAAGGTTTTGACTGAGGATTAATTATAAAATTTTCTAATTTGTGTTGCTAAATGCATTCAATGCGTTACAATAAATCTTAAAATTTGTAATTTCTATTTTTTTCATATTTTTCATCTCTGTTGAATAAATCAAAAGTAAATGCTTTACATTCGTCCTTTATTACATATCAGAGACTATTTCTCCAGCCCAATTACCTCCAATGGAATAAGATCAAATGATATAGATTAACCCAGATTAACTGGTCGACCAACTACAATGTAATACGTGCTTCAATCAGGGTATTCATATTAATGGAAATTCGAGGCTGAATTTAATTAATATTGCACTGTGAGGTCTGTTGGTACTTCGGATTTGGAGTTGAAACAACATGAACTATTGCGATTCTAATACTAGAGCACCCTGTCTTCCTAATTTGGATGTAGAAAGAATATTCTTGGAATTGATAATCAACTTTGGTACAAATGGAATTGTATCTTGTCTGGATTTAAGTTGCATGTATCTATAGTTTTTTTATGAATACATACATAAAAAGGGAAGTTATTTATAATTGGTTCAGTGTTGGTGTAAATGCATGTAATATCTTATTTTTTAAGTAGCAAATGTTAAAGAGGAAATGCTTACAAAGTCTTGATCACGGCAGTTACGTTCCAATACACACAAGGGTTTTTTTAAAAGTCTGACACTGAATTAAACTATATTCGCTGATTTTTACAATACGAAAAATATGTTTAAAAATAAAGTAAAAATAAGGACAAATAAAAATATAATGTAACCAAGTTTAACAATGAGTTTATATTCAACGCAATTGTCAGATTCTTAACTTGCATCTAACAATGTTGCCATAAATGAACGCATCCTGTGAATGGAAATAATAAAAGGCACATTGCATAAAGGATGTCTAAATCTAAATTCATTTGAATGTATAAGATAAAAATAATCGACGATCATTACAAAACCTGATACTTTACTTTAAATGAACGGACCTTGCAAACCGGCTTAGTGTTGAGGCAGCTAAAATTATGACTAAATCTTAACGTTTTATGTAAATACGTATTTGATGAATATCTGCACTTGCTGACATTCTGCCCATTTCATTCAATATACCTTCAAGTTACCTTCACTAAATAAGGGCGATAAAAATAAATAGTTTCTCTTTAAAATAATATCGATGACATTTTAAAAATCAATTCTAAACTGCCTTAGAAAAGATGCTTCGAAGGAAATACAAACTCTTGGTTTCTTGTGCTTCCATTGACCCATATCTTTAAATGAACACTCCTAAATCACTGGAAAACCTTTCAAACGTTAAGAGCTCGCCTAGGTACCTGGCTTTGAAAACGTTTCATATTTAAGACTTAACAGCGAAAAATAGCTTTGATATAAAGCATGATAGTGCAGAGGTTTTCACTTTCTTCTTCATTGCATATAATGTTGACTGATATAATATCAGAAGTTGGTGGAAAACACTTTAAAGCTATTTCTTCGCTTATATTTCCATGCTAAGGTCTTACAAGGGAAATTGATCTGAATTTGTATTAACCATGAATTATATATATAATGCATCTGTATAAATATCTAATATATATATATATATATATATATATATATATATAATAAATATGTACATATATATATATATATATATATAGGGGAGAGAGAGAGAGAGAGAGAGAGAGAGAGAGATATCCCACACCCTTGGAGATAATAAAACAATAAAGAATTTGCAATACAATTATTTCACAGATTAAATAATACATTTAAAGAAAGTATGTTACAATCACCAAGTGTCCAAGTGAAAAGAATTATTCGCAGAACAAAACTCAAAAAACAACAAACTCCAAAGTGAAAATAAAGATTAAACGGAAAATCTGTTTATCTAAAATATTACAACTTATGAAGATGTAACAGACCCTTACCTCTAAAAATATTTACATCAAAACACCTATGAAAATATATAAAAATGTTATGAGCAATAATTTCACAGCAGTGACGGATGAAGACGGCGTTTATTACAAACTCTTGCCTACTTTTGCAGGGTTATCCATCATCTCCCATTTCATTCAATACAGTCGTACTACTGGTGAAATAAATGGATAATATTCAGATAAAAATGAAAAAAAAAAATCCCAAAATCTAAAAGATGAGGGTTCCCATAAAAATATATCTAGAAATATCATCATTTTCTCTCTCTCTCTCTCTCTCTCTCTCTCTCTCTCTCTCTCTCACAGAAATAGAAAAAATATTTTTTTTGATGCACCCACATTCAATTCTGCTAAGCGACCTTCCCTACCTCTGCGTAAGCCCTCCACCGGGAGAAATCTGTCTTGCACAAATGAAATAGAAAACCTTAACTTTCTTTCTCCGCTTCGTGAAATTCAATCCGTTTATTTCTAAAAACAGATAAAAGTCTGACGCTGAGAAGATCTTGGAAAAAACAATGAATGTGTTAAAGTGATGTTTCAATCATCCGTATTGAGTTGAAGCTTTTAATTTTGTCTTTTTTTATCCCCTTAAATCAACTGAGAACAAACAGGGAATCTCTTTTCTTCGCAGAACAGAATGAAAAGAAATATACTAAGTTTATATGAAACAGAGAAATAGTATTCACACACATGCATTGTCATTATTATTAATTGCTATTCTACAACCCTAGTTGGAAAAGCAGAATGCTGTAAGCCTAGGGACCCAAATAGGGAAAATAGCCCAGTGAGGAAAGGAAGCCAGGAAAAATAAAATATATTGATAACAGTAACAATTTGAAAATAAATATTTCCTATATAAACCCTAACAAAACAAGAGGAAGAGAAATTAGATAGAATAGTGTGCCCGAGTGTAGCCTCAAGCAATAGAACTCTAACCCAAAACAGTGGAAGACCATGGTACAGAGGCTATGGTACTACCCAATACTAGAGAACAATGGTCTAATTTTGGAATATTCAAAGAATATCTAAACAATTCTACTAATTTCGTAAAATGACTAAGAGGAATACCTTCTCTCTTCCAGAAAGAAAAGCAAATAAAAGATAAGAAGGCTATCAGGGATATCATATGCATGACTATGAAATAAAGTAGAGAGAAAAGGAGTCAGAACGTTTTGAGATCAATTTTCTCACTGTTACGTTCGCTATTATACAACGTAGATTATATGTAAAATCTACTTTACATGATTTACTCCCCTAATAAATGATTTAGCAACGTAGTAACAGCTAAAGAAAATAATAACCAGCAAATAAATATCAATAACTATATTTAAGATTTAACAAATATTTACAATATTTTTCAAGATTAACAGAATACTCACAGCACATCACTTCTATTAATCACTTACAAAAGGCCATATTGAATTTTGAATTATGTCTGAAATGAAGAGAGATGGCGACGAAATTCAACTCCGAATTCTGAAGGCTTGTTCCAGGTTGTAGTTTCATATATAAAAGTTGATATGCAGGAGCACAGCTTCTGATGATATTAGATCCTCCTAGATTTCCTTATCTTCTTCAATATATTATATCGCTGTAAATTAAATTAAAAATTCAGGGTCACACCGGTGTAACGGAAATGCCTCCACACACGAGCTGTGTTCAGTCAAGTCTCTTTCAACGCGGCAACGCGGCCTTTTATATCCCACATTACGCAGCATGCACGTCGGGCGATCGACGTAGGTATGAGAAATATCCTGAAACTCTTATTGTAGAATACAACATCGTTTTCAAATTACAAAGTGTTTATATTTACGTTAACATTTAAGAGCTAAAAGTAACTTCCTTCACATGTCCTATAACATGAATTTTATGTACATATAACACTCATACTTGGTGACATTTTTCCCTGTCACTATTGCGACACTTTCTTGTTTCCCTTGGATGAAACTGAAAGAGCGGACGAAAAAATCTGCAAGAAATTTGGAAAAGCTGTTCCATTATCCTCTGCAACATTAAAAAGGTGTTACAGGTTGCAGTCAGATACCAATGACATAAGAACGTTGACATAAGGAGGTGTTTCTTTCATGTTCCTTCGACGGTTGCAAAGAGCATTTCACAGGATCAACTTCTGATCCGGACGCAGGATTTCTTTCGGAAGTTAATTGGATGGAAGGGACGATTTACCTTTGCTTGTCTGTCTGTCTTTCTGTCTGTCTTCGCATGAGCCTTGAAAATTAAAATGTTTTGTGTTTCCAAAGGAACTGATACTAAAGCTGCCATTCCTAAAAACTATTAACTTCTTTTAAATAAAATATATAGTCCTTTTTACGTTTTAGTTGAAGAAATTTTTACTTATTATTCTCATATGTTGCCATTCGTAAGCTTCCTTTTTCTAGCAATGCGTAACACCATCATATATTTCAAGCCTAATGACTGCACATATTTTATTACTTTCATATGTTGCCATTCGTAAGCTTTCTTTTACTAGCAATGCGTCACACCATCATATGTTTAAAGTCTAATGATTGCACATATTTTATTACTTTCATATGTTGCCATTCGTAAGCTTCCTTTTTCTAACAATGCGTAACACCATCATATGTTTCAAACCTAATGACTGCATATATTTTATTACTTTCATATGTTGCCATTCGTAAGCTTCCTTTTTCTAACAATGCGTAACACCATCATATGTTTCAAGCCTAATGACTGCATATATTTTATTACTTTCATATGTTGCCATTCGTAAGCTTCCTTTTTCTAACAATGCGTAACACCATCATATGTTTCAAGCCTAATGACTGCATTTATTTTATTACTTTCATATGTTGCCATTCGTAAGCTTCCTTTTTCTAACAATGCGTAACACCATCATATGTTTCAAGCCTAATGATTGCATACATTTTATTACTTTCATATGTTGCCATTCGTAAGCTTCCTTTTTTAACAATGCGCAACACCATCATATGTTTCAAGCCTAATGATTGCATATATTTTATTACTTTCATATGTTGCCATTCGTAAGCTTCCTTTGTCTAACAATGCGTAACACCATCATATGTTTCAAGCCTAATGATTGCATATATTTTATTACTTTCATATGTTGCCATTCGTAAGCTTCCTTTGTCTAACAATGCGTAACACCATCATATGTTTCAAGCCTAATGACTGCATACATTTTATTACTTTCAAATGTTGCCATTCGTAAGCTTCCTTTTTCTAACAATGCGTAACACCATCATATCTTTCAAGCCTAATGACTGCACATATTTTATTACTTTCATATGTTGCCATTCGTAAGCTTCCTTTTTCTAACAATGCGTAACACCATCATATGTTTCAAGCCTAATGATTGTTTATATTTAATTGCTTTCAGATGTTGTCATTCGTAAGCTTCCTTTTACTAGCAATGCGTCCCACCATCATATGTTTCAAGCCTAATGATTGCACATATTTTATTACTTTCATATGTTGCCATTCGTAAGCTTCCTTTTTCTAACAATGCGTAACACCATCATATGTTTCAAGCCTAATGATTGCATATATTTTATTACTTTCATATGTTGCCATTCGTAAGCTTCCTTTTTCTAACAATGCGTAACACCATCATATGTTTCAAGCCTAATGACTGCATACATTTTATTACTTTCAAATGTTGCCATTCGTAAGCTTCCTTTTTCTAACAATGCGTAACACCATCATATGTTTCAAGCCTAATGACTGCACATATTTTATTACTTTCATATGTTGCCATTCGTAAGCTTCCTTTTTCTAACAATGCGTAACACCATCATATGTTTCAAGCCTAATGATTGCACATATTTTATTACTTTCATATGTTGCCATTCGTAAGCTTCCTTTTTCTAACAATGCGTAACACCATCATATGTTTCAAGCCTAATAATTGTATATATTTTATTACTTTCATATGTTGCCATTCGTAAGCTTCCTTTTACTAGCAATGCGTCACACCATCATATGTTTAAAGTCTAATAATTGCACATATTTTATTACTTTCATATGTTGCCATTCGTAAACTTCCTTTTTCTAGCAATGCGCAACATCATCATATGTTTCAAACCTAATGATTGTATATATTTTATTGCTTTCAGATGTTGCCATTCGTAAGCTTCCTTTTTTTAACAATGCGTAACACCATCATATGTTTCAAGCCTAATGATTGCATATATTTTATTACTTTCATATGTTGCCATTCGTAAGCTTCCTTTTTCTAACAATGCGTACCACCATCATATGTTTCAAGCCTAATGACTGCATATATTTTATTACTTTCATATGTTGCCATTCGTAAGCTTCCTTTTTCTAACAATGCGTAACACCATCATATGTTTCAAGCCTAATGATTGCATACATTTTATTACTTTCATATGTTGCCATTCGTAAGCTTCCTTTTTTTAACAATGCGTAACACCATCATATGTTTCAAACCTAATGATTGCATACATTTTATTACTTTCATATGTTGCCATTCATAAGCTTCCTTTTTCTAACAATGCGTAACACCATCATATGTTTCAAGCCTAATGATTGCACATATTTTATTACTTTCATATGTTGCCATTCGTAAGCTTCCTTTGTCTAACAATGCGTAACACCATCATATATTTCAAGCCTAATGATTGTATATATTTCATTGCTTTCAGATGTTGTCATTTGTAAGCTTCCTTTTTCTAGCAATGCGTCACACCATCATATGTTTAAAGTCTAATGATTGCACATATTTTATTACTTTCATATGTTGCCATTCGTAAGCTTCCTTTTTCTAACAATGCGTAACACCATCATATGTTTCAAGCCTAATAATTGTATATATTTTATTACTTTCATATGTTGCCATTCGTAAGCTTCCTTTTTCTAACAATGCGTAACACCAACATATGTTTCAAGCCTATTGATTGCATATATTTTATTACTGTCATATGTTGCCATTCGTAAGCTTCCTTTTTCTAACAATGCATCACACCATCATGTTTCAAGCCTAATGATTGCACATATTTCATTACTTTCATATGTTTCCATTTGTAAGCTCCCTTTTTCTAGCAGTGCGTAACACCATCATATGTTTCAAGCCTAATGATTGCACATATTTCATTACTTTCATATGTTGCCATTTGTAAGCCCCCTTTTTCTAGCAATGCGTAACACCATCATGTGTTACAAGCCTAATGATTGCACATATTTTAATACTTTCATATGTTGCTATTCGTAAAATTCCTTTTTCTAGCAATACGTAACACCATCATATGTTTCAAGCCTAATGATTGCAAATATTTTATTACTTTCATATGTTGCCATTCGTAAGCTTCCTTCTTCTAGCAATGCGTAACACCAACATATGTTTCAAGCCTAATGATTGCACATATTTCATTACTTTCATATGTTGCCATTCGTAAACTTCCTTTCTCTAGCAATGCGTAACATCATCATATGTTTCACGCCTAATGATTTCATATATTTTATTACTTTCATATGTTTCCATTCGTAAGCTTTATTTTTCTAGCAATGCATCACACCATCATTTGTTTCAAGCCTAATGATTGCACATATTTCATTACTTTCATATGTTGCCATTCGTAAGCTTCCTTTCTCTAGCAATGCGTCACACCATCATATGTTTCAAGCCTATTGATTGCACATATTTCATTACTTTCATATGTTGCCATTCGTAAGCTTCCTTTCTCTAGCAATGCGTAACACCATCATATGTTTCAAGCCTATTGATTACACATATTTCATTACTTTCATATGTTGCCATTCGTAAGCTTTATTTTTCTAGCAATGCGTAACACCATCATATGTTTCAAGCCTATTGATTGCACATATTTCATTACTTTCATATGTTGCCATTCGTAAGCTTCCTTTCTCTAGCAATACGTCACACCATCATATGTTTCAAGCCTAATGATTGTACAAATTCTATAATATTTTTGGTGTCGGACTAAGGTAAAGTTTCAACAAGTTCACAATATATACTTACGCTATGTATTATAAAATCGAATATTTGAAGGTAAACTCTTTCCTTTTTTAAATGACTTTTAAAATATTTGATTATGTAAACTATCCTTTATACTACAATGACATTTTGAAATCACTTCAGCATATTTTGTAGAACTAAATATGCGTTAGATCTATTTTTTACCTGCAACTAAAATCCACTGTCGCAAGAGCAACATACCTATTCTACTGTTAATATTTTCACAGAATAATGAGGGTGAATATTAAACCAGGAACTCATCTCTTCTTTTGATCGAAGAGTTAGAATTCCTGTGTTATCATTTCTGGTTGAACAAAAGCATTCCGCTAAAGAAGCGACCGTTGCCTTTCTGTTCTGTGTATGGAAGGTGCATTCATGGCTCTGATCTAGAGGGGAGCAAGAAAAGCAAGAAAGGCTTTGTGACCTCTGAGAGAGGTTTCTGCGTCCAGAGAATTCGCTATTTTGAAATCAAATATACTTTTTGGCATTTTATTATTACGTGGGAGTTTTACCTGAATAAGCCTGCAACCATTATATAGATTTGCCACTGTGAAAATAGAACGGTGAAACATTTCAATAACCAAATTCCAAAGAAAAATTTATGTACTGAATTATCCTAAGATATATATCATCATAAGGGGCATATGAATAGCTTAGAATTTTAACCGTATAAATATTTGGCTATGGTGCTTATTTACACATAATAAAAAAAATCCTTTGTAAAACGTTTAAAAACAATTCGTTTCAAGTACAGTATTATTCAAAACATTATCCAAACAGTAATTTTGCAACCTGTCTCATAACTTGACACCATCAAAGCATTAGCAAATCATTTCAAATGGTGACTTTTCAAAACAATACGACTTTACCGGAGACAGAAAATGTATACCTTTAAATGACGTCATTTGTGAGAGAGTGGCTCAACTGTGGAGTCGTGTCGCAATTCTCTTGAAATCTAAGGAAAAACATTGTCAGTAAAAGAAAATTTCCAATTTTGAAACGCCACACATTGAAGCTGACTTTTGCAATACCCCTCGTTTCAAACTCTGTATCAATAAAAAAAAAAAAAAATACATTGAAATGTTCTGGCAAGAGCATGGCCAATTTTTTTTCTTTTTTCTTCAAGGTGAAAAATAATTCTCCTCTTATGAATCTTACAAAAGAAATAATAATGCAAACATAGGATATAAGAAAAATACTTTCTGTTTTATAGAGCGTAAAGAATGACAGTATTAAACAAACACACTCAAAATAAATTTTCAAACTTTCTGATTTCCAATCCAAGTTAAACAACAAACATATCGAAAAGAGAACCTTACTAAAGCAAAATACTTAATCCAATCTTTAACCCTTTTACAAAAAAAACAAAACGGTAAAAATGCTTAAAAACAGGTTATTTTTTTTTTTCAGGATAAGATTTATCTCTCCTCTGGAACCTCTTGGGGTGATGGATGAAGACGGCGGTCATCTTGACCCCTCTTGACACTATTACAGGTCATCCATCTTCAAACATCCAACCCTCGAGTCTGTCTATGTTCGACTAGAAGGGAGACTGGGGAGATGTGTGAAAAGGTCCAATATGAAAATTGTCAAACAATTGGAAGGCTAATCGGCATTTACCTAGAAAGATCTGAAATTTCTCCATATCTTTTACAAATTATCTAAATTATCTAAATATTCCCATCACATATAGAATCAAACAATCATACCCATTCTTTCCATTCAAGTACACCTTATTTCTTATATACACATACACATACTGTAGCTATATCTATCTATCTATCTATCTATCTATCTATCTATCTATCTATCTATCTATCTATCTATATATATATATATATATATATATATATATATATATATATATATATATATATACAGACATACATATATTAATAAATATATTTATAAATATAGTACACACACACTACATATGTGTATATATATATATATATATATATATATATATATATATATATATATATATATATATATATATATATATACATTTATATATACATATATATATATGTATATATATATATATATATATATATATATATATATATATATATATATATACATATTTCTTGAAATCATCAATATCTTATATTTCATAGACCCCTTTTCAACATATATAAGATCATTTCAAGGCTCTTTTATATTATCGCGAGTAATTGTTTGTCTTCTTTTTTTCTTCTTTTTTTCTGTTAATGAAATTCCACGTTTAGAAGAATAAGGATGTTTGAAGTTAACGGCTGGGGCGTCATAGACAAAGTCATGATAATTACAGTGTATTTTACCATGAAATATATCGTACATTTAATCAGAAAGATAATAAAATGACACCCTCTACGAAACCCAGTTTACTTTATTCAGAAATGACCAAATGAAATCGAACATAAGCCAAGAGTATTTTGCCCTGAATTCCTTCCAAGTTTATCTATGGAGCAAGACAAGCACATCTTGAAGCTTCCTAAAACTGGCAAGCAAATAACAGCAGCTGAGCGCTGACTCTTAATAACAATTATAACAGTTATGTAATTATAGATTTATGGAACTATATGAGGACAGGGGATATTTCCATCTTCATATAACAAATAGCAATGCAGAGTCACGTCCAAAAATGTCCCCATCAATATAGCTTCCATTTTGAATCTAAATCCGATGACAGCACAAGTCACAAATATATATATTAATTGAATGCATGAAACAATAATTCTGCTCGTGTTTGACTATGCATTCGACTCTGCATGCATAAACGATTCCTGGGAATTAAGTCTTAAATTTCATTCCATAAATGGATGAACATATGGAGAATTAAAATTGGAATTATAGTGTGTCCATTTCTGTCACTTCAATATTCATATTGAAGTTACAATAACTTTGAATTAAAATGTAGTCTCTGTTTGTATTTGAAAGGGCTATATCAGTTGAACGTACTTATTCTACAGTATTTTGTTTTGAATTTACAATCAATCTGAACATTAAGGGAATGACACTAAATAGACGAATTCTGAATTCCAATGGGCTAGGCCAGACTCAATACAGATATCTGTATTGACACTGGCTAGGCCACGCTAAGACGCCCTCGTTAACGATTTTATTAATGAGTAGGTAAATCAATAGCGGTATCATTACTCAATACCAGAATAAAATATACTCGCAACTTACTGAACTCATCCTTCCCAACCCTTTAAGAGAATAGTTTTAATTAACTCACTTTTAAATTGAACATTTTTTCCAACGATAAATGGAAGGAATCCTCAGAGGAAAAGAAAAAGGGTATATAATCGACTTAAAGAAGAAAGATAATTTAATAATAGGAAAAATAGAAGAATTAAAAAGCCGATCCTATAACTTAAATTCCTAATGTCTCAATTTCCTCCAGATTGAAAGCAAAACAGAGCTTTCAAAATTAAAGGAATTTATAATGTACATGGAAGAATAATTAACCCATCGATAAGGTTAGAGAATCTACTCTATAGGGTACAGGCAAATGACAATCAGTTGAAAATTCATTCGTGATCTTTGAAATTCTAACCATAAAGAGCAAAGGTTGACAATCTATACATCTAAAACAATACAGTATTTTGTCTTCCTACCTATTAAAGTCTATCCCCTAAATACTTAACTAACTAACTATATCAATTATTATTATTATTATTATTATTATTATTTGGTAGGCTACAACCCTAATTGGAAAAGAAAGGAGGCTATAAGCCCAAGGGCTCCTACAGGGAAAATAACTCAGTGAGGAAAGGAAAGAAGGAAAAACTACAAGAAAAGTTTAAGAACAATAGTAACATTAAAAGAAATCTTTCATATATAAACCATGAAAATTTCAAAATAACAATAGGATGAGAAAAAAGAAAGAAAAGTTTGCTTGAATGTACCCTCAAGCAGGAAAACTCTAACCCAAGACAGGGGAAGACCATCGTGTCCAGAGGATACGGCACTACCCAAGACTAAAGAACAATGGTTTGATTTTGGAGTGTCTTTCTCCTAGAAGAGATGCTTACCATAGCTTAAGAGTCTCTTCTACCCTTACCAAGAGGAAAGTGGCCACAGAACAATTACAGTGCAGTAGTTAACCTCTTGAGAGAAGAATTGTTCGGTAATCTCGGTGTTGTCAGGTGTATGAGGATAGAGAATGTGTAAAGAATAGGCCAGACTATTCTGTGTACGTGTCGGAAAAGATGAAATGAGCCGTAACCAGAGAGAAGGATCCAATAGAGTACTGTCCAGCCAGTCAAAGGACCCAATAAATCTCTATCGGTAGTATCTCAACGGCCGGCTGGTGCATTGGCCAACCCACTGTACATACATACATACATACATACATATATATATATATATATATATATATATATATATATATATATATATATATATATATATATATATCTATATATATATATATATATACATATATATATTGATCAATTCTATTTCATATGGAGTCCAAAGACCAGACGATAAGTGTTGCAGGCGAATGATAATAGGGGGTGGGCCAAGATGTTAATGCTATATACCAGCAGTAACGAAAGAAGATTTTGCTTTTATAGAGTAGAGTTGAAAATATAAGTTTTGATCGGATGACGAGGTGTAAAGAGGGGAATTGAAGCTCTACTCTCTTGCGACAGTGCCGTAACTTCTTTCAACTCTCGTCTTCCGTAACGTATTTGGAAACTTAAGCAGGACACCGGATCTTATGAGAGAGAGAGAGAGAGAGAGAGAGAGAGAGAGAGAGAGAGAGAGAGAGAGAGAGAGAGAGAGAGAGAGAGTGAATAAACATTTATAGAAGAAAGATTGTTGGGCTGGAACGCATTCAACTATCGAAAATGAATTTTCGAAGAAAGACCTGTGGATGATACAAACTTTCGTCATCAGAACTTTGGAGAAAGTAAAGATCCTTTTTATTTGTACCTTTCACTATTTGTTTGTTTGTTTCGGAGGTGGACTGGAACATCGTTCCTAATTTTACATCTGCAGTCTTCTTTATTAGAGGCAGAGGAAAGAATCCAGAAAAAAAAAAATTAAAGAATAAGGCAGAAAACCCATGTTACTTAAAAGGTTGCATTAAGACCGAATTAAATTAGATGATTGTTGAGCTCGTTATTTTAGACCAAATTTTGAAAGAATCTTCCCATGAGCAAATCTGAAATTCAAAGTTAGTACGAATTATTTGTTGTTGATCACATCAGGATTAGAAGTTCTAAACTACTGCGTCACATAGATTGATTAACACTAGCAAGATGGCTCATATCAATTGCATGAAAAGTACTGAGTGATGGATGGCATACTCTAAGAAGATGAGTAGAATTCTGCACCATGCAAGAATGTGCTAACTTAAAAACGTTGAGAATCTGCTACTGAAGACCAAAGAGAACAATATTAAAAACTATTGACTAAGTAAACATTCAATGTCTATCCTCCAGGAAGACAAATCTCGAAAACAGACCGGAAACGTTCCTCAGAAGGGAATTAACAAAGATTTTCAAATCAAACATCAAACTACATCTAATAAATAATTTAAAATCATAGGTATTGCCATTGAGTAAAACACTCCTTATGTTTTATCTGTATGGAAAGTAAACTTGAAATTCGGCATTTAGTAAACATTACCAAAGCTTTAAAATCCTTCAATAAACGAAAAACACTCAATTGATCCTGTTAGTAGACAGAAGATTTCCCGCACGCAAATTGCATTAAGCATGAAATAAAATAACTTAACTCTTTAAAAAAAAATCAAACTATTTCTTTTTAAGTTAACATAAGGAAATTCATCCAAATCTGACATTATGTGATACTTCAGTAAAGGTAACTTCGAATTATTAGACAAATAAAACGTATTATAACGGCATTAAAAATGCGTTTAATTCCACATCATGTAACGCCCAATATCGGACGCATCATTGAAATGAAATATAATTCGGATATTACATAAAAGCGCATCGACAAAATTTAAAATACCTCAGTATCTGATTATCTGCCTCGCTCAAAAGGCAAAAAGAGAATCAAATTTGAAAAAAAAAAAATAATGAAGAGAAGACTTCTACAGCTGCGAAAGAAACGACTGATCGGTATTTGAATAATAATCATAATCCAATATTAGACGCAAAATATGAAATGAAAAAAGAAAATTAAAAGCTTCACATTCCAAGAGTATGCAATAATACGGAAATATGGAAAAAATAAAATCAAATTACCATTAACAAAATTGAAATATTAAAAACACTTATTTCATATTGAATTTGCCCCGCAAATACTAATCAACTACTACTGACCATTTTCTATATTTTGTATAATATATTAGTTCCCCCATTCATACACACATTATACTGAGAGAGAGAGAGAGAGAGAGAGAGAGAGAGAGAGAGAGAGAGAGAGACAGAGAGAGAGAGAGAGATGACTTAGACTTGTTCTTTTAAATACAGTTGGCATGGCTGGCAATTCAATTTTCTCATCTCGCCAAGGACGGGCACACAAAGTAAACAGGTAGGGCGAAGGAATTAGTAGATCCGTCTTTTAAGAGATAGGGTTAAAAAAAAAAGAAAAAAAAAACATGATTTCTATGGAAAGATCATAAACAAGGAATATAAGAA
>NC_090743.1:19227103-19232103 GCF_036898095.1 Palaemon carinicauda
TACCTTGGAAATGTGGTGATACTAAAACCAAAGCCTAGTGTTCAACGTTGCCTGATTCCCGTGTGGATTTGAACAAACATACATACACAGACATACATACATAATATATATCTACATATATATATATAATGTATATATGTGTATATATATATAAATACACACACATCCATATATATATATATATATATATATACAGTTATGTATGTGAATTTGAATATAATCATGGATACAAGCAAATCAAAGATAAAATTTTCTTTCAATATGGATGGTCATTAAACTACAGAATGAAAAGCATGTTCGAACTATTAATTGCACTAGTATAAAATACACATGGCACCAGTAAACGTTAAAAAGCAGAATTTGAAACTGAAATCTTCAATATACAAAACCATATAAGATTTAAAATGAAGACACAACCACAAATATTCTTAGACTCTAAACTAAAATAAAACCCAAATAAATATTAATAATTCTTTCTTGCATTAGCGTTGGTTCACTGAGCAAATTAATCAAACGTTTAAGAAACGAAAGAAAAAAAATCAAAACGAATATTAATAGCATCAAGTCGGGATCGCAGACGTCAACTGTTCGTGACAAATCGTCCGCTATGACAAATCGTCCCCATTTGTCTCTTGGATATTCGAAATGCAACACACGATTTAATCTGCAGATCAATATTTCCCTGAGAACCGACAATCGGAAACTCATAAGGAGTTTTGTCCATTCTATTCTAGTTGGCTGAAGAATCAGTAGATGGCGCTGGAGTTTGAAAAACGAATTAAAAGGGTGAAAGGAGGGTCAAGCTTCAGCAAATATTGGTAATGATGGTAAACAAATCGCCGAATATACATTACTTACACACACACACACATATATATATATATATGTATATATATATATATATATATATATATATATATGTATATATATATATATATATATAGAGAGAGAGAGAGAGAGAGAGAGAGAGAGAGAGAGAGAGAGAGAGACTTGACAAACACCTCTTCTTCTATCAATCACCAACATCCTGAGGATCAGCTGATCCAGAGTCAATGCAGATGGGCCGACCCCTTGTGGGGTTTATTGTCACATTTTAAGATATCGAGTTTTATGGAAGAATTTCATATATGTTAAAAAACAATGAGCAATGGCACATATGAGTAAATTGTGGAAAAAATCATAAAATACGTGGTTTCAGTGACTAGGAACTAAACAAATCAACTATCAAAATAAGCTGAAAATTAATACCAATACTAATAATGGAAACTTAATGTTCGAAAAATTGTATACCAGTCTTGTAGAGGTTTACTCATACCTTATGACAGTTGAAATAGTTATGCAAACGTGTTTTCGTAACGTATAGATAAACATTATGGGGACGTAACGTAGACTTTACCTGTCATAAAACTATTCTTTTATGATTTCTAATAAGCATGTAAGAAATTAACCAATAATCGTAATTGTCCTATTGCCTAGACAAGGAATAGTAAAATAATTGAGCAATGTTAATGTTTCTTATCTTTAAAGCGATTTTTTTTATTCTTAAGTAATAAGTATTTGTATCTGCCTGTTGTTAAGCTTTACTGATAGTTAAGAAACCTACACACTAAACCGAAGTCTCTACATGAAATTCCCACATAGTGACAGCGTCGAGAAGACTATTTATTTGAAGTTTGTAGTCTTTGCATTTGCATTCCTCTGGTGAAACTTGAAAGAAAAGAAACTCTGGAAGTTTGGAACCACCATTAAGGTACGCGTTGACTTACAGAGCTTTGTCTATAGAGTTCTCATTTCGGTTCTGACTACTCAAAGAAGATATCATTTGCTGTTATGAACAACTTTTCAACTTTCACGTTGCTGAGAGTTTTCCATTCAACGGAAAGCTATATTCAAAATTTTATTTAGGACATTACCATTACTTCGTCTTTTCAGCATCTGAAACTTTAGAGTTCATTGCATCTTATTTCTAAAACAATTAAACATACTATGATTCAACAATTAATCCTGATGCTAAGGTTTTACCATCCCATTTTGGTCACTATGAAAACTGGTTTGAAAACTTCCCTTCTGTCACTAAGCGGCACTGTCCCGATAACTTTTGTCTTTAAAAACATTGTTTTCATTGCTATCATGACTCATCTCCCTTCTCACCAACTTAAATATTTGAAAGCATTTTACTATTGGATTTTTAATTTTCATTTCATTAAGCGCACTATTAAATACTGATATCTAGATAAAAAAGAAAAAAAAAAAAATTCATCCTTCCAACATTTCTCATCTCACCTCTTATTCCCTGTCAGAACTCCTTTGTCCTTTGCCCTGAATTTACGGAGATGAATAGATGAATTCGATATTCTCTCGTCGCATAAGAAATTTCCCCGAGGAAGATCGAGCAATATTCTCTCAGACCGTATGCCCCAGCTACAGCTCGTGAATTCTATTCAGACGCAATAAATCATTGCGTAAATATGTGTACCTGTATCTCCCTCGCTTACTCTTTCAATAAAACAGCGTTTTCCCTTAATTCTTCGAACTGCTTTCAAGGTGAACCTGGGGGATGGTTTTAGGTCTCATGGGCAGGAGGAGTGACTTGGCCTTGACAATCCAGGCGAACAAATTCTTAGCCTTGGCAATCAAAACAAACAGGCAAATACTTCGCCTTTGCAATCCAAACAAGCGAGCTATTACTTGGCCTTGGCAATCCAAAAAGGCAAGCAAATACTTGGCATTGGCAATCCAAACAAGCGAGGAAATACTTGGCCTTGGCAATCCAAACAGGTGATCAAATTCTGAGCCTTGGCAATCAAAACAAGCGAGGAAATACTTGGCCTTGGCAATCATAATAAGCGAGCAAATACTTGGCCTTGGCAATCCAAAAAGGCAAGCAAGTACTTGGCCTTGGCAATCCAAACAAGCAAGCAAATACTTGGCCTTGGCAATCCAAACAGGCGAGCAAATTCTTAACCTTGGCAATCAAAACAAGCGAGCAAATACTTGGCCATGGCAACCAAAACATACAAGCTATTACTTGGCCTTGGAAATCTAAACAAGTGAGCTATTACTTGTCCTTGGCAATCTAAACAAGTGAGCTATTACTTGGCCTTGGCAATTCAAACAAGCGAGGGAGCAACAAAAACCTAATTGGTGGCCAATTCTTGAATTTACTCTTTTGCCATTTTGGTCGGTCAAATTCACTCTTGCGAATTTCTCTCTTTTCGATTGCTGTGAATTAAACCTCCAGGTGACAACCTTCAAGGGAATGTGGTTTGTATAATTTCTTTCCTTTATATTCAACTTTCCTCTTTTCTTTTTATCATGAAAGATGGATCGAAACTGACGGAAAGAGATTTTCACTTGTAGAAAAGTGATACAATTTTACATTTCAAATATATGTCAAATACTTGCATAATATCTAAATGTAATTGCAAAACTATTCATGATTTTTAACGAACGTTCTAAATGAATTACTCAAGATGTCATAAGTTGCCTTAAAATCCAATAATACATTTAACGTAATCCTATTTCTCTGTAATCGTGTTTATATATTCACTATATACAATATATTCTAAATCTCCATCATTGACGAAAGGACATTTTTTAGAAAAGGCTGCTTTTGTATGATTTTATTAAAATTTCCCCTGTTTTGCACCAGTTATAAGTACATTCCTTGGATTTATACCAATAAAAGAACAAATGACGAAACATATACTAACATGGAGAATAAAACACTATTTCTACTGATGAATTTTAAGGCAGAAAATTACTGTTTATAAGCAGGCAAGAGCGAGACCAAGTTGAAGAGAATCAACTGAATGAAGATGAAGAACGTAAATAAAACTTTATCAATAAAGATAATTCCATTTGGAATTGCACGAGCGTGAATTTGGGGAAGGGATAATGACGTTGGCTGAAACGAAACCAAATTAAAAGCAGTAAATGAATTCCTGGGTTTGCTGAGGGTGGCAAGGGAAGCGAGACCGAGAGAAACAAAGAGGGGCGTGAGATGAAATGTTTTATCCATAATTCACACCGAAAATGGATCATAACTAAATTGTAGATCATAGTTAATTACAGGTGATGGAAAATGATATAAATAAGAGTCTGTGATAGAGAAATAAAAGGGATGGAAAACTTCTCGTAATGCATATTCAAGTATGATTGAACATCTATGAAAGGTTTAAATCAATGCTCACTAATTAACAGAGAAGATGAAAACAACGGAGATACGCCATAAATTGTATATTTTCACGACCTAAAAAAGCATAAACACAAGGGAAATTTTGAGTTTCTATTCATTAAGTTTTCCTCAAATACAAGTTATACCAAAGAACAAGGTTGCAGAGGAGAGTGGGGAAACTTCATCTAATATCAGTGGCAGAAAGTCAAACTTGAGTTGGGATAAAACTGATTGTTTGAGGACCATTGGGATATATGCCATTCCAACAAACCTATATGCCAGGCATATAGGATCATTCTTATTTGATTAGTTCCTTCTGCTAACTCTATAAAAAGAGGACGTACCAAGAGCAAAATAAGGTTGCAGCCATAAATCGCTGATAGATGCAGCCTTATCGGTCAGTCGCGTCGCAGTTTACTTGAAAGGAAAACACTAACACCTTTATTCTATTTTGGTAAAGAATAATTCTTTGAAGCCATAAAAAAATGAAATTTGACTGATAACAATGTTGCTCATATATCTACATAAATGTATCTGGTCGCTCAAAATATACTCCGTCAAAAACAACTTTACATCACTACATGACGAAATACGTAATCTGATATTTCACGTGCAGAACACTCTCTCTCTCTCTCTCTCTCTCTCTCATCTCTCCTCTCTCTCTCTCTCTCTCAATATTAATAAAGGTTTTTTGTTGAATTAAGAGCTTCCAAAAATATAAACCTTGTTGAAAGAAGAGTTAAGTCCTTCCAAGAGACACGGTTCCTATTGCCTTTTCGGAAGAAATTCGTCCTTCAGAAGCCAAGTGAACAAGAATTCATAC
>NC_090743.1:19234603-19236333 GCF_036898095.1 Palaemon carinicauda
TAGTCATGTGCTATGAATGATTTAAGAAGACGACAAAGATGAGGAAAAGGTATCTTACTATAAAGAAAAGATTTACAGAATCTACATTTTGCTTTTTCAATTGAATAAAGATTAAATACAGATAAGGCTAGTGATATGCAGTTTGCTTATGACTATTTTGATCGAAAAAGTGAGGAAAAAAACAGAATACCAAGAGGAAGGCCGTAATTGTAACCTAAACCAGCAAATCTCATAAAAGAGAGAAAATGGAAAGGAGAGATAAAAAAAAAGAAAAAAAAAAACAGGATCATCTTGACTGCCTGGTTTCCTAATCAAGTAGTCATGTGCTTTGGATGATTTAAGACGACAAAAAAAAAAAGAGGAAAAAGTATCTTACAGATAAGATTTACAGTATCTACATTTTTTCTGTTCCAATTTAATAAAGATTAAATACGGATAGGGGTAGTGAAATGCAGTTTGCTTATGCCATTTCCATCAAAATACTAAATAATCTAATGCATACCATTTACAGTTCAAAGAGACTATTGAATGAATTTCTAAAGTCATATATTCCTTCCTTACTTGCATTGACAAAGGCATACAAAAACATGCAAGGGAGAGAGAGCTTTGCGTAAAGTCTTCATTTGTTGTAAAATGTTGTTTATACATTGCTACTACGATATCAATTTACTCGATAAAGCTACTAAATTTTGCACGGGAAATTTCTCATTAGCAACCGGATATTATTTTTTATTAAAACCTAACTTTTTACAGAAACTGAGATCTCTTATCTGTTTTAATCTAGATTAAACACAAATATAAAATGTTCATGTTTTCTGCTTGAAATAAAAGCCTTCTCCAATTTTACGATTAGCCTCTGTTGCTTCATGTCCTTTCGATAAATCATCCTCCACTGAAATGGAATCCGATGACTGCATGAAATAATACAGAACCATGAATACAGCAAACATCATCACTGTCCATAAGGGACTGTAAGGGACGCTTCAAAAGCTCATGAATTTCTTTCGACAAGAAACTGAAGTTATGTAAAACAAAGATTGTACTTCTGATTTTCTATGTATGCCAATCTGTTATTCTTTTAGACGTTGCGATGTCAAGGATTCAGCTCTGTATTTCTGAGAGAGAGAGAGAGAGAGAGAGAGAGAGAGAGAGAGAGAGAGAGAGAGAGTCTTTCGCTAATATAGCTTCTCACTCCATTCCTTACAGAATAAAAATGAACCTTACAGGACCACAAGATACTATTAAGGCCGGATTTACAATTCGTCATTACGTTCACATAACATATACATACACACACACACACACACCACATATATATATATATCAATATATATATATATATATATATATATATATGTATATATATATATGGGATACGACCTTTTCATCTAAAGCACATTTGTCTAAAAGCACTTTGGTCTAAAAGCACTTTGGTGGTGCTGAAAAAAAAATACATGTGTTGCAAGCAATAAACAAAATTACAGAAAAGGCTAGTGCAACATCTGAAACGCTTGCAGTAATAACATATGAAGCAATTAGTGAGGTTCCTGAATGTTACCAGCCGCTGCTTCCTACCACTGCTTCTATGACTCGAAATATTTCCCAAGCTTCCGACATCATTAGAAGATTTTGATGTGCTAGGCAGATTAAGAATAACAGTGGGAGGAGAAAACTGGCTGCTATATGATAGTGGACAAGATGAGGAGGATAGAGTTTTGATCTTTGTAGCC
>NC_090743.1:19236833-19254333 GCF_036898095.1 Palaemon carinicauda
GGACATTGTATATCTACGATTATTAATTAGACGGAAAAGGTGAGTAAGGATTTTAAACATCTCTCTCTCTCTCTCCTCAACTGCACATCAGCCGTTACTAGTAAACTGCAGAACAAAGGCCTCAAACATTTCCTTCCATTTGCGTCTGTTTATAGTCTTTCTGTACCAGTCCAGGTTGATTATATATATACACTCATATATATATATATATATATATATATATATATATATATATATATATAGAGAGAGAGAGAGAGAGAGAGAGAGAGAGAGAGAGAGAGAGAGAGAGAGAGAGAGAGAGAGAGAGAGATTCTTTGCATTGCGTAACTAATAGTTTTAGATGAAGAGAAATTCCGGGATAAATGACATATAGAAAAAAACTGAACGTCGCTCATTTTGGGGAAGGGTCTTGACCGTCTGGCGTTGAAAAGGTCAAGTAGATCTAAAGAGGCAGATCCGATGTCCTCCTGTTATTCTTTGGAGAATTCAGGAGAAGGAAAAGGAAGAGATGAGAAGATGAAGAGGAGAATGAAATATAATTTGGCGTTGGTGATATATTGATTGAATGGTTGATTTTTACAATTTGGCCCACAGTTCCACTATGAAGTAAAAGTTAAAATATAATGAACAGCTGCAAAGACCCTCTATAAAGTGAATTATGTTAGACAGCTGCAGACTCTATGAAGTGAAATATAATAGGCAACTGCAAAGACCCTATAAGAAATGAAATATGTTAGATAGCTGCAAAGACCATCTACGAAGTGAAAGTGAAAGCTGTTGGACAGCTGCAGAGGCATTCTATAGTCAGGCTATGGAATCTTATTCACTCTAGCGTCTCCTCGACTCTCAATAATAAGGACGTAAAAATACTCGCTTCATCAAACTAATCTCTGAGGGGTCGAAATATTGATTTAAAAAAAAAACTCTAAAACTGAATTCGTCTATTTCTGTGCTGAAATGACCCAGACGAGAATAATTACCTAATTCTGTCTCAGCCACAGAATGGAAAGACAAAGAAGGAATAATGGGAGCATGTGAGATTAGACTACCGTTCAAAGAGCAAGTATCGAAAACAATACTGGACACTTTAAGGGAAGATTTCCACTTCTTTCCATCTGAAGAAAAGATATCCGTCAAATGTTTCCTTGACAAAGAGAGAAGGTTTCGTCTCATCTGATGTTTGGAAGGAAGTTTCCCTAAAGGCAATGGGTACTAGGATTATATAGTAACTGCTCTCTACTACGACAGAGAGAGAGAGAGAGAGAGAGAGAGAGAGAGAGAGAGAGAGAGAGAGAGAGAGAGAGAGAGAGAGAGAGAGAGAGATATTTCATTATATCCTTTCCTTATTCCTTCTATCTCAAATTCTACTTTACTTCCGATCATGTAACGTTACAACTTGAAGAATTTTGATTGAAGATTTGCCTCCCTGATTTTCTCATATATTTACTTGGATTCCTCCATATATAGAGCAATAAAGTTTTAAGACATCTGACGTAACATTACCTTCATCAATCTAGAAATGCATTCACTATTTTCAAGTTCATTTTCAAATTGTCCGGTAATTTAAGAAATCCTTCGAAAGTTAATATTTCAAATATACAACCCAGGTGATCATAAATGTAATTATATATTTTCCAGCACAATTACTTCCGATACAGTTTAAGCCCAATTAATTGGTCGACTAACTCCAATGGAATTCGGGGTATTCACCTTCATGGAATTCCAATGCTGAAAACGGCACTGTGAGGTTTGTTTCTCCTTTGGATTTGGAGTTGCAACGGAATGAGGTCATTTCGGATGGAGCCATTACCAATAGAAAAATTGATACATTTACTACATTACTCTTTTGTTTATTGGTGGCATTTCAAGAGTATAAGTGTAAAAGGACTCGTCTTATCATGTCTTGTTTCAAGATGCATAATTTTTGTTTTTATTAAAAGCAGAGATGAAATGTTTATGACTGTAATAGCTCGCATTCGCTTAATTTGAATATAAAATTTCGTTTTCGATGCAAAAAGGGAGTGATTTTTAAAACGCTGTGATAAAAAAAAAATAGACCAGATAAAATTTCAATATTTTCCGTAAATTTCCTTTAACGATTATTTGGTGGGATTTTGCCATCAGTACATTTAAAATCGTAATTTTCTATAATTTAAGTAAAATTAAGGATAAATAGTACTAAGAAGTCCTTCATAATGACAGACTGTAGAATTTATACTGCAAGACAAAATCGTCTGAATTACTCATTCAAAATAAAAAAATATGATAAAAGCGAATAATTACACTGAAATCCTTCATTGGAATATTCAAAACCAAATGACTTTAAAAAGATGCCTGAGTAAATATATACAATAGTTTCTTATCTTTTGTTGGAACAAATCTTATTTCATAGGTGAGAGTTTCACATTGGTCCTTCAACCATTACACTTCACTTTGAGGTTGATGACTTTTGAAAAAGTTTCTTATTCTGGATTTAACCGCGGAAAAAAAAACATTATAATAAATTATGTTAGTAGTACGAAAAGGGTAAACGAGTGAGCAATATGTCTTAGAAGTTAAGGAAGTAATTTGTTGTAAAATCTTTTTAAATAAATCTAATTTAGAATGCAATGCAAAAAGATGGTAGGAACTGCATATCATCTTTAATTCCATTCTTTTTCTATCATATGCGAATGTCTTACAAAAATAAAGTAAAGAAAACATTTGTTAATCAATCACAGAGAGAGAGAGAGAGAGAGAGAGAGAGAGAGAGAGAGAGAGAGAGAGAGAGAGAGAGAGAGAGAATTATGAAATACTAGTATAATTAAATCAGTTTAATGGTTTACAAATACATTAAAAGATAGTAGTGAAATTAAAGCATATCATCAAAGAACTATAATAACCCGACCATGTGTCTTGAGCAATATTTTGCAATCACTTCTGAAATCTCTTCCAGTGAAGGATGAAGACAGCGTTTATCCCAACCTCTTGCACCCGTTTATAAGGTCATCCATCTTCATCCATTTCCTTCGATATGGTATATTGCATAATGTTTGGATAAAAAAAAAGGACAAAAATAATAAAAATGGATAACTGAAGTTTCAGTGGCAAATGCAACGTCAAATGAAAAAAAAAATATTTCTCCCTCTTTCCTTATCATTTTTATTTCCATAAAGATAATCGAAATATTAATATTATCAGCAACAACCAAAATAATAATAACCGAAAAGATTTTCAACATTTGTTAGAATAATTTTCTTTCGTTTACAAAATGAGAAACACACACACACTATATACTGTATATATATATATATTTATATATATATATATATATATATATATATATATATATATATAATATATATCCACTGCAATTTTCTGTCGGGAGAAATTTATCTCGAACAAATGAATTAAAGTTATCAGAATCTCCTATGAAGATCCTACTCATATATATATATATATATATATATATATATATATATATATATATATATATATATATATATATATATATATGTGTGTGTGTGTGTATGTATGTATGTATGTATGTATGTATGTATGTATGTATGTATGTATATATCCATATATATATATATATATATATACATTTATATATATACATATATATATATATATATATATATATATATATATATATATATATATATAGAGAGAGAGAGAGAGAGAGAGAGAGAGAGAGAGAGAGAGAGAGAGAGAGAGAGAGAGAGAGATATCCCTATATAACATGACTTTTCTCCGTACTCGCTTGTGTTACACAAAAATTTTAGGAAGAAATAAAATAAATAAATAAATAAACAAATAAAACCTTTGGAATGGAATTGGAGACCCGTTCAAAGTATGGGGGAATTAGGGAGCCTATAGATCTACCGGCTGAATCATGAGCAGCCATTGCCTGGCCCTCCCGGGTCCTAGCTTGATGGAGAGGGTACTTGGCTCGAGATCATGTGGATATGGTTAGTCTGTAGGATAGTGTTTCCCAACCTTTGTTACTTGAGGACCCCTGAGACAATTTATCTTATCCCAAGGAACCTCAATATAATATATATATATATATATATATATATATATATATATATATATATATATATATATATATATACACACACACATATATATATATATATATATATATATATATATATATATATATATATATATATATATATATGTATATATACATATGCATGTATATATACACACATATATATATTATACATACATACATACGTATATATAAATGTTTATAGGTAGTAGGTCGGCCAGGGCACCAGCCATCCGTTAAGAAACTACTGCTAGAGAGGTATGGGGTCATTTGACAGGCCAGACAGTAGTATTATTATTATTATTATTATTACTATCCAAGCTACAACCCTAATTGGAAAAGCAAAATGCTATAAGCCCAGGGGCTCCAATAGGGAAAAATAGCCCAGTGAGGAAAGGAAATAAGGAAATAAATAACTGAAGAGAACAAATTAACAGTAAATCATTCTAAAAAAAAGTAACAACGTCATAACAAATATGTCATATATAAACTATGAACAACTTCAAAAACAAATATGTCATATATAAACTATAAAAAGACTCATGTCCGCCTGGTCAACAAAAAAGCATTTGCTCCAACTTTGAACTTTTGAAGTTCAACTGATTCAACAACCCGATTAGGAAGATCATTCCACAACTTGGTAACAGCTGGAATAAAACTTCTAGAGTACTGCGTGGTATTGAGTCTTATGATGGAAAAGGCCTGGCTATTAGAATTAACTGCCAGCCTAGTATTACGAACAGGATAGAATTGTCCAGGGAGATCTGAATGTAAAGGATGGTCAGAGTTATGAAAAATCTTATGCAACATGCATAATGAACTAATTGAACGACGGTGCCAGAGATTAATATCTAGATCAGGAATAAGAAATTTAATAGACCGTAAGTTTCTGTCCAACAAATTAAGATGAGAATCAGCAGCTGAAGACCAGACAGGAGAACAATACTCAAAACAGGGTAGAATAAAAGAATTAAAACACTTCTTCAGAATAGATTGATCACCGAATATCTTAAAAGACTTTCTCAATAAGCCAATTTTTTGTGCAATTGAAGAAGACACAGACCTTATATGTTTCTCAAAAGTAAATTTGCTGTCGAGAATCACACCTAAAATTTTGAAAGAGTCATACATATTTAAAGAAACATTATCAATACTGAGATCCGGATGTTGAGGAACCACCGTCCTTGACCTACTTACAATCATACTTTGAGTTTTGTTAGGATTCAACTTCATAGATTGGATATCCTCCTCTCTGGTTACGATTAATTTTTCGGTTGCCTACACATACACCGTAATAGCTGGGACAATGAGATTACTTTTAGTGGAACATGTAGGTACATGAAAAGTCGCATTTAATATGAACTGTAATATCCTTGCTCCCCCAATTAAGGTTAAGGAAGTTACCAACACATACAGAACACTCCCCCTTCCACGTTCCCCGAGACAGATAGAACATTTGAACTTGAACGAATTGGCGAGAGAGAGAGAGAGAGAGAGAGAGAGAGAGAGAGAGAGAGAGAGAGAGAGAGAGAGAGAGAGAGAGAATCACCAGCTTCGATATTTTCTTAATACTTTTGAACTTTTCCTATGCCAAGTTTTAATGTTAGGGACCTTAGCATATAATCACATAAATTCTAATATTCTTTTTCATCCTTTGAGTAATGATTTAAAGGTTTTTGACTGAGGATTAATTATAAAATTTTCTAATTTGTGTTGCTAAATGCATTCAATGCGTTACAATAAATCTTGAAATTTCTAGTGTCTATTTTTTTCATATTTTTCATCTGTGTTGAATAAATCAAAAGTAAATGCTTTACATTCGTCCTTTATTACATATCAGAGACTATTTCTCCAGCCCAATTACCTCCAATGGAATAAGATCAACTGATATAGATTAACCCAGATTAACTGGTCGACCAACTATAATGTAATACGTGCTTCAATCAGGGTATTCATATTAATGGAAATTCGAGGCTGAATTTAATTAATATTGCACTGTGAGGTCTGTTGGTACTTCGGATTTGGAGTTGAAACAACATGAACTATAGCCATTCTAATACTAGAGCACCCTGTCTTCCTAATTTGGATGTAGAAAGAATATTCTTGGAATTGATAATCAACTTTGGTACAAATGGAATTGTATCTTGTCTGGATTTAAGTTGCATGTATCTATAGTTTTTTTATGAATAGATACATAAAAAGGGAAGTTATTTATAATTGGTACAGTTGGTGTAAATGCATGTAATATCTTATCTTTTAAGTAGCAAATGTTAAAGGGTTTTTTTTTTTAAATGTCTGACATTGAATTAAACTATATTCGCTGATTTTTACAATACGAAAAATATGTTTAAAAATAAAGTAAAAATAAGGACAAATAAATATATAATGTAACCAAGTTTAACAATGAGTTTATATTCAACGCGATTGTCAGATTCTTAACTTGCATCTAACAATGTTGCCATAAATGAACGCATCCTGTGAATGGAAATAATAAAAGGCCCATTGCATAAAGGATGTCTAAATCTAAATTCATTTGAATGTATAAGATAAAAATAATCTACGATCATTACAAAACCTGATACTTTACTTTAAATGAACGGACCTTGCAAACCGGCTTAGTGATGAGGCAGCTGAAATTATGACTAAATCTTATTATATTATGTAAATACGTATTTGATGAATATCTGCACTTGCTGACATTCTGCCCATTTCATTCAATATTACCTTCAAGTTACCTTCACTAAATAAGGGCGATAAAAATAAATAGTTTCTCTTTAAAATAATATCGATGACATTCTAAAACTCAATTCTAAACTGCCTTAGAAAAGATGCTTCGAAGGAAATACAAACTCTTGGTTTCTTGTGCTTCCATTGACCCGTATCTCTAAATGAACACTCCCAAATCACTGGAAACCTTTCAAAAGTTAAGAGCTCGCTTAGGTACCTGGCTTTGAAAACGTTTTCATATTTAAGACTTAACAGCGAAAAATAGCTTTGATATAAAGCATGATAGTGCAGAGGTTTTCACTTTCTTCTTCATTGCATATAATGTTGACTGATATAATATCAGAAGTTGGTGGGGAAAACACTTTAAAGCTATTTCTTCGCTTATATTTCCATGCCAAGATCTTACAAGGGAAATTGATCTGAATTTGTATTAACCATGAATTATATGAATAAACAAATAAATAAATAAATAAATATATATATATATATATATATATATATATATATATATATATATATAACTGTATATATATATATATATATATATATATATATATATAATATATATATATATATATATATATATATATAGGAGAGAGTGAGAGATCCTACACCCTTGGAGATAATAAAGAAAATAAAGAATTTGCAATACAATTATTTCACAGATTAAATAATACATTTAAAGAAAGTATGTTACAATCACCAAGTGTCCAAATGAAAAGAATTATTCGCAGAACAAAACAAAAAACAAACTCCAAAGTGAAAATACAGATTAAACGCAAATCTGTTTATCTAAAATATTATAACTTATGAAGATGTAACAGACCCTTACTTCTAAATATGTACATCAAAACACCCATAAAAACATATAAAAATTTCATGAGCAATAATTTCACAGCAGTGACGGATGAAGACGGCGTTTATTACAAATTCTCGCCTAATTTTGCAGGGTTATCCATCATCTCCCATTTAACCCAATACAGTCGTACAACTGATGAAATAAATGGATAATATTCAGATAAAAATGAAAAAAAAGCCCAAAATCTAAAAGATGAGGGTTCCCATAAAAATATATCTAGAAATATCATCTCTCTCTCTCTCTCTCTCTCTCTCTCTCTCTCTCTCTCTCTCTCTCTCTCTCTCTCTCTCTCTCTCTCTCTCTCTCTCTCTCTCTCTCAGAAATAGAAAAAATATTTTTTTTTATGCACCCACATTCAATTCTGCTAAGCGACCTTCCCTATCTCTGCGTAAGCCTTCCACCGGGAGAAATCTGTCTTGCACAAATGGAATAGAAAACCTTAACTTTCTTTCTCTGCTTCGTGAAATTCAATCCGTTTATTTCTCGAAACAGATAAAGTCCGACGCTGAGATCTTGGAAAAAACAATGAATGTGTTAAAGTGATGTTTCAATCATCCGTATTGAGTTGAAGCCTTTTATTTTGTATCTTTTTTATCCCCTTAAAATCAACTGAGAACAAACAGGGAATCTCTTTTCTTGGCAGAACAGAATGAAAAGAAATATACTAAGTTTATATGAAACAGAGAAATAGTAATCACACACATGCATTGTCATTATTATTAATTGCTATTCTACAACCCTAATTGGAAAAGCAGAATGCTGTAAGCCCAGGGACCCCAATAGGGAAAATAGCCCAGTGAGGAAAGGAAGCCAGGAAAAATAAAATATATTGAGAACAGTAACAACTTGAAAATAAATATTTCCTATATAAACTATAAAAACTCTAACAAAACAAGAGAAAGAGAAATTAGATAGAATAGTGTGCCCGAGTGTACCCTCAAGCAATAGAACTCTAACCCAAAAGTGGAAGACCAGGGTACAGAGGCTATGGTACTACCCAATACTAGAGAACAATGGTCTAATTTTGGAATATTCAAAGAATATCTAAACAATTCTACTAATTTCGTAAAATGACTAAGAGGAATACCTTCTCTCTTCCAGAAAGAAAAGCAAATAAAAGATAAGAAGGCTATCAGGGATATCATATGCATGACTATGAAATAAAGTAAAGAGAAAAGGAGTCAGAACGTTTTGAGATCAATTTTCTCACTGTTACGTTCGCTATTATACAACGTAGATTATTATGTAAAATCTACTTTATATGATTTACTCCCCTAATAAATGATTTAGCAACGTAGTAACAGCTAAAGAAAATAATAACCAGCAAACAATATCAATAACTATATTAAAGATTTAACAAATATTCACAATATTTTTCAAGGTTAACAGACTACTCACAGCACATCACTTCTATTAATCACTTACAAAAGGCCTTATTGGATTTTTAATTATGTCTGAAATAAAGAGAGACAGATGACGACGAAATTCAACTCCGAATTTTGAAGGCGTGTTCCAGGTCGTAGTTTCATATATAAAAGCTGATATGCAGGAACACGGCTTCTGATGATATTAGATCCTCCTAGATTTCCTTATCTTCTTCAATATATTATATCGCTGTAAATTAAATTAAAAATTCAGGGTTACAGCGGTGTAACTGAAATGCCTCCATACACGAGCAGTTTTCAGTCAAGTCTCTCTCAACGCGGCAACACGGCCTTTTATATCCCACATTATGCAGCATGCACGTCGGGCGATCGACGTAGTTATGAGAAATATCCTGAAACTCTTATTGTAGAATACAACGTCGTTTTCAAATTACAAAGAGCTTATTTTTACGTTAACATTTAAGAGGTAAAAGTAACTTTCTTGACATGTCCTATAACATGAATTTTATGTACATATAACACTCATACTTGGTGACATTTTTCCCTGTCACTATTGCAACACTTTCTTGTTTCCCTCGGATGAAACTGAAAGAGCGGACGAAAAAAGCTGCAAGAAAGTTGCAAAAGCTGTTCCATTATCCTCTGCAACATTAAAAAGGTGTTACAGATTGCAGTCAGATACCAGTGACATAAGAACGTTGACATAAGGAGGTGTTTCTTTCATGTTCCTTCGACGGTTGCAAAGAGCATTTCACAGGATCAACTTCTGATCCGGACGCAGGATTTCTTTCTGAAGTTAATTGGATGGAAGGGACGATTTACCTTTGCTTGTCTGTCTGTATGTCTGTCTGTCTGTCTGTCTCCAAAGGATCCGATACTAAAACTGCCATTCCTAAAAACTACTAACTTCTTTTAAATAAAATATATAGTCCTTTTTACGTTTTAGTTGAAGAAATTTTTACTTATTATTTTCATATGTTGCCATTCGTAAGCTTTCTTTTTCTAACAATGCGTCACACCATAATGTTTCAAGCCTAATGATTGCACATATTTCATTGCTTTCATATGTTGCCATTCGTAAGCTTCCCTTTTCTAGCAATGCGTCACACCATCATAAGTTTCAAGCATAATGATTGCAAATATTTTATTACTTTCATATGTTGCCATTCGTAAGATTCCTTTTTCAGGCAATGCTTCATACCATCATATGTTTCAAGCCTAATGATTGCACATATTTTATTACTTTCATATGTTGCCATTTGAATGCATCCTTTTTCTAGCAATGCATAACACCATCATACGTTTCAAGCCAAATGATTGCACATATTTAATTACTTTCATATGTTGCCATTCGTAAGCTTCCTTTTTCTAGCAATGCGTAACACCATCATATGTTTCAAGCCTAATGATTGCACATATTTTATTACTTTCATATATTGCCATTCGTAAGCTTTATTTTTCTAGCAATGTGTAACACCATCATATGTTTCAAGCCTAATGATTGCACATACTTCATTACTTTCATAAGTTGCCATTCGTAAGCTTCCTTTTTCTAGCAATACGTCACACCATCATATGTCTCAAGCCTAATGATTGCACATATTTTATTACTTTCATATATTGCCATTCATAAGCTTTATTTTTCTAGCAATGTGTAACACCATCATATGTTTCAAGCCTAATGATTACACATATTTCATTACTTTCATATGTTGCCATTCGTAAGCTTCCTTTTTCCAGTAATGCGTCACACCATCATATGTTTTAAGCCTAATGATTGTACAAATTCTATAATATTTTTGGTGTTGGACTAAGGTAAAGTTTCAACAGGTTCAGAATATATACTCACGCTATGCATTATAAAATCGAACATTTGAAGGTAAACTCTTTTTTTTTTTTTTAAATGACTTTTAAAAGATTTGATTACTGTAAACTATCCTGTATACTACAATGACATTTTGAAATCCCTTCAGCATATTTTGTAGAACTAAATATGCGTTAGATCTATTTTTTACCCGCAACTAAAATCCACTGTCGCAAGAGCAACATACCTATCCGACGGTTAATATTTTCACAGAATAATGAGGGTGAATATTGAACCAGGAACCCATCTCTGCTTTTGATGGAAGAGTTAGAATTCCTGTGTTATCCTTTCTGGTTGAACAAAAGCGATTCCGCTAAAGAAGCGACCGTTGCCTTTCTGTTCTGTTTATGGAAGGTGCATTCATGGCTCTGATCTAGAGGGGAGCAAGAAAAGCAAGAAAGGCTTTGTGACTTCTGAGAGAGGTTTCTGCGTCCAGAGAATTCGCTATTTTGAAATCAAATATACTTTTTGGCATTTTATTATTACGTGGGAGTTTTACCTGAATAAGACTGCAACCATTATATAGATTTGCCACTGTGAAAATAAAACGGTGAAACATTTCAATAACCAAATTCAAAAGAAAAATTTATGTTCTGAATTATCCTAAGATATATATCATCATAAGGGGCATATGAATAGCTTAGAATTTTAACCGTATAAATATTTGGCTATGGTACTTATTTACACATAATAAAAAAAAAAAACCCTTGTAAAACGTTTAAAAACAATTCGTTTCAAGTACAGTATTATTCAAAACATTATCCAAACAGTAATTTTGCAAGCTGTCTCATAACTTGACATCATCAAAGCATTAGCAAATCATTTCAAATGGTGACTTTTCAAAACAATGTGACTTTACCGGAGACAGAAAATTTATACCTTTAAATGACGTCAGTTGTGAGAGAGGGGCTCAATTCTTCTGGAGTCCTGTCGCAATTCTCTTGAAATCTAAGGAAAAACATTGTCAGTAAAAGAACATTTCCAATTTTGAAACGCCACACATTGAAGCTGACTTTTGCAATACCCCTCGTTTCAAACTCTGTATCAATAAAAAAAAAAAATACATTAAAATGTTCTGGCAAGAGCATGGCCAATTTTTTTTCTTTTTTCTTCAAGGTGAAAAATAATACTCCTCTTATGAATCTTACAAAAGAAATAATAATGCAAACATAGGATATAAGAAGAATACTTTCTGTTTTATAGAGCGTAAAGAATGACAGTATTAAACAAACACACTCAAAATAAATTTTCAAACTTTCTGATTTCCAATCCAAGTTAAACAACAAACATATCGAAAAGAGAACCTTACTAAAGTAAAATACTTAATCCAATCTTTAACCCTCTCACAAAAAACAAAACGGTAAAAATGCTTAAAAACAGAGATTTTTTTTTTTTTTTTTTTTTTTTTTTAGGATAAGATTTATCTCTCTCCTCTGGAACCTCTTGGAGTGATGGATGAAGAAGGCGGTCATCTTGACCTCTCTTGACACTATTACAGGTCATCCATCTTCACCCATCCAACCCTCGAGTCTGTCTATGTTCGACTAGAAGGGAGACTGGGGAGATGTGTGAAAAGGTCCAATAAGAAAATTGTCAAACAATTGGAAGGGTCATCGGCATTTACCTAGAAAGATCTGAAATTTCTCCATATCTTTTACAAATTATCTAAAATATCTAAATATTCCCATCACATATAGAATCAAACAATCATACCCATTCTTTCAATTCAATTACACCTTATTTCTTATATACACATACACATACTGTAGCTATATCTATCTATCTATCTATCTATCTATATATCTATCTATATATATATATATATATATATATATATATATATATATATATATATATATATATATATATATAATATATATATATCCTTGAAATCATCAATATCTCATATTTTATAGATCCCTTTCCAACATATACAAGATCATATCAAAGGTCTTTTATATTATCGCGAACAATTGTTTGTCCTCTTATCTTTTATTTTCTTCTTTTTTCTGTTAGTGAAATTCCACTCCTAGAAGGATAAGGATGTCTGAAGTTAACGGTAGAGACGTCATAGATATAGCCATAATAATTACAGTGTATTTTACCATGAAATATATCATACATTTAATCAGAAAGATAATAAAATGACACCCTCTACAAAACCCAGTTTACTTTATTCAGAAATTACCAAACGAAATCGAAGATAAGCACAAGAGTATTTTGCCCTGAATTCCTTCCAATTTTATCTATGGGGCAAGACAAGCACATCTTGAAGCCTCCTAAAACTTGCAAGCAAATAACAGCAGCTGAGCACCGACTCTTAATAACAATTATAACAGTTATGTAATTATAGATTTATGGAACTATATGAGGACAGGGGATATTTTCATCTTCATATAACAAATAGCAATGCAGAGTCTCGTCCAAAAATGTTCCCATCAAATTTGGCTTCCATTTTGAATCTAAATCCGATGACAGCACAAGTCACATATATATATATCAATTGAATGCATGAAACAATAATTCTGCTCGTGTTTGACTATGCATTCGACTCTGCATGCATAAAAGATTCGAGGGAATCAAGTCTTAAATTTCATTCCATAAATGAATGAATATATGGAACATTAAAATTGGAATTATAGTGTGTCCATTTCTGTCACTTCAATATTCATATTGAAGTTAAAATAACCTTGAATTAAAGGGTAGTCGGTGTTTGTATTTGAAAGGGCGATATCACTTGAATGTACTTATTCTACAGTATTTAGGTTCGAATTTACAATTATACTGAAAATTAAGGGAATGACAGTAAATAGGCGAATTCTGAATTTCAAAGGGCTATGCCACGCTAGAACACCCTCGTTAACGACCTTATTGATGAATAGGTAATTTAATAGCGGTATCATAACTCATTAACAGAATGAAAAATACTTACAACCTGCTAAACTTATCCTCCCCAAAACCTTTAAGGGAATAGGTTTAATTAATTCATTTTAAATTCAACATTTTCTTTCCACCAATAAATGGAAGGAATCCTTATAGGAAAAGAAAAAAGGTAACATATTAAGGAAGAGACTTTTGATGATACAAATGATTATATAATCGACTTAGAGAAAAAAGATAATTCACAAATAGGCAAAATAGTGGACTAAAAAGCCGATCCTATAACTTAAATTCCTAATGTCTCAATTTCCTCTAGGTTGAAAGCAAAATAGAGTCTTCAATATTAAAGTAATTTATTATGTACATGGAAGAATAACCCATCAATAAGGTCAGATAATCTGCTTTATAGGGTACAGGCAATTGACAATCAGTTGAAAATTCATTCGTGATCTTTGAAATTCTTACCATAAAGAGCAAAGGTTGACAATCTATACATCTGAAACAGTACAGTATTTTGTCTTCCTACCTATTAAAGTTTATCCCTTAAATACTTAATTAACTATATCATTATTTTTATTATTGTTATTATTATTATTATTATTATTATTATTATTGTTGTTGTTGTTGTTGTTGTTGTTGTTGTTGTTGTTGTTGTTATCAAAATAATTATTATCACTTGCTCAGCTACAACCCTAATTGGAAATGCAGGAGGCTTCAGCCCAAGGGTTCCAACAGGGAAAATAGCTCAGTGAGGAAAGGAATTAAGGAAAATCTACAAAAGTAGTTCAAGAACAAAAATAACATCAAAAGAAATCTTTCATATATAAACTATGAAAACTTCAAAATAACAATAGGATGAGAAACAAGAAAGAAAAGTGTGGTTGAATGTACCCTCAAGCAGGAGAGCTCTAAACCAAGTCAGTGGAAGACCATGGTACAGAGGATATGGCACTACCCAAGACTAGAGAACCATGGTTTGATTTTGGAGTGTCTTTCTCCTAAAAGAGATGATTATCATAGCTAAAGTCTCTCTTCTACCCTTACCAAGAGGAAAGTAGCCACAGAACAATTACACTGCAGAAGTTAACCTCTTGAGAGAAGAATTGTTTGGTAATCTCAGTATTGTCAAGTGTATGAGGGAATAGGAGAATCTGTTAAGAATAGGCCAGACTATTCTGTGCACGGTGTAGGCAAAGATGAAATGCGCCGTAACCAGAGAGAAGGATACAATGTAGTACTGTCCAGCCAGTCAAAGGACCCAATAAATCTCTAGCGGGTGACTGTTGCATTGGCCAACATAGTCTATATATACATGTATACACACTCAATATATATATATATATATATATATATATATATATATATATATATGTGTGTGTGTGTGTGTATGTATACATACACACATATTTTGAGAAAATTTTGCCGTGTGATTATTGATTAATTCTATTTCATATGGAGTCCAAAGACCACACGATAAGAGTTGAAAGCGAATGATAACAGGGGACGGGCCTAGATGTTAATGCTATATACCAGCAGTAACGAAAGAAGATTTTGCTTTTATAGAGTCGAGTTGGAAATATAAGTGTTGATCGGATGACGAGGTGTAAAGAGGGGAACTGAAGCTTTACCGTCTTGCGACAGTGACGTAACTTCTTTCAACTCTCGTCTTCCGTAACGTATTTGGAAACTTGAGCAGGACACCGGATCTTGTGTGAGAGAGAGAGAGAGAGAGAGAGAGAGAGAGAGAGAGAGAGAGAGAGAGAGAGAGAGAGATAAACATTTATAGAAGAAAGATTGTTGGGCTGGAACGCATTCAACTTTCGAAAATGAATTTTCGAAGGAAGACCTGTGGATGATACAAACTTTCGTCATCAGAACTTTGGAGAAAGTAAAGATCCTTTTTATTTGTACCTTTCACTATTTGTTTGTTTGTTTCGGAGGTGGACTGGAACATCGTTCCTAATTTTACTTCAGCAGTCTTCTCTATTAGAGGCAGAGGAAAGAATCCAGAAAAAAAATAAAAGAATAAGGCAGAAAACCCATGTTACTTAAGAGGTTGTATTAAGACCGGCTTAAATTAGATGATTGTTGAGCTCGTTATTTTAGACCAAATTTTAAAAGATTCTTCCCTTGAGCAAATCTGAAATTCAAAGTTAGTACGAATTATTTGCTGTTGATCACATCAGGATTAGAAGTTCTAAACTACTGCGTCACATAGATTGATTAACACTAGCAAGATGGCTTACATCAATTGCATGAATAGTACTGAGTGATGGATGGCATACTCTAAGAAGATAGGTAGAATTCTGTACCATGCCAGAATGTGCTAATTTAAAAACGTTGAAAATCTGCTACTGAAGACCAACAGAACAATATTAAAAACTATTGACTAAGTAAACATTCAATGTCTATCCTCCAGGAAGACAAATCTCGAAAACAGACCGGAAACGTTTCTCAGAAGGGATTTAACAAAGATTTTCAAATCAAACATCAAACTACATCTAATAAATAATTTAAAATCATAGGTATTGCCATTGAGTAAAATACTCCTTATGTTTTATCTGTATGGAAAGTAAACTTGAAATTCGGCATTAAGTAAATATTACCAAAGCTTTAAAATCCTTCAATAAACGACAAACACTCAATGGATCCTGTTAGTAGACACCAGATTTCCCGCACGCAAATTGCATTAACCGTCAAATAAAAGAACTTTACTCTTTAAAAAATTTAACTATTTTTTTTTCAACTTAACAAAAGGAAATTCATCAAAATCTGACAATGTGTGATACTTCAGTAAAGGTAACTTCGAATTATTAGACAAATAAATCGTATTATAATGTAATTAAAAATACGTTTAATTCCACATCATGTAACGCCCAATATCGGACGCACCATTGAAATGAAATATAATTCGGACATTACATAAAAGCGCATCGACAAAATTTAAAATGCAGCAGTATCTGAATATCTGCCTCGCTCAAAAGGCAAAAAGAGAATCAAATTTGAAAAAAAAAAAAAAAATAATGAAGCGGAAATTTCTACACCTTCGAAATAAACGACTGATCGGTATTTGAATAATCATCATAGTTCAATATTAGACGCAAAATGTGAAATGAAAACCAAGAAAACAGTAAAAGCTTCACATTACAAGAGTATGTAATAATACGGAAATGTGGAATAAAAAAATCCAATTACCATGAAAAAAAACGTGAAAAATATTAAATAAACTTATTTGATATTGAATTTGGCCTACAAATACCTTATCAACTACTACTGACCATTTTCTACATTTTGTATAGTATATTAGTTCCCCCACTCATGCAAACATCATATTGAGAGAGAGAGAGAGAGAGAGAGAGAGAGAGAGAGAGAGAGAGAGAGAGAGAGAGAGAGAGAGAGAGAGAGAGATGACTTGGACTTGTCCTTTTAAACACAGATGACATTGCTGGCAATTCAATTTTCTCATCTCGCCAAGGACGAGCACACAAAGTAACAGGTGGGCAAAGGAATTAGTAGATCCGTCTTTTAAGAGATAGGGTTTAAATTTAATAAAACATGATTTCTTTGGGAAAATCATAAACAAGGAAAATAAGAATAGAAAATGGTCCTCCCATTACTGTAAGTTTTTTTTTTTTTATATTGAATGAAAATGTACAGTCGACGTAACTTATTAATTATTGGAAAACAAGAATACAGGGAACAAAATAAACTATCTTAACCCCTCAATAACAACAGTTAATTTA
>NC_090743.1:19259333-19266833 GCF_036898095.1 Palaemon carinicauda
TGTTTCTTTTCTTTACAGCTAGTTGTTCTTTATTCTTAAGTATTAATAAGTATTTGTATCTGCCTGTTGTTAAGTTTCACTGATAGTTAAGAAACCTACACACTAAACCGAAGTCTCTACATGAAATTCCCACATAGTGACAGCGTCGAGAAGACTATTTATGTGAAGTTTGTAGTCTTTGCATTTGCATTCCTCTGGTGAGACTTGAAAGAAAAGAAACTCGAGAAGTTTGGAACCACCGTTAAGGTACGCGTTGACTTACAGAGCTTTGTGTCTGGAGTTCTCATTTCGGTTCTGACTACTCAAAGAAGATATCATTTGTTGTTATGAACAACTTTTCAACTTTGACGTTGCTGAGAGTTTCCAATTCAACGCAAAGCTATATTCAATTTTATTTTAGGACATTACCATTACTTTGTCTTTTCAGCATCTGAAACTTCAGAGTTAATTGCGTCTTATTCCTAAAACAAATAAAACAAATAAACAGACTCTAAATAATTCTGATGCTAAGGTTTCACAATCCCATTTTGGTCACTATGAAAATCGGTTTGAAAATTTCCCTACTGTCACTAAGTGCCGCGGTCCCGATAACTTTTTTCTTTGGAAACAGTTTTCATTGCTATAATGATTCATCTCCCTTCTCACCAACTTAAATATTCAAAAGCATTTAACTATTGTATTTTACTTTTCCTTTTCGTTAAACGCACTTTATTAAACACTAAAATCTAGATAAAAAAGGAAATTTTTTTAAAAATCTATCTTTCCAACATTTCTCAATCTCATCTCTTGCTATTCCCTGTCACGACTCCTTTGTCCTTTGCCCTGAATTTACAGAGATGAATAGATGAATCCGATATTCTCTCGTCGCATAAGAAATTTCCCAGAGGAAGATCGAGCAATATTCTCTCAGACCGTATGCCCCAGCTAAAGCTCGTGAATTCTATTCCGGTACAATAAATCCTTGCGTAAATATGTGTACCTGAATCTCCCTCAATTCCTCTTTCAATAAAACACAGCTTTTTCCCTTAACTCTTCGAATTTAAAATTAACTGCTTTCAAGGTGAACCTGGGAGATGGTTTTAGGTCTCATGAACGGGAGGAGTGTCTTGGCCTTGACAATCCAGGCAGGCAAATTCTTAGCCTTGGCAATCAAAACAAGCGAGCAAATACTTTGCCTTCGCAATCTAAACAAGCGAGCTATTAATTAGCCTTGGCAATCCAAACAAGCTAGCAAATACACGGCCTTGGCAATCCAAATAAGCGAGCAAATACTTGGCCTTGGCTATCCAAAAAGGCAAACAAATACTTGGCATTGGCAATCCAAACAAGCGAGCAAATACTTGGCCTTGGCAACCCAAAAAAGGTGAGCAAATTCTTAGCCTTGGCAATCAAAACAAGCGAGCAAATACTTGGCCTTGGCAATCAAAACAAGCGAGCAAATACTTGGCCTTGGCAATCCAAAAAGGCAAGCAAATACTTGGCCTTGGTGATCAAAACAAGCTAGCAAAAACTTGGCCTTGGCAATCAAGACAGGCGAGCAAATTCTTATTCTTGGCAATCCAAACAAACGAGCAGATACTTGGCCTTGGCAATCCAAACAAGCTAGCAAATACTTGGCCTTGGCAATCAATACAGGCGAGCAAATTCTTAGTCTTGGCAATCCAAACAAACGAGCAAATACTTGGCCTTGGCAATCCAAACAAGCTAGCAAATACTTGGCCTTGGCAATCCAAACAAAAGAGCAAATACTTGGCATTGGTAATCCAAACAAGCGAGCAAATACTTGGCCTTGGCAATCAAAATAATAGAGCAAATACTTGGCCTTGGCAATCCAAAAAGGCAAGCAAATACTTGGCATTGGCAATCAAAACAAGCTAGCAAAAACTTGGCATTGGCAATCAAAACAAGCTAGCAAAAACTTGGCCTTGGCAATCAAAACAGGCGAGCAAATTCTTAGCCTTGGCAATCCAAACAAGCGAGCAAATACTTGGCCTTGGCAATCCAAACAAACGAGCAAATAATTGGCCTTGGCATTCCAAAAAGGCAAGCAAATACTTGGCATTGGTAATCCAAACAAGCGAGCAAATACTTGGCCTTGGCAATCAAAATAATAGAGCAAATACTTGGCCTTGGCAATCCAAAAAGGCAAGCAAATACTTGGCATTGGCAATCAAAACAAGCGAGCAAATACTTGGCATTGGCAATCAAAACAAGCTAGCAAAAACTTGGCCTTGGCAATCAAAACAGGCGAGCAAATTCTTAGCCTTGGCAATCCAAACAAGCGAGCAAATACTTGGCCTTGGCAATCCAAACAAACGAGCAAATACTTGGCCTTGGCATTCCAAAAAGGCAAGCAAATACTTGGCATTGGTAATCCAAACAAGCGAGCAAATACTTGGCCTTGGCAATCCAAACAGGCGAGCTATTACTTGGCCTTGGCAATCCAAACAAGTGAGCTATTCCTTGGCCTTGCCAATTCAAACAGGCGAGGGAGCAACAAAAACAGAATTGGTGGCCAATTCTGGAATTTTCTCTGTTGCCATTTTGGTCGGTCAAACTCACTTGGGCGAATTTCTATTTTTTCGATTGCTGTGAACTAAACCTCCAGGTGACAACGTTCAAGGGAATGTGGTTTTTATAATTTCTTTCCTTTATATTCAACTTTCCTCTTTTCTTTTTATTATGAAAGATGGATCGAAATTGACAGAAAGAGATTTTCACTTGTAGAAAGTGATATAATTTTACATTTCAAATATATGTCAAATACTTGCATAATATCTTAATGTAATTACAAAACTATTCATGATTTTTAACGAACGTTCTAAAGGAATTACTCACGATGTCATAAGTTGCCTTAAAATCCAATAATACATTTAACGTAATCTTATTTCTCTGTAATCGTATTTATATATTCACTATATACAATATATTCTAAATCTCCATCATTGACGAAAGGACATTTTTTAGAAAAGGCTGCTTTTGTATGATTTTATTAAAATTTCCCCTGTTTTGCACCAGTTATAAGTACATTCCTTGGATTTATACTAATAAAAGAACAAATGACTAAACATATACTAACATGGAGAATAAAACACTATTTCTACTGATGAATTTTAAGGCAGAAAATTACTGCTTATAAGCAGGCAAGAGCGAGACCAAGTTGAAGAGAATCAACTGAATGAAGATGAAGGACGTAAATAAAACTTTATCAATAAAGATAATTCTATTTGGAATTGCACGAGCGTGAATTTGGGGAAGGGATAATGACGTTGGCTGAAACGAAACCAAATTAAAAGCAGTAAATGAATTCCTGGGTTTGCTGAGGGTGGCAAGGGAAGCGAGACCGAGAGAAACAAAGAGGGGCATGAGATGAAATGTTTTCTCGATAATTCACTCGAAAATGGATCATAACTACAATTGTAGATCACAGTTAATTACAGGTGATGGAAAATGATATAAATAAGAGTCTGTGATAGAGAAATAAAAGGGGTGGAAAACTTCTCGTAATGCATATTCAAGTATGATTGAACATCTATGAAAGGTTTAAAGCAATGCTCACTAATTAACAGATTAGATGAAAACAACGGAGATACGCCATAAATCGTATATTTTCACGACCTAAAAAAGCATAAACAGAAGGGAAAATTAGAGCTTCTATTCGCTAAGTTTTCCTCAAATATCAGCTATACCAAAGAACAAGGCTGCAGAGGAGAGTCGGGAAACTTCATCTAATATCAGTGGCAGAAAGTCAAACTTTAGTTGGGATAAAACCGATCGTTTGAGGACCATTGGGATATATGCCATTCCAACGAACCTATATGCCGGTTATATAGGATCATTCTTATTTTGATTAGTTCCTTCTGCTAACTCTATAAAAAGAGGACGTACCATGACCAAAATAAGGTTGCAGCCATAAATCGCTGATAGATGCAGCCCTATCGGTCAGTCGCGTCGCGGTTTACTTGAAAGGATAACACAAACAATTTATTCTATTTTGGTAAAGAATAATTCTTTGAAGTCCTTAACCCCCACCCAGAAAAGAATGAAATTTGACTGATAACAATGTTGCTCATATAGCTACATAAATGTATCTGGTCGCTCAAAATATACTCCGTCAAAGGCAGCTTTACATCACTACTGTACATGAAGAAATACGTAATCTGATATTTCACGTCTCTCTCTCTCTCTCTCTCTCTCTCTCTCTCTCTCTCTCTCTCTCTCTCTCTCTCTCTCTCTCTCTCTCTCTCAATATTTATAAAGGTTTTTGTTGAACTAAGAGCTTTCAAAAATATAAACCTTGTTGAAAGAAGAGTTTAGTCCTTCCAAGGAATACAGCCCTTTTGCCTTTTCGGAAGAAATTCGTCCTTCAGAAGCCAAGTGAACAAGAATTCATACAACGTTTGATCCAAATCATAACTAAGATAGAACGGAAATCAAAGGTAAGTAAATCCCTATTGAAAATGGAAGGAAAGAAGATGATATAGTTTCTCTTTCATATCTCAAAACAGTCCCGCCTCCCTTAACACAGAAACGAAATGCGTGAAAGTTTGAAGGGTTGGAAAATGGAAAGAGTATTGTCTTCCTTTCTTTGCATTTCTTGTTCAGCAATGTAATTACCAGATAACAAAACAAAGATAGTATATGAAGAAAGAGAGAGAGAGAGAGAGAGAGAGAGAGAGAGAGAGAGAGAGAGAGAGAGAGAGAGAGAGAGAGAGCAAATACTGATGTCAAATAACTAGGCACACATACAACAATGATACATCTAGTGACGTAGTTTCTTAAACATAAATTGACCGCCAATATATAATACATTTTTTTCTTTCCCTTCATCTTGGATACGACTTCACACACAATAAAATTGGTCATATCAAAATACCTCTGTGCAATGTTACATTCATCTCGAACTAAGTATTACTTACTTAGACAAAAATTGTGATTTCTGGACCGTTCAGGTTAGATTAAACACAGATAGAGAGAGTTGTGAAACAAAAGGGAAGAGGAATTCTGAATTATGGCAGGCAACAATGTTTTGATTCTCTTCTGGATTTGTTTTGTTGTACGTGGAAAGGAAATTTAGACTAAAAAATGCATGAGAGAGAGAGAGAGAGAGAGAGAGAGAGAGAGAGAGAGAGAGAGAGAGAGAGATTCATGGATTTTATTGACAACGCAAAACTAAAAAAAAATAATAATAATAATTTCACTAGTTATCGACATATTGAAGTGTAATTCGGTACTGCGTTATGGCTAAACGGAAATTAAGAGATTAGATATATTTATCCATATACTTTTAAGCACGGTGCAAATAAGGCTATGCAAGAAACGGGAAAAAAGATTATACGATAAGAAAATGTTTAGCCTTGAATCAAAATCTGCAAATATGAATCAGCTTCCTCCTGAAAACCATTCAACTTGTCACCCACAGGCCCATGACAGAAAAGTCAGATTTTTACCTTTGCTTAAAACTTGTTATTCATCTTCAGGCAACACAGCAGCATTGCTTCAGATGCTATTTTTCTATTTAGATCAAAAGATACCGTGAGAAAAGTTTGTGAAAATAGAAGTGAATATTCCAAATAACACGCAATAAAAGTGAAATTAAAGGCATGTTGCATCATACTTTAGTAACATTAAAATACTATTCTCTCTCTCTCTCTCTCTCTCTCTCTCTCTCTCTCTCTCTCTCTCTCTCTCTCTCTCGCTCTCTCTCTCTCTATTTACATAAATGAGCGCACACTGCGGGAGTGAAAGGAAATAGGTTTCGAAGACTTAGCTCATTCCCGATTTAGCAGATAGAATAGGAGAGAGAGAGAGAGAGAGAGAGAGAGAGAGAGAGAGAGAGAGAGAGAGAGAGAGAGAGAGAGAGACGTTAAATCTTATGCGTTACCCCCCTTTCTAGCGGCAGTTAAATCCTCCATGTAAATTAGTATCACTTGATTAAAAGTTTCACCCGAGATCTTCCAAACATAAATTAATTTGCCTTCATCTTAGCTTACACAATAAACATTAATATCTCTTTAATTTCTCTCTCAAGCTCTTTCCAACACTGAAAAATTTATAATTTTTGCTTCGCAATTTTTCAAGAGTATATGAAAAACTAACTCTTTTGACATGAAGATTTTTCGTATCATAAACTTCTCGTTGGAAACTTCAAAAGAAGTCGAAAAAAAGATAATAGTAATTTTCGAAACAAAAGATAATGAAGAAAAGGGAAAAAAAGAATCCCGAATGAGGTCATTAAAAAGAGCAAATGGAGACACCGCTATTGTGCTTCCTCATCGTCTTCTTTGTTTATCTTCTTGAAAACTTTATTTTGGATTTCGTGATACAGAAGAAGAAGAAGAAGAGAAATTTAACTGCAAGGGCTTGAAGGTTAAAGGGCAATCCACGAGGCTTTGCATGTACTCACATAAAAAATTAAACGGATTAAAATATAGTATTATTATTATTATTATTATTATTATTATTATTATTTGGCATTCTTACTAATGTGATTTAAAAAAATTATACTTCAATTCATAAAAATTAAGAACAGATCATTAATCATCGACTATCCTTAGACATGAATGTAGTGAAAAAAAAAATCCTAAAGAAAGGCCGTAACTGTAAAGTAAAACAAGCAAATGTCAAAAAAGAGAAAAATGGAAAAAGATGAAAATATGAAGGCAAAAGTGATGGAGAAAAAAAAAGAAAAAAAAAAAAGGGAGGAAGAGGAAGATCATCTTGACTGCCTGGTTTCTTCATCAAGTAGTCATGTGCTATGAATGATTTAAGAAAACGACAAAGATGAGGAAAAGGTATCTTACTATAATGAAAAGATTTACAGAATCTACATTTTGCTTTGTCAATTAAATAAAGATTAAATACAGATAAGGCTAGTGACATGCAGTTTGCTTATGACTATTTTGTTCGAAAAAGTGAGGAAAAAAACAGAATACCAAGAGGAAGGCCGTAATTGTAATCTAAACTAGCAAATCTCATAAAAGAGACAAAATGGAAAGGAGAGATGAAAAAAAAAAAAACAGGATCATCTTGACTGCCTGGTTTCCTAATCAAGTAGTCATGTGCTTGGGATGATTTAAGACGACAAAAAAGAGGAAAAAATATCTTACCGATAAGATTTACAGTATCTACATTTTTCTGTTCCAATTTAATAAAGATTAAATACGGATAGGGGTAGTGAAATGCAGTTTGCTTATGCTTATTTCCATCAAAATACTAAATAATCTAATGCATACCATTTACAGTTCAAAGAGACTATTGAATGAATTTCTAAAGTCATATATTCCTGCCTTACTTGCATTGACAAAGGCATACAAAAACATGCAAGGGAGAGAGAGCTTTGCGTAAACTCTTCATTTGTTGTAAAATGTTGTTTATACATTGCTACTACGATATCAATTTACTCGATAAAGCTACTAAATTTTGCACGGGAAACTTCTCATTAGCAACCGGATATTATTCTTTATTAAAACCTAACTTTTTACAGAAACTGAGATCTCT
>NC_090743.1:19269333-19281051 GCF_036898095.1 Palaemon carinicauda
AAAGAAGAGGAAGAAGAAAAAGAAGAAGAAGACAGCCAGGACACCGACAATCATCCTGCCCAGCAGCCACCTCCACAGCAGACCACCAACAACACATCACATCCAACCAGATTCAGGCTCACTCCTGTCCCCAAACACGACCTCGTATGCTGCCATGGAGGCCAGTAATCCACACCTGAACATGACTATTCATCCCAATCGCAGGGGACAACTAGCCATCTCTGCTCAGGACGATCAAACCAAGAAGTTCCTTGAGCAACAAGACAACGTCCTACATCTCAACCCAGCCGAGAAGCCCACTACTATTATCCTAGTTTACAACCTCGACCTGCCACTCGAACCTGTGCTCAACCACCCTTCCATTCTCACTGCCAAGAGATGTGAAAAGCAGGCTGGAAGGATATTCCACAAGCTGGAGGCCATCATCAAGGGACCACAACCTCCACACCTCTCCTTCGGCCACTGGGGTGCCTTCTACACTGAGGAGTACTTTCGAGAGCCCTTCAGCTGCTTTAGGTGTCAGAAGTTTGGGCACCACAGGAGCCGCTGCATAGGCCCAGAGGTCTGTGCAGTTTGAAGCAGCAGACAGCACCCAACAGCCTACTGCATTGGCAGGTTCAAGGCCGGACATCACACCACTGCTAATTGCTCTAACTGCAGAGGATCTCACCATGCTTGGCATGACAAATGTCCTGCAAGACTGCCACGTTGAACTCACAAACCTCCAATCAACCACACCCCTCCACCAACCAACCGCACCTCCCGACAAAATCCTAATCCCTCCAGACATGCCATTCCAGACCTTCCTTCTCCTCCAAGTCTTCTCCCAGCACCAAAACCTCAACGCCTCCCCAGACCTCCTTCAAAGTCAAAACGATCCCCTTCCCACACTCCTCCCATGCCCTCACCACTAAGATTTTCCTCTCCTCCCATCCCTTCCATTGCCTCCCATCAGAATCAACCTAAACCTTCCTCATCCTCCTCCGCACCTGTAACCCACACACACAGCCCCTCCAATTCCTTAAGCGAGTTTTCCAGCCTACCTAGTCCCGCTGTCAGAAGCCATTCAAGCGCCTCACGCCCCTCGACACCACCCATCCCTGAATGGAGCGATTATGACCATATCTCTTGTCCCATGGAGACCTTTATTGTCACCATCTCTAATGTACTGTGTAACTTTTTATAGTTCCTAAAGATTAAGTTTCCTCAGAAGTCCCTTGATGACCATTTTTTTCTAACACTGCCCACGAACTTCAAGCTCAAGTCCCTTCATAGACCCTCCAGAACATGATCCTAACACAACCACACACAACAATGAAGATACTCCCAGCAACACTAAAGTGAAAGTACTCCAAGTACACAGAAGTAAGTTCGCCTTACTACAATCCCTGTGGCCTGATTGGTAATGTCTCTGCCTTGTGTTTGCCAGTCGGGGGTTCGAGTCCCGCTCAGACTCGTTGGTGCCATTAGTGTCTGCAACCTTATCATCATTGTGAGCTAAGGTTGGGGGGTTTGGGGGAGCCTATAGGTCTATCTGCTGAGTCCTCAGCAGCCACTGCCTGGCCCTCCCTGGTCCTAGCTTGGGCGGTGATCAAATAATATATGGTCAGTCTCTAGGGCAATGTCACTGTCTCTTGCCTCTTCCCTTCATGAGCGACCTTTAAAACCCTTAAATCCAGAAATCATTGTACTGCAAGGAACCTTGCTAAACGAGAATACACCATTCTCATTCTCAGGATACAAAGCGTACACCAAGTATCTAACACCAACGACAAGAGGATTAACTACTCTCATCAAGAAAATACGCTGATGCCTGGTACTACAACAGCCGCTTCAAAGAAATGAATGCCAGAATCAACCGAACCAGAAAGCTCTTCAGGAAATATAGAACTGATGAACTTCATGATCTACTTGTGGAAATCACCAAACATTCCTTACAGGTAACACAGGAAGTGAAAATAGAAAAATGGTATTCATGGTACCACGAAATCAACTTCAACACATCCCTAGCAAAAATATGGGGCTGGTTCAACAAAGTCTCTGGGAAATACAGCATACCCAGAGTCCCCCCCCCCCGACCCATTAACAGAAGTAAATAGAATTGCTAATAACTTTGCCCACCGAGCAAAAAGCACCAATCTACCTCAGCAAACCATAAACAGGCAGAGATCACTGCTCCCAATCAGGAATAACATTATGGCAGCCGCCTGCAACATAAGAGATGACACCGACAATCCCTACACCATGGAAAAACTAAACACAGCTCTAGCAAAAGGCAAAAAGGACACTGGCCCTGGAGCCAACTTAATTACATACAGTATGCTAAGGAACATGGGAAGCCCCACGAAGTTGGTGTAATTGCACAATAGAACAGAACACACACAAAAAGACTCCGCCCAATAACATGGAACCAACAGGACACAAAACCCATCAAAAACTCAAGGAACCAGACACCTACCGATCCATAGCTTTAATTAGCTGCACCGAGAAAGTAGCTGAACGAATGGTACTCAACAGACTTCAATGGAAAATAGGTCAACAACATCACCGCCTATATGCCTACAGGAAAGGCATAGGCACTCAAGAATGCATTACTGATGTTCTTAGAACAATCAACGACAAAAAAGCCTTTGTCATCTTTTTCGATCTTGAGAAAGCAATTGAGATAGCCAGTTCTCCAGCCATCCTCTTCACGGTTGTTGAAAAAAAGAGTAAAAGGACATCTACTGGCCTGGACTTGGAACTACACACTAAACCGAGAAGCCAGAGTCACCTTTCAAGGAAAAACCTCAGAATTCGGAACGCCACAAGGGGGCATACTAAGCCCTATCTATTCAATCTAGTTATGGAGAATCTAGCCACTCTAAACCTCCCAAACGGAGTGGAAATCTTATATACACCAATGACATATGCATCATCTGCCCACATAAAGCACATGTACGAAACGCCACTCAAAAAGCACTGGACATGATCCAGGCCAAATGCAATGACCTTGGCCTAAAGATCAACACTAACAAGACCAAATCCATGGCCATAAAACACCCACAAAACCCTCAGAATTTCACTCTGAGGGGTGAAGCCATTGAATGGGTAAGCCAATTCATGTACCTAGGAGTAATTATCAGCAAAACTCTACCACCGGCTAACGATGTAACCCACCTTAGAGAGAAAACAAAAATTTGTCTCTCAGCCATGAAACGAATGACCTCCCTCAAACAAGGAGTATCAAACAGCCTCCTAAGACTGTTTTATGTACAAGCAATTCGATCTCACATCGATTATGAAGCACCCCACGCTCATCTCACTGACTGATACTCAAAAAGCATCATTAGAAGTGGTGCAAAATAATGCCATGAGACTTATCAGCGACTCTCCAATGTGGACTAGACTCTGCTTGTTAAGAGCCGAAATTAACCTAATTTCCCTTTCAGCCAGGATCGACATCAGGAACTGCAGTATCATATTCAAGTCAATCAATGCAGACAGAGACTGCCCTCTGAACAACAAACTTAAAAGACTTCCCCCTCTGGCAGAAGAGAGAGACACGTCAAATTCTTATGCAGAGACTTTTGGACACGCTGTAAAGAATGCAAATGCAAAATGAGGCCCATAAGACCAAGGTGCAACAAAAGCACGAGGGCTACAGAACTCCTGCCCCCCTGGGCTCCGGACCCCCATCCAATACAACTTCACTATCCTTCCAACAGCAAGCAAAGCTCTCTGCACACCAGAGCAACTCACAGAAGTAGCCAAAAATGCAATCAGTAACACCCCAGCTCCCAATATCTACTATACTGATGGATCACTTGACCACGACATCCCTGCAGCAGCCGCTGCAGTCGTCTCTCGATCAGGCTACAGAGAAAATTGGGCTTTCAAACCACGCCTCCACACTACAAACTGTGTTAGTGGCAATTGCAAAAACCCTAGAACACTCTGCCAACCTACAAGAAGGAAACACAACAATTCTTACAGATTTGAGAAAATGTGTACCTTATCACAGCAATTCAGTACTTAGCCTTAGCTCATCAAAGCAACAACAGGCAAGTAACCCTGAATTGGATCCAAGTCACACTGGAATCACTAGCAATGATAAAGCCGATCACCTAGCCAAATCCGCCCTAATGTGCCAGACAATAAGCATCACTCTCCAACCTTCACTTAAACCATCAGGAATCGAATGGCCACTTTTTGCAACCGCAAAAGACTAGCGAAGTAAGGCGAGCCTTCCCTGATGGACCAAGATCAGCAAAATGGTACATCGAAGCAACAAATCTAATACCATATCCAATAGCAAGAGAAATACACTGTCAAATCGCAGTTATCATTTGCAGACTGCAACTGGGGTATCTGTGCAACTGGCAAATCATCACGGACAATGGAGAAGACCCAGCAGCACAGCAGAGACCAGAAAGACTGTGCAGCTACTGCGAGCAATCAACAGAAGAACCTCTACAGCATTACCTACTGCACTGTCATAAAACGAGCCTACTCAGACAGGAATTTAACCCCAATAATCCTGTACCTGCAACAGCAATTGTCAAACACATAATTGCCAATGTTGATGCCTTCTCAGCCTTTCTCCGCAGCTACCCTCCACCAAGATAACGTAGTAACAGCATCAGTTTGTAATCTTAGCAACCCTTTAACCTCTTTTAAGCTCTTCTTCCACTTGCAATCTCTCTTATATCTTTTAAGTTCAGGTATCCCTCTCAACCAGGCAGCACATAGACGTCTCAATGACCACAATGATAAGTAAAAATTTTATTTCTATTTTTGTTCTAGAATTTTCAGGTACAGGAATACTTATTCCACCCTTTCTCTACCACTCACAGCTGCTAACAAACTCTCTTTTTCAGCTCTCTCCCACTCAACTGAAACTTCACACTATCACTAATTCTAATAATTTAAGCTTAAGCTTCTAAGGAAGTTTTTTACTTCACCTATATCAATATCTTCAAATGAACCTTTTCAAACTCCTTCCCGAGCTGTTCTACTCATAGGGACTCACAGCTGTAACTCTTTCTCCAACTAAATGATGGGAGCCAGTGGGCTCTCTTGGGGAGTATATCTCCTCCCCTCTGTCACTTTCTTCCTCTTCCAAAAAGAGGCAGGGGCGCCTCTAAAATAATTGAGAAACCCTTGCTTATTATCATCCCAAAACCCACATCCTATCCTAAAATCCACCTACAAATAAAAGTTGCAGATTACCCGACAACCAAATTACCTCCCCCCCCCCCCAAAAAAAAAAAAAAAAACCACAACCAAAACACCTACAGGCTGCAAGAGTGCAAGAGTCCGTGCCTGACCGTAAGGGCCAGGCAATCTTCAACAACAACAAATTTCCAGCCTGAAGTTCGCCATCTCCCCTCTCTCTCACTCATGCACGCAGCTCAGAGTATTGTTTTAAAAGTGCTCAGTACCTATAGTGTGTCCTCTCCAAAGTGATTTTGTGCCCTGCATATATCGTCTGTAGTGAGTACTTAAAAATTCTCTTAGAATTTTGTAAACGGCTCTGTAGGGAGGTTATGTATTTGTATTGTGATCTGGATATCTATTTTCATTAAGTGTCAAATTTAAATATTATACTCAGATTTAATTTCAAGTGAAACAAGTCATAGTACAATTTTTGTGTTATTTCATTTCTTAGTCTAAGGATTATTCTAATTTAATATTTAAGGTCAAGTTATATAATTTTCAGATCGTAACATTTTTGTCTTAATCTAAGTTTTGTTCAGTCTTAATTTTTCGAGTGATTTATTTTATGTAAATTCTCTTCAAAGTGTTGTAATTTATATAGAATATATTCATTTTTGTAAAGAGTATATTATTCCAATCACCATTGTTTAGAATAGAATCCGCTTGTATCCTGTTAAAGAGCCGTCGTAAGTCATAAATAATTCTTAAGAGTAATTACCCAGTTTGGTTTTGAGAGTACTTATGAGACCTTTGGATATTCAGTGTTTTATATATTGCTGCCGGGAGTTATTTAACTGTCTCAGAATTCATATATTAATATTCTAATGCGTAACAGTTTAAATGTAAAAGCAAACAAGGGAGTTTGGAATTCAGAGAGGTTGATCAACTTGCCAGTTGTAGTACATATTATATTACATGCTTGGTTCCCAGTCACTAGCCATCGTATAATATATATTTTGGTGCCCAAAACCGAGAGCCATCATCGTATAATATATTTTTGGTGCCCAGAGCCTTGGGATCGAGCGTCTGTTTTAAATATTGGTGATAACAGGTCCGTGTTTAGATTAAAGGGTCTGAATAGTACTGTACAGTGTTAATAGGATTTTGTGTTTAGATCTATTTTTGGAAAGGAATTTAATATTGTTAAATTACAAGATGGCACAGTTTAATATCCAAGAGTTTTTTAATAACCCAAGTGTTCAAGAGTTGTCAGAAGCTCTCGGTGGCTCTTTATCCTAATGGCATGTGGTGGCCATGGAACGAGTGGGATGATTAAAGCCCAAATCGAGTGTCTAGCCTATGAAGCGTTGATAAACTATGGGAAATTGTCGGAACAAGGTATTGTAGCAGCTCGTGAACTGTTGGAGATGATCGTTTAGAAGAATTGATAATACTAAAACAGTGTCTACGAGGAATTCCTAAACAGATTTGAACGTACTTGAGAGAGAGAGAGAGAGAGAGAAGAGAGAGAGAGAGAGAGAGAGAGGGGAGAAGAGAGAGAGAGAGAGAGAGAGAGATGAAGAAACTTGATAAAGCCGCTTCGCTGAGTGAAGATTGCAATATTATCGATCGTAAACACTCTACGGGGCATGAAGTTTCAACCGTCGCTCCGACCAAGTGTCAAGTATTCGCCGAACCATGGAAACCAGTTCAGTAATAAACTGCATGAACAAGTTTAACAACTGCAGCAGCATTATCACTGGTACTTTTCCAGAGCAGAATGTGATAGTACCACAGTAACAACCGTCGAATCATCCTCCTTCAAGTATCGTGAAAGACGTGCAGAAGGTTGATATTGTCTGTTTTAAGTAGTGGAAAGAAAGGGCCATATCAGTAAGGGATGTTGGTCAAACCCACCGAAAGCAGTCGCCCAAGTTGTTAATAATTCAGCTTCACAGAATGCGAAGACGAAGAAACAATTCTGGAAAGAACGGAGAGGAAAATAAACCAGCCAACGTTTACACGACGAACAGGACGAACCCAAACAGCGTGGATGCCTATAAACCATATATTTATGAACGTATTGTTAGGCCCTCATCGACCGACCCAGCTGTAAATAAACAATAGAATCTCCAGCCTTTAGGTTATTGTAAAGTTATTCTAAAATCCAACACCAAAATGAGCTTTATGATTCTTGCATAGTTAAGTAAACGAAGAAAAATATCGGGAAAAGGGGCAACTTCTCTTCCTGTACAAGACAGATCGCGTTTCTTTGCCTAAAACCAATCAATGGACACCAGAAAATATCAACTTTCAAATCAGTCAGAGTTGAATGTAAAAGCCTGATAGTTCATTATGATATATGTATGTATAGTTGTAATGTTCGAGGGGTAACTGAAAAGAACAAGTAGCAATTTTCTTCTATAACAATCTTTGTAATGACAGGACTGGTTGGTTTGAGAGACATTGCAAAACATTAAAATAGCAGAAATAAGGAAGGAAGTTAACCAATAATAACAACTGACATGCTATAACTTAAGACTGTTATTGTAATATATCACTGTAAACATTATAGAGGGTTGTTTAAGGAAAGAAGAGCGAGTGATTTAAGTCTTCTGAGAGCATTGTAAACAGTGTAGAGGCTTTTCACGAAGTACAAGTGGTGGTGAAGCCAGTGATGTTAGCCTTCTGGAATTGTTCTAAACGTGATAGAGGCCGTGCAATAGTTGTATGTGTTTGTATGTATCTTAGTCTGACCCTAAGGATCTTCAAACTCTTCACGGTAGTTTTACACCTCATCGGTGATTTTCCCAAAAAAGAAAAAGTTTTGAGAGAACGAGAGTTACTTCCGGATCTTCCAAGAAGAGAGAAATAAATCCAAGCACAAAGCCATTTTGGTGTTGTACGTTTCGCTAAAACGCAGCAATTTTCATTTGTGGCGAATTGGGCCTCAATTCCTTTAATAATCACGAGCGTTAAGAACGTGTTTCTACTCTTTTTAGCATCATGATTAATATTGAAAATTCAATTTTGCCAGAAGCCATCGAGGATTACCAGAAAATAAAAGCCGTCGTTATTTCTTTTAGTTAATTATGATTGCAATTCGTTGATCATTACTTGTTTAGGTCTCATATTTCTTTGCACAGTTAAATATTTAAATTTAGTGCGTGTGTGTGTGTGTGTGTGTGTGTGTGTGTGTAATTTTTAGAGTCACCACGACAAGAGGCGCTCCAGGAAATACTGTAAATCATCGACACTAAGCACAAACAACTTTAAGAAAATACACTTGTTTATACAAATGAGGGTAAACGGACGAGTAAAGCCTTCCAAACTGATTTCCGTATTTAGTGCTTCGTACTTTGATATCTTACCACTACAAAAAAAAAAAAAAATTTAATTATATAAAATAATAAGGAATTTCTAAAAATAACACAATGGGAACGCAACGAACTGATTTAGCCAAATGTCGTTTTTGTTTCATTTTGATGCTAAAAAGAGTAGAAAACACGTTCTTAACGCTCGTGATTATTAAAGCAATTGAGGCCCAATTCGCCACAAATGAAAATTGCTGCGTTTTAGCGAAACGTACAACACCAAAATGTCTTTGTGCTTGGATTTATTTCTCTCTTCTTGGAAGATCCGGAAGTAACTCTCGTTCTCTCAAAACTTTTTCTTTTTTGGGAAAATCACCGATGAGGTGTAAAACTACCGTGAAGAGTTTGAAGATCCTTAGGGTCAGACTAAGATACATACAAACACATACAACTATTGCACGGCCTCTATCACGTTTAGAACAATTCCAGAAGGCTAACATCACTGGCTTCACCACCACTTGTACTTCGTGAAAAGCCTCTACACTGTTTACAATGCTCTCAGAAGACTTAAATCACTCGCTCTTCTTTCCTTAAACAACCTCTATAATGTTTACAGTGATATATTACAATAACAGTCTTAAGTTATAGCATGTCAGTTGTTATTATTGGTTAACTTCCTTCTTATTTCTGCTATTTTAATGTTTTGCAATGTCTCTCAAACCAACCCAGTCCTGTCATTACAAAGATTGTTATAGAAGAAAATTGCTACTTGTTCTTTTCAGTTACCCCTCGAACATAAAAATATAATATATAATACCATACGACAATGTCACTAATAAGAACAATAAAATGATAAATAAACACCATGAAGAGTTAGAATAATAAATTCTACAAATAATGGTAGAAAATTAACAGGCTATTGAACTGCATTTCGGAGCTATGTCAAATATTCTTACAAGTCTCAAATTAACTGATAAAAAGGCAGGAGAGAGAGAGAGAGAGAGGAGAGAGAGAGAGAGAGAGAGAGAGGGGGGGGGGGTTTCTTGAAATAATCATCTGGGAGAAGTGATGTAATCTATTCATTGTCACTCCTCCCTCAGAGCTGAATGCAACAATGAAAAAAAAATGGGTTTTGGATCCAATTAACTAAGGTAATGAGCGCTTTGTACGATACAAGAGAAAAATTATATCGCAGGTTTTTCTTCCCTGTTGGGGCCCTTGGGCTTATAGCATCTTGCTTTTCCAACTAGGGTTGTAGCTTGGCTAGTGCTAGTAATAATAATAATAATAATAATAATAATAATAATAATAATAATAATAATAATCCTGCCTTTGGTTTACTACTCGGGGGATGACAGCTAAATGGGATTAGAATATATACTATAGCTGTTATACTTACACATAGGAAACACATCTTGCACATATCTACAGTACATGCAAAATAGCAGTATTTTTACCTACTAATTTAATATCACGCGTATGAATCATTTGTATGAACAGCATACATCAGATTTTGAGTCTGAAATTACCATAACAGCCCTCCCCCCCTATCTCTCTCTCTCTCATCTCTCTCTCTCTCTCTCTCTCTCTCTCTCTCTCTCATGCAGCATCTTAAATGTTATCGAAAGAGAGTAAACTCTCCCCAAATATAAAACAAATCTGAAATTCACCAAAATCTAAATTCTAATTCTCGACGGTTGGACGATCTGATTATACATGCAATGTCCACCACTGCTTCCTCTCCAGGTGAATTAGCCCTTAATTGCTAAATTCTCTCTCTCTCTCTCTCTCTCTCTCTCTCTCTCTCTCTCTCTCTCTCTCTCAAACGCACACAACAAACACCTTCTCATGTATTCCTGGAAGTCTATGAAATTCTCCTCAAAACCAAAACAAATCTTACTTCACCAAAATGAAATTTTAACTTTCGTTAAGCGGACGATCCAATTGTGGAAGCACTGACCACCACCATTCTTTTCGCAGACGAATTAGCAATAAATTGATTTACAAATCGCGTTACTAATTCCTCGAGCGGTCGTTGGATTTTTGCTTTTACCATCTCTTACCACATTTTCTTTGTGTCACAGTTGTGAACCAAAGGAAAACAGAGGTGCTGTTTCCTCATTAGCCTTTGCTATCTGCACCCATATAACTCTCTCTCCTTGCTGTGTCGAGTTCATTAGACGCTGACTAGGTCACAGAATGTCTTACTATTTGATAATATTATTACCTAATATCAAATATTTATTTATAAGTAAAATATTTCTAAGGTTAAAAGATACATATTAAAAAAATCTTCTAACTGAATAGCAAAAAGATTAAATAAATAACGCTTGCGACTCCCACCAAAACAAATAAACGAATACCAAGCCACAAACACACGACAATTCTATTCAAGTGTCTTTCACCTCCACGTAATGACGTCGTCCCTAGCCCATTATAATGTATATTTAGAGAACATTCATGGGAATATAAAGAAAAATAACATTACCCGTTCCACTTCCAAAATGATGAAGGAAAAAAAATATATTTCAAAGGTATTATTGAAATACGTAAAAATTAGCTTTTAAACTATTAAAATTCACATTTGGGATTCGGTACTAAATCCAAAGTAATGTGCCGTAAACTATCTTATTGGCATATTTCAAATATAAAAATAAAAATTTCACGAGAAAAATCGAAGGGTAGCCGTAGGGGATAATTTAAAAACAATTGCGTTTGAGGCTTTTTTCACATGTCCCTTCCATAGGGAAGAGTTAGTTTAACATAGCCACTTGGCTTCCCCAATCGCCCACACAAATAATGTTCCTTCCCAAGCTCTTGGAGAGGAAAGAATGAGAATTTTCTTTCTTTTCGCTTCGGTATCTTCAGGAAGTGGACATGAAAAACAGGAAATGAGTCAATATTGACGTCCTTTTTATTATACTTTTATGAACTAAAGTCTCTGGTGTAAGAGAGAGAGAGGAGAGAGAGAGAGAGAGAGAGAGAGAGAGAGAGAGAGAAATGGGTGGGAAGCCCCGTATTTGACTTGATTCCATTTTGTTTGCCTTGACGATACATTTGAAGCATAGGAATAATTTTCTTCATCTTTGGCATGTATCAACTTTCACAAACAATTTTTTCTTACTTTTATGAATACATGTTTTTTATATAATAGAGAAACTGTGACATACTTCAATGATATTTATGCAAAATATATTTACGCGCTACGCATACTTACATTCCGTTCTATAAAAAATACATAAACCATCCCCAATATATAAAATAG
>NC_090743.1:19281551-19284051 GCF_036898095.1 Palaemon carinicauda
GGTTTTAGGTCTCATGGGCGGGAGGAGTGACTTGGCCTTGTCAATCCAGGCAAGCAAATTCTTAGCCTTGGCAATCAAAACAAGCGAGCAAATACTTTGCCTTTGCAATCCAAACAAGCGAACTATTACTTGGCCTTGGCAATCCAAAAAGGCAAGCAAATACTTGGCATTGGCAATCCAAACAGGCGATCAAATTCTGAGCCTTGGCAATCAAAAAAAGCGAGGAAATACTTGGCCTTGGCAATCAAAATAAGCGAGCAAATACTTGGCTTTGGCAATCCAAAAAGGTAAGCAAATACTTGGCCTAGGCAATCCAAACAAGCAAGCAAATACTTGGCCTTGGCAATCCAAACAGGCGAGCAAATTCTTAACCTTGGCAATCAAAACAGGCGAGCAAATACTTGGCCATGGCAACCAAAACATGCAAGCTATTACTTGGCCTTGGCAATCTAAACAAGTGAGCTATTACTTGGCCTTGGCAATTCAAACAAGCGAGGGAGCAACAAAAACCGAATTGGTGGCCAATTCTTGAATTTACTCTGTTGCCATTATGGTCGGTCAAATTCACTCTGGCGAATTTCTCCTTTTCGATTGCTGTGAATTAAACCTCCAGGTGACAACGTTCAAGGGAATGTGGTTTGTATAATTTCTTTCCTTTATATTCAACTTTCCTCTTTTCTTTTTATCATGAAAGATGGATCGAAACTGACGGAAAGAGATTTTCACTTGTAGAAAGTGATATAATTTTACGTTTCAAATATATGTCAAATACTTGCATAATATCTTAATGTAATTGCAAAACTATTCATGACTTTTAACGAAATTTCTGAAGGAATTACTCACGATGTCATAAGTTGCCTTAAAATCCAATAATACATTTAACGTAATCCTATTTCTCTGTAATCGTGTTTATATATTCACTATATACAATATATTCTAAATCTCCATCATTTCCCCTGTTTTGCACCAGTTATAAGTACATTCCTTGGATTTATATAATAAAAGAACAAATGACTAAACATATACTAACATGGAGAATAAAACACTATTTCTACTGATGAATTTTAAGGCAGAAAATTACTGTTTATAAGCAGGCAAGAGCGAGACCAAGTTGAAGAGAATCAACTGAATGAAGATGAAGGACGTAAATAAAACTTTATCAATAAAGATAATTCCATTTGGAATTGCACGAGCGTGAATTTGGGGAAGGGATAATGACGTTGGCTGAAACGAAACCAAATTAAAAGCAGTAAATGAATTCCTGAGTTTGCTGAGGGTGGCAAGGGAAGCGAGACCGAGAGAAACAAAGAGGGGCATGAGATGAAATGTTTTATCGATAATTCACCCGAAAATGGATCATAACTACAATTATAGATCATAGTTAATTGCAGGTGATGGCAAATGATATAAATAAGAGTGTGTGACAGAGAAATAAAAGGGATGGAAAACTTCTCGTAATGCATATTCAAGTATGATTGAACATCTATGAAAGGTTTAAAGCAATGCTCACTAATTAACAGAGAAGATGAAAACATCGGAGATACGCCATAAATCGTATATTTTCACGACCTAAAAAAGCATAAACAGTAGGGGAAATTTGAGTTTCTATTCGTTAAGTTTTCCTCAAATACAAGTTATACCAAAGAACAAGGCTGCAGAGGAGAGTGGGGAAACTTCATCTAATATCAGTGGCAGAAAGTCAAACTTGAGTTGGGATAAAACTGATTGTTCGAGGACCATTGGGATATATGCCATTCCAACGAACCTATATGCCGGGTATATAGGATCATTCTTATTTTGATTAGTTCCTTCTGATAACTATATAAAAAGAGGACGTTCCAAGATCAAAATAAGATTGCAGCCATAAATCACTGATAGATGCAGCCTTATCGGTCAGTCGCGTCGCAGTTTACTTGAAAGGAAACATTTTATTCTATTTTGGTAAAGAATAATAAATTGAAGTCCTTAAACCCCAGCCAGAAAAGAATGAAATTTGACTGATAACAGTGTCGCTTATATATCTACATAAATGTATCTGGTCGCTCAAAATATACTCCGTGAAAGGCAGCTTTACATCACTACATGACGAAATACGTAATCTGATATTTCACGTGCAGAACACACACACTCTCTCTCTCTCTCTCTCTCTCTCTCTCTCTCTCTCTCTCTCTCTAAATATTAGTAAAGGTTTCTTGTTGAACTAGGAGCTTTCAAAAATATAAACCTTGTTGAAAGAAGAGTTTAGTCCTTCCCAAGGAAACAGTCCATTTGCCTTTCCGAAAGAAACTCGTCCTTCAGAAGCCAAGTGAACAAGAATTCATACAACATTTGATCCAAATCATAACTTAAGTAGAACGAAAACAAAATGAAAGAAAATCAAAAATGAAAATGGAAGGAAAAAGGCTGATATAATTTCTCTTCCATGTCTGAAAACAGTCCCGCTTCCCTTAACAAAGAAACGAAACGCATGAAAGTTTGAAGGGTTGAAAAATGGAAAGTG
>NC_090743.1:19286551-19330504 GCF_036898095.1 Palaemon carinicauda
AAAACAGAATACCAAGAGGAAGGCCGTAATTGTTACCTAAACTAGCAAATCTCATAAAAGAGAGAAAATGGAAAGGAGAGATGAAAAAAAAAAACAGGATCATCTTGACTGCCTGGTTTCCTAATCAAGTAGTCATGTGCTTTGGATGATTTAAGACGACAAAAAAGAGGAAAAAGTATCTTACCGATAAGATTTACAGTATTTACATTTTTCTGTTCCAATTTAATAAAGATTAAATACGGATAGGGGTAGTGAAATGCCGTTTGCTTATGCCTATTTCCATCAAAATACTAAATAATCTAATGCATACTATTTACAGTTCAAAGAGACTATTGAATGAATTTCTAAAGTCATATATTCCTGCCTTGCTTGCATTGACAAAGGCATACAAAAACATGCAAGGGAGAGAGAGCTTTGCGTACAGTCTTCATTTGTTGTAAAATGTTGTTTATACATTGCTATTACGATATCAATTTACTCGATAAAGCTACTAAATTTTGCATGGGCAACTTCTCATTAGCAACCGGATATTATTTTTTTTATTAAAACCTAACTTTTTACAGAAACTGAGATCTCTTATCTGTTTTAATCTAGATTAAATACAAATATAAAATATTCATGTTTTCTGTTTGAAATAAAAGCTTTCTCCAATTTTACCATTAGCCTCTGTTGCTTCATGTTCTTTCGATAAATTATCCTCCACTGAAATGGAATCCGATGACTGCATGAAATAAAACAGATCCATAAATACAGCAACCATCATCACTGTCCATAAGGGACTGCAAGGGACGCTACAAAAGCTCATGAATTTCTTTCGACAAGTAACTGAAGTTATATAAAACAAAGATTGAACTTCTGATTTTCTATGTATGCCAATTTGTTATTCCTTCAGACGTTGCGATTTCAAGGATTCAGCTCTGCATTCCTAGAGAGAGAGAGAGAGAGAGAGAGAGAGAGAGAGAGAGAGAGAGAGAGAGAGGTCTTTCGCTAATATAGCTTCTCACTCCATTCCTTACAGAATGAAAATGAACCTTCCAGGAGGACGAGATACTGTTAAGGCCGGATTTACAATTCGTCATTACGTTCACATACACATATACACACACACATAATATTTATATATATATATATATATATATATATGTATGTATGTATATATATATATATATATATATATACACACATGGGATACGACATTTTCATCAAAAGCACCTTTGTCTAAAAGAACTTTGGTGGTGCTGAAAAAAATACATGTGTTGCAAGCAAAAAACCAAATTACAGAAAAGGCTAGTGCAACATCTGAAACGCCTGCAGTAATAAAATCTGAAGTAATTAGTGAGGTTCCTGAATGTTCCCAACCGCTGCTTCCTACCACGGTTTCTATGACTCGAAATATTTCCCAATCTTCCGACACCATTAGAAGATTTTGATGCGCAAGGCAGATTAAGAATAACAGTGGGAGGAGAAAACTGGCTGCTATATGATAGTGGACAAGATGAGGAGGATAGAGTTTTGATCTTTGCAGCCCCATCATCATTGCAAAAGCTGGGATCCTCAAAGCACTGGTTTGCTGATGGCACTTTTGAAACGTGTCCGAACATCTTTTATCAAACATATACATCCACTTCATTTTGCTTTACTGCCAGGAAAGTCGAAAGAAACTTATGTTAAAATGCTGTAAGCACGTTTAGAAAATATGGAAGAACACGGAATTGAAACTGACGTAACAGAAGTGAGCATTGACTTTGAACTTGCAGCTCGAAATGCATTTATGCGTGCTTTAGGTGATGTTGCTGTGCATTCTTGTTTTTTTGTTTTTTTTTTTTTTCATTTTTGCCAAACGACGAGGAGAAAAATTCAGCAATTGGGTCTTGTTACTCGTTACAATAATGATCCAGACTTTTCTTTATTTTGTCGGAATGCTTTAGCCTTTCTGCCAATTGATGATGTACCAAGAGGAATGCTATGGTTAAAACAAGAAGCACCAGAAAATGCATTACTGTTTATTGAATACATAGACATTACTTTTGTAAACGGGATGCAAAGACGAAATGGAAGACGGTGCAAGCCATTATTTTCAGTACATGAATGGAATGTTTATGAGCTCACACTCGAAGGTAACGGTCGTACGATAAATTCTGTTAAAGCATGGCATGAACGATTTGGTGTATTAGTTATTCAAATTTATATAATGTTCTAGATAATCTAAGAAGAGAAGAACAAATTATCAAAACAAGAATATCTCAACTTACCGTAGGAGGAAGCCCAAAGAGAAAAAATACCAACGTTGCAAGAAGAGAAAAAAATAATTTACAATAATTTACAATGTTGTTGCAGATTACCAAAATCGTTCAGAAGCATTGTACATAATTTGGGTTCTTGTTAAATACTGTTTTTTATTTATATTTTCAATAATTTTTACTTGTTTTTCCTTATTTCACAGTTTTTTGTATTGTATTTTATTGACTTTTCTTGTAACAGTGCTATTAGACCAAAGCGCTTCAGAAAATGTTCTTTTGAAATGTAAACATTGTTAAAAAATAAACAAATAACTTAACGAGGAAGAATGGCTATTAACCAAAGATATATTTAACCGAACAAGTCCTTAGCTGAAAATCCTTAAGTCACATTAGTCATTAGGTAAAAGAACGGCTATTAACATAATCTCTTTTGTGAAAAATTCTTTAGCGGAATGTGCTTTTAGACTAAAGTGCCTTTAGACCAAATTTAGACATAATTACTTTATAGGAAAAGTCCTAAACCCATATACATACACACACACCAAACTTTCAAATGGGCTCCACAAGGCACAACAAGAGTTAGAAGACTAAAGCCTACATGGCTGAGGACTATGAAGCGTGAAGTAGGAGATGATGAATGCAGAAGTATTGATTTAAAAGCTCAAGGCAGAGACGACAGTTGAAATCTAACCGAGGCCCTTTGCATCAATAGGCGTAGGAGATGATGATGATGATTAAAGATTAAACATATACTGTATGTATTTTCTTCCAGCTATTATCCCAACATCGCTGGAGGCTTTTACGCGTTACGTCTAAACATTCTGAGAATGGCGACTGAATAAAAGGAACGTTTGAAAATACTGAGAATGGCGAATGAATATATTGAACGTTTGAAAACATTCTGAGAATGGCGACTGAATAAAAGGAACGTTTGAAAATATTGAGAATGGCGAATTAATAAATTGAACGTTTGAAAACCTTTTGAGAATGGCGACTGAATAAAAGGAACGCTTGAAAACATTCTGAGAATGGCGACTGAATAAAAGGAACGTTTGAAAATATTGAGAATGGCGACTGAATAAAAGGAACGTTTGAAAACATTCTGAGAATGGAGACTGAATAAAAGGAACGTTTCAAAACATTCTGAGAATGGCGACTGAATAAAAGGAACGTTTGAAAATATTGAGAATGGCGACTGAATAAAAGGAACGTTTGAAAACATTCTGAGAATGGCGACTGAATAAAAGGAACGTTTGAAAACATTCTGAGAATGGCGACTGAATAAAAGGAACGTTTGAAAATATTGAGCATGGCGAATGAATAAATTGAACGTTTGAAAACATTCTGAGAATGGCGACTGAATAAAAGGAACGTTTCAAAACATTCTGAGAATGGCGACTGAATAAAAGGAACGTTTTAAAATATTGAGAATGGCGACTGAATAAAAGGAACCTTTGAAAACATTCTGAGAATGGCGACTGAATAAAAGGAACCTTTGAAAACATTCTGAGAATGGCGACTGAATAAAAGGAACCTTTGAAAACATTCTGAGGATGGCGACTGAATAAAAGGAACCTTTGAAAACATTCTGAGGATGGCGACTGAATAAAAGGAACCTTTGAAAACATTCTGAGAATGGCCACTGAATAAAAGGAAAGTTTGAAAAAGAGAATTCAGAGTTAAATTAGCTTTAGAAATTGAACGAAAGTTAGGAAGATCACTTTTGCTTCGTCGGAAGTTAGCTAAGTTGAACACACGCACGCACGCAAGCCCTCGTTCACTGTCGATGGAAATGCTAAATTATAATTTGTGGGTCTATAGCAGGATTCGTCAAATAACAAATATGTTAGGTGTTGCTGTATAACACATGAATATCTAAAAGTAAAAATGAAACATTATTACCTGAGAGAGAGAGAGAGAGAGAGAGAGAGAGAGAGAGAGAGAGGGGGAGAGATATTCTAAAAGGAAAAATTAAAACATTACTACCTGAGAGAGAGAGAGAGAGAGAGAGAGAGAGAGAGAGAGAGAGAGTTCTTTACTTCAGTTTTAGCTATTATCAGTGACATAAAAATACAACAGTACTCAGAACAAAAAACAAAATTAATAATGAACGTAGGAAAAAAACAATACATCAGTTCCATAACGAAACTTAAGGACAAATGTATTGAGGGTTCCATGTCACCTGCATGAGGTCATAGAAGAAATTCATTTCATTTGCTTCGACAAAAGGAAAACGTTTATAAAACAATCAATTTGTACATTCGAAATGTTAACAATTTTATATAATTACTGAATTAAAATTATTTGTCATAAAGTAAAAAAAAATCAACACAATATTTGATAATACAAATATGCAACCAATTAATTCAGATTATCCTACGTGAATTAATCAAGATTAGAAGTTAATGATGTCAAATTCTGACTTCTGTAGTCTTCGAGACTTATCCAACAACACCGTTTCCTTCTCCACTAAAGATGTAAGGTGATCTATTTTTATTTCATCCTCAAGTTGTTAAGACATTCAAACTTGGACTGTTACTGAATACATTAAATCAGCACGTCACTATGTGCGTGTGGTACACGCAAGACGTGAAGGCTTGTATTGAACACGATGGTCTACTGACCACCGCATCCATCTGCGTTGAGGTATAAGCCTGGTGGTTCCATGCAGGAGTTTTGCGACAACGCAACGGTGAAATCACACAAATAAGGTGTCAACGGCTGTAAAAAATATGTTTAAATCAATCGCTGTCCGCATTACCGCAATGCAGCTAACTACACTGGCAAAACGCATATTGTGAAAGGGGTCTGAGCCCAAGGCGGTAATCGCCAAAAACAATTGTATCACTCTAATGAAATTTGATTGTGATTCTTTATTAATAAGAAAATTAAATTAAAAAACTAAAAGTCTACGAAACAAAGTCATGCAACTCCAGTTTACAAAGTACAGAGTACAATTGGTAGCTCGATTGAAACATGCAGAGAGAGAGAGAGAGAGAGAGAGAGAGAGAGAGAGAGAGAGAGAGAGATTTTAAACCTTTTTAAGAGCTTTTCCTGAAACTAAAAAAATCTGATTGTGTATAATTCTCATTCACTAATTTCAAAAAAAACTCAAAACTAAAAAAAAAAAAAAAAACTCCTAAAACAGCCAAGAAACAATTTAACCTTCAAAGACCTACAACTCACTGCGGTATTTCCGCAACGATGCCAATTTCACAAAAATTTAGTAACTATATTTAAACGCCCCTCAAAATCGCTCAACCCTCATCCCAGAGTCAAAACTTCTCTTCATCAAAGAACACAAATAAACAATTATAAAAACCTCAAAGAAAACAATGTAATTGCAAAAAAAATCGCAAATTGGACATTTCTATTGCAAATGGCTCTAAAGCCCCTATTATACTTATCCGGTTTCCTATGGCGCCGTAGGTCGCAACGCTAGCATATGTTCAAACCGGAGTGTGTGATAGCAAATCGTCCGTATGAAAGCTCACCCACGGCCGGCCGGATGAACTTTCGCCAGTACTAAAGTTGGCCGTACGGCCGTCGTACGTCAGGACTGAGGACGAAGCATGTAATTGCTCACCATATGGTATGACATCAGTCTGAGTAGCTGAAGGACGCTCATGTTGACTAATTGCTGTTCTCATGCAAGTGTCCTTTTTTTCTATTAAAGGTGATACCTGACTTAAGAGTTCCAAATATGTGTCGTGATCCATTCGCATGTAGTTAAACCAGTCATCTTTTTCTAGTGGTAGTTCCTTCATTAAATTAACATGAGTATTTTTGTCGTTTATGCAACCATTGTTTGAACCAAATCTTCCTTTTCCTTGTTTTCAACTTCAAGTAGCACGCTAGAGCAATAGGAACGAGAATGTCGTCAAGATAAGACATGTCACTCCCCCACCACAAACAGTGCCACACTGACCCACTTGCCTACGGCCGTTCAAATAATAGCTCTAGCCCAGTGGTTCTTAACCTGTGTTCGATCGAACCCCAGGGGTTCGGTGAGGCAATCTCAGGGGTTCGGCGGAGGTACCACAACACAAATGAAATGAGAGTGGCACTTGCTAAGGTTAAGCCGAAAGTTTTGAAATTGTCTTTGAAAGGCAACAGCAAAAGTCACATTGGTTTTCAATAAGTATTCATTAGGCTTTTCCTTTCGTGTGAAGTTCATATTTTGTTGATTGTGTTCTTTGAACACATTGGTTGTGTGTGCAAATGATGCATGGTTTACATTGTGCACTAATACAATATATACATATGCTTTGAATTTGAAATATATGCTGATATATTTAGGTGTAACTTTCTTTTTCTTTTCCCCTTTATTTCATTTACCTATGTATATATATATATATATATATATATATATCCAACTATGAAGGGTTCGATGAGTGTACATATGACACTTGAGGGGTTCAGTAAATCCATCAAGGTTAAGAACCACTGCTCTAGCCGTAAGCCACAATTTTCCTACGGCGCCGTAGGCCAGGTTGGCCTTGGGAAACCGGATACGTGTAATAGGGGCTTAACTATTCAGAGCCATTTTCGCTGAAAGAAAAACTTCAAAAAGGAATAATTAATTGCTAAATTTCCAATTCCACAACTGTATAGTATTTTCATAACTGGAAAGTTGACGAATAAAGGTTCGCAAAGAGCAGCTGGGATAACAGAAGAGAGCCAAAGTATTACGACTATGATGATCCACAATACGCCAAGTTAAACAAACAATAACATACTCCACTTTGTCTAGAAACCGTCCTGAATATTAAGATAGGGGAAAATAAGTGATACTATATATGAATTCGGTAATTCACGACAAACCTCTCATATAAAATATTTCGTTTTATATATACATATATATATATATATATATATACATATATATATATATATATATATATAATATATTGAAATAAGCCATATATATTTTTGATACATTAAGGTCGTTAAGAGAATCCAGACATTAATGTATCAAAAATATATATGGCTTATTTGAATATGAAAAAACACGTCTAAATGTGCAAAATTTATCATATGTATATATACGTATATATATATATATATATATATAAATAGATGTATATATGTACAGTATATATATATATATATATATGTATATATATGTGTATATATATATATATATATATACACCCACACATATATATATATATATATATATATATATATATATATATATATATATATACACGAGTATATATAATGGATACTGAATTTGACATTAAAACGTTCGTGGTTTGATCCCATCCAGCCCCTTACCGACCAACCCAGCTGTAGATAAACGATAGAATCTCCAACGTTTAAAAGAGAGTCAAGTTAATCTAAAATCCGATACCAATTTAGCTTTATGATTCTTGCATAGTTAAGTAAACAATACATACATATATATATATATATATATATATATAAGGAAAAAGTGGCTAGGGCAACTTCCCTTCCTGTACAAGATCGTTCGCTTTTCTTTGCTTAAAACCAATCAATGGAGACCAGAGAATATCAATTTTTAAACGTCAGCGTTAAATGTAAAAGCCTGATAGTTCATTATGATATATGTATGTATGTATGTATATATGTATGTATGTATGTATGTGTTACCATGGAATCCGGCATTACTGAGTTATATCAATGAAAACAATTATTACGTAATTAATATTGAAAATTAAATTTTGCCAGAAGCCATCGAGGATTACCTGAAAATAAAAGCCAGCGTTATTTCTTGATTATGATTGCAATTCATTGAATACTAATTGTTTAGGTCCTCATCTTTCTTTGCACAGTATAATATTCAAATTTATTGTCTGAGAGTGTGTGTGTGTGTGAGTGTGTTATTTTCAATATAGTCTCCAGGAAATACTATAAATCATCAACACTGAGCACAAAGAACTTTAAGAAAATTATCTGTTTATACAAATGAGGGTAAACGGATGAGTAAAGCCTTCCCAATTGATTTCAGTATTAGTGCTCCCGTACTTAGATAACTTACCACTATAAAAATTGAAAAAAGTATATAAAATGATAAGGAATTCCAAAAAATAAACACAATGGAACGCAACGCACTGATTTAGCCAAAGGTCGTTTCGAGTTTCATTTCGATGCTTGAGAGATTAGAAACACGTTCTTCACGCTCATTATTATTAAAGTAATTAATGCCCCATTCGCCAAAAATGAAAAATGCTGCGTTTTAGCGAAACGTACAACACCAAAATGGTTTTGTGCTCTGATTTGTTTCTCTCTTCTTGGAAGATTCTGAAGTAACTCTCGTTCTCTCAAAAACGTTTTCTCTTTTGCATGGCTTATATATAAACTATCACCATACTTGAAAGAAATAATTGGAAAATCATTGATGAGGTGTAAAACTACCGTGAAGAGTTTAAAGATCCTTAGTGTCACACTGGTATAAGTTCAAACACGTACACTTACTGCACAGCTTCTATCGCGTTTAGAACAATTCCAGAAGACTAACATCACTGGCTACACCACCGCTTGTACTTCGTGAACAGCCTCTACACCGTTTACAATGCCTTCAGAAGACTTAAATCACTGGCTGTTCTTTCCTTAAACAGCCTCTATAATGTTTACATTGATATATTACAAGACAGTCTTAAGTTATATCAGATCAGTGGTTATTATTGGTTAACTTCCTTCTTATTTCTGCTATTTTAATGTTTTTCAATGTCTCTCAAACCAACCAGTCCTGTCATTACAAAGATTACTATAGAAGAAAATTGCTGCTTAATCTTTTCAGTTATCCCTCGAACATAAAAATATAATATATAATACCATACGACAATGTCCTAATAAGAACAATAAAATGATAAATAAACACCATGAAGAGTTAAAATAATAAATTCTACAAACAATGGTAGAAAAAAAAACAGGCTATTGAACTGCATTTCAGAGATATGTCTGATATTCTTACAAGTCTCAAATTAACTGAGAGAGAGAGAGAGAGAGAGAGAGAGAGAGAGAGAGAGAGAGAGGGGGGGGGGGGGGTTCTTGAAATAATCATCTGGGAGAAGTGATGGAATCTAATCATTATCACTCTCCCTCAGAGCTGAATGCAACAATGAAAAAAAAATGGGTTTTGGATCCAATTAACTAAGATAATGAGCGCCTGACATTTGCGATTTGTACGACACAAGAGGAAATTATATCGCAGTTTTTCTTCCCTGTTAGGGCCCTTGGGCTTATAGCATCTTGCTTTTCCAACTGGGGTTGTAGCTTGGCTAGTGCTAGTAATAATAATAATAATAATAATAATAATAATAATAATAATAATAATAATAATAATAATAATCCTGCCTTTGGTTTACTATCTCGGGGGAGGACAACTAAATGGAATTAGAATATATAGTATAGCTGTTATACTTACAACCAGGAAACACATCTTGCACATATCTATAGTACATGGAAAATAGCAGTATTTTTACCTACTAATTTAATATCACGCGTATGAATCATTTCTATGAACTGCACACATCAGATCTGGAGTCTGAAATTACCATAATTACCATTTACTTGTTATATGCTCTCTTTGGGGCTTATAGAACATTGAATGGTATTCTCAGGCAAATAAGGTTTATAGATTTGTAGCACCCCCTCTCTCTCTCTCTCTCTCTCTCTCTCTCTCTCTCTCTCTCTCTCTTATGCAACATCTTAAATGTTATCGAAAGAGAGTATACTCTCCCCAAATCTAAAACAAATCTGATATTCACCAAAATCTAAATTCTAATTCTCGACGGTTGGACGATCTGATTATACATGCAATGTCCACCACTACTTCCTCTCGATGTGAATTAGCCCTTAATTGCTAAATCTCTCTCTCTCTCTCTCTCTCTCTCTCTCTCTCTCTCTCTCTCTCTCAAACACACACAACAAACAAGTTCTCATATGTTCCTGGAAGTCTATGAAATTCTCCTCAAAACCAAAACAAATCTTACTTCACCAAAATGATAATTTTAACATTCGTTAAGAGGACGATCCGATTGTGGAAGCACTGACCACCACCATTCTTTTCGCAGACGAATTAGCAATAAATTGCTTTACAAATCGCGTTACTAATTCCCGGAGTGGTCGTTGGATTTTGCTTTTCCCATCTCTCACAAGTTTTCTTTGTCACAGTTGTAAACCAAAGGAAAATAGAGGTGCTGTTTCCTCATTAGCCTTTGCTATCTGCACCCATATAAATCTCTCCTTGCTGTGCCGAGTTCATTAGACGCTGACTAGGTCACAGAATGTCTTACTATTTGATAATATTATTACCTAATTTCAAATATTTATTCATGGGCAAAATATTTTTAAGGTTAAAAGATAGATATTAAAAAAAATAATCTTCTAACTGAATAGCACTAAGATTAAATAAATAACGCTTGCAATCCCACAGCAAAACAAATTTACGAATACCAGGCCACAAACACACGACAATTACATACAAGTGTCTTTCACCTCCCCGTAATAAAGTTATCCCAATCCCATTATAATGTATATTTAGCGAATATTCATACGGATATAAACAAAAATAACATTGACAAGTTATAATTGTAAGGAACTCGTTCCATGATAACCGTTTCACTTACAAAATGATGAAGGGAAAAAAAAAACAATTTCAAAGGTATTATTGAAAAACGTAAAATTAGCTTTTAAACTATTAAAATTCCCATTTTGGATTCGCTACTAAATCCAAAGTAATTTGCCGTAAACTACCTTACTGGCATATTTCAAATATAAAAATAAAAATTTCACGAGAAAAACTGAATGGTAGCCGTAGGAGATAATTTAAAAACAATTGCGTTTGAGTCTTTCTTCACATGTCCCTACCATAGGGAAGAGTTAGGTTAACATTGCCACTTGGCTTCTCCAATCCCCACCCAAATAATGTTCCTTCCCGAGCTCTTGGAGAGGAAAGACTGAGAACCCCCTTTCTCTTCTCTTCGGTATCTTCAGGAAGTGGACATAAAATACAGCAAATGAGTCAATAGTGACCTCTATTTTATTATACTTTTATGAACTAAAGTCTCTGGTGTGAGAGAGAGAGAGAGAGAGAGAGAGAGAGAGAGAGAGAGAGAGAGAGAAATGGGTGGGAAGCCCAGTATTTGACTTGATTCCATTTGTTTGCCTTAATGATGCATTTGAAGCATAGGAATAATTTTCTTCATCTTTGGCAAGTATCAACTTTCACAAACAATTTTTTCTTACTTTTATGAATACATGTTTTTTATATAATAGAGAAACTGTGACATACTTCAATAATATTTATGAAAAATATATTTACACGCTACGCATACTTACATTCTGTTCTATAAAAATACATAACCATCCCCAATATATAAAATAGCTCTGGATTTTGCAGAACATATAAAGTTAAAATAATATGGAAAATTAGCCGCAGTATCTTTATCACAACGTCCCCGGGATAGTTTAACGACTGAATCACATGATCTGTGATACATAATGTGAAGATCCCCTTCATGCCAGAAGGACAGGAAAAGCCAGTCAGTCGCAGGAGGCAGAAAAGAACAAACTACGAAAGGGATCAAAGCCTCTTTAAGAAAAGATAAATCTAATTTCTGTCTCCTCTTTAACAACGATCACAGGATTGCAGGTTGTATTAACTTTATCTTAACCTCGTTAAAAGGACATGCTATCAATGCTACAAATTGGAACCTTCTCTTTTTCTCTACTTCCTGAATTATTTATCAACCAACCTCTTTTCAAAGAGCAGACATATAAAAAAATAAAACAAAAATTTGAAGATTATAATTACAAAACCATTGAGAAAATGTTCACGAACTTCGATTTCATTAAATTAATCGGCAAAAATATAAACAGATTTAGAGAATATAAGTAAACCTTTCATTAACTATAAGAAATATGCATGAGAGAGAGAGAGAGAGAGAGAGAGAGAGAGAGAGAGAGAGAGAGAGAGAGAGAGAGAGGGAGAGACCTGAAAGTAGCCTAATTGAAAATTCCCTGCTTAAGCAATCTGTTGGAAGGGGCTTCGAGACCCGCTCAAGATCGATAGTTTGAAGTATAGTTTTCAACCCCAATATCCTTGATCACAGGTTCTGGGGAGCCAATAAGTCTACCTGCTCAGTCATCCCCTTTCATTGCCTAACCCTCCCTAGTTCTAGCTTGATGGACAGGAGACTTGATCGTTGATCATATCCAAATATGGTCAGTCTCCAGGACATCGTCCTGTTCTGTGCCTCTGACATTCATGGCAACCTTTAAACCTCCCCCCCCCCCAAAAAAAAAAATATAAATAAATAAATAAAAAAATAAAAAAAATCAGACGTAACTTTCAATCGTTACCATCATCTCTGATTAACTATCATCATAAATATATTGTGTTTCTACTACAATGATTGATGGTTTAATTATTGAAGTGACTTTTGGCTTGAGAGAATTCCAATCTATTACCAAAGACGAGTAACCAAAAGCGAATGTATAAATTATCAAAATACAAAATAAAAGCATTAAACAAAATCGTATTAAGAAATCAAATGGATCATACCTATTGGAATTGTGCAAATTAGATAATGAAAATATAAAACAAATAAATCATAACGTCCACCCCAGAATGATATTAAAATTGTAAGGGCTTCCAATATCCGAGAATTTCAAGGGATTTTCCGTAAAGGATATAAGTCAAGAATTGCAAAAGCCGAAAGAAAAAAAAAGGAACTAGTCTTTGGGAACCGGAGAACTTTTAAACTTTTCAGGAGAGGAGAAGAGAGAATCTGAACCTTGGAAAGCCTTAGAGATTTCTAATACAACACATCCAGATCAAAACTTTTCAATGTCTAAAGTTTAAATAAACCAGGAATGACCCAAAAACAAATTACCCTTCAAATCAGTAACTAGATTCCATATCAATAATTCAGAGGATAAACAATCGCCCATTTATCAATCCATGAAATTTCAAGTCTTCATTCATCATCAGTGTTGGCAACGTCTTACTGCATATATGCTTTTAGTCATTAGGGTTGTGGTAGCCTAAGGATCTGTTGGATGGGGTTCGAGACCCGCTCTACCTAGACTTTAGAGTTACTCTGAGAGACACACTTAATATTAGAGAAAATGGAAGTGGATTTTCAGCAGAAACGCTAATTGCTGTATTCATTAGAAGAGGGTAAGAGGGCTAATTTATGAACGTTTCTTGAATTGTGAGATATTCAAGCGATTTGTGCCATGGTGAGACCAACTCCAACATGAGAAAGGAGAAGATAATATTTGATAGCCGAGAGATATTCTTCTCCAATATAGCGTTGCGATCACAACCAATTACATCATTGACTTTCACTTACGCGGAAAATACAAGTATTGTGTTAAGTTGTAATATTGGGTGTCAGTAAAATAATGATTATAGTTAGAAATTGGCCATCATTGTAATCAACGAATCTCATCCAATCAACATAGTGATTTATTTACTATCAGCATATCTATTTTCATAGAAGGTTATATAACCTATAGTCCATATCATGATTAATAGTCAATGGTGATCGATATAATGAAATTAGTTATTCAATATTGGAGGATTATATTTGTGAGCTAAGGATAGAGAGTTTGGGGGACCCTACAGGTCTACTCAGCAGCCATAGCCTGGCCCTTCCTGGTCCAAGCTTGATGGAGAGGGGCCTTGGACCCTGGTCATATGTATACTGTATATGGTCAGTCACTAGGGCATTGCCAGTTTCCCTTAGCTTGTCATGAAAGAGTGACCTTTAAACCTGTATCAATGGAAAGCGCTCATTACTGATGAAGTATTTTCTTTCTAAATCTGCAATTTATGCTTGGTAACCTTAGTATTTTCGTCGATGTCCTTGTAATTTCCTTGCATGAAATTTGTCTATCTATTTCATCTGTATAGAAGCAAAAATCATGTGTATAACAATATCAACATTGAGGAATCACTCGTCATAAAAGACTATGTTTAACACATTGTTCTTCATTTTCTTTCGCTGTCTGCCTTCTAGACTTCGCTATTGTAACGTATCTATTTCTCTTCTCGATAAACACGCACTGGAAGCTTACTGGAAACCTGAAGCAAAAGGGCTCTCTCTCTCTCTCTCTCTCTCTCTCTCTCTCTCTCTCTCTCTCTCTCTCTCTCTCTCTCTCTCTGTAGAATAGACTTCCAGGGGATATAGTAAACAACAACACGGTAAACGAGTTAAAGAATAAGTTAGACAAGATCATAAGAACTCTCTACATGCTTAAACTAAATCGCTCTACCAAAGAGCGAATGGAGTCTAAGCGGATGGACTTAAAAGTCTTTGAGACATCCAAAATCCTTGCTCCTTGTAACTCTCTCTCAAACACACACATATGCACAAGTAAACACACTCATAAGATTAAAAGCCTACAATATATCAGCCACTCAATAAAGATCAAAATATATTTTCCACTCGATGAAATTGATTTAAATCTCTCTCTCTCTCTCTCTCTCTCTCTCTCTCTCTCTCTCTCTCTCTCTCTCTCTCTCTCTCTCTCTCTCTCTCTTTCTCTCTCTCTCTCTTCACTAGCAGATAAAGATGCTATTTTCTTTCCATTCCTCCTGAACTGCATTTACTCAGACAGGACAAAACTCAGGACAGTTTTTCCTGACGGAGTCAGGTAACTCGGCATCCTGTCCAATCAGATATTGGAAAGTTGAAACGAAAAAAAGAGAAACCCTTTTAAGCATAGAAGTAAAGCCATTTCATTGGCAGTGATGTCAAGAGATGTTCCACTCGGTTTTTGTTTCTTTTGCAATTTTACTGTTAGTTTGGAGTAATGATTTCTTCGTTTGTATTTTGTGACTCTTCCTCTATTTCGTTAATATGTGCGTATGTAAATTTAGAGCAGTAATGACTTTTTCATCAAACTTTAAAGAAGTTTGTTGCAGGTATAAAATTATTATAAAATCATAAGATTACATTATATCAAAAGTAAAGATATATTCATATTATACGATTATCTGTCCTTCTCTTTCTAACTGTATCATTTGGGGTTTAATCATAGTAAGATATTTCAAGTTCTATAACTAAATCCTATTGTATATCAACATGGGGTTGTGCAATCAGCTGCTATTTGATTGACGAATACGGGTGTTTCCAAATACCCATTATGCCTCTGTTACCCTAAGCAGCGATCTGGATAACTAATCTTTAATCGACCATTATGGGTCGTAACTAGGGTACCTATATAGAGAAGAAGAGATGAGGATGGAAATTAGACGTGGAAATGGGACGACATCGACGAGGTAAACCTTACTACATAAAGGCGATGTCATTGAATTGATATTCATAAGATTCTTTTCTTTGGGCCACAAAGAAGATATTTTCATGAGCTGTGGTACATTTATAATGACAGGGGAACACTGGTTTCAATTTCACGCTATGAAGTTATCTTAATCCACATACTGAAATGTACATTATATTCGCGAGTCAGAACCAAAAAATATCCATCTTTCGCATTCGAAATCAATCAGCAGAATTCAATAAAAAAAAAACAAAGGAAGATTCTCACCTGTTTAAAACTAACTGACTATTTCTCACATACGATTTGTAGAAAATACGAAGCATTCTTAATTCCCTAATAATTCCCTAAGATCGAAAAATATTTTTTAGTCTTGAAAGATGCCAACTCGAACGAATACCAGTACAGTATTTGTTTCTTGTCTTGGACAATGCTGTGTTATAACTTCCTCAGTTGGAAATGAAACAAACCTAAAATTTCCTTAGCATTCCATTACTGAGAGAGAGAGAGAGAGAGAGAGAGAGAGAGAGAGAGAGAGAGAGAGAGAGAGAGAGAGAGAGAGAAACGTAAATGCGGCAGTAAAAATTTATGTACAAATTAAAATCCTAAATAAAAAGCGACACTAACTAAAAGTCCGACCGTCATGCCATTAAATCATCCTTGCAATGAACACAAAAGTCTGTACATGCATAAAACATGCAATATTTATAAACACGTTTCAGAATTCCTATTTTTGTGGAAATTTATTTTATCCTAAAAGCAGTGCCTTCCATTATGAATCGCTGTGCAGCGTGTTATTAATTTCACATAGAGATTCATGACATTTTATGGAATGTAAAAAAAAAAAAAAATACATTATGTTCCACTGCATATTAAAATTTCATGATATTATTGTTTGGTGAATAGGGAAAAAAGAATATGCTTTTCGATAGAGTAACTGAATAAATAATCATTCTTAAAATGTCATTAAATATCTGATACCGTTGAAAGACGTAAATATAATGTAAGACTTTGTAGGAGGAGAATTTACTTTTGAAGCACTTCAAAGATTAATTCCATAAAAAAATCTTCTTAATAAAGACAATATCTTTATTTTTCATATCATAATAATTCACGAAAGAATTATTGAAAGCATTAAGAAAATTCATTCTCACAAAACTCAATCAGAAGATAAAGATTCCTTTATCGAAAGAAACTTATATTTTTCAGCTTTATTTCCAAAGAAATATATGAAACCTTATAAAAAATCTACATGCAATTCTACTCTGTGAACAATAGTGAAGTAATATTACTTTATTAAAAGACAAGCACTACCGAGACAATAGTAATCACCAGACGTCAGCTGTCACTCCTTTCAGGAAGCCTTTAAAATCACCAATGTTAGTAAGCGAAAAAAAGCAAATAGACCTGAGGACTAGAAAATTCTTTACCTTATCTCCATATCACATGATATGGATAGGTAGTAATAATTTTATACATACATACACACACACACACACACATATATATATATATATATATATATATATATATATATATATATATATATATATATATATATATATATATATATATATATATAACTCAGCCACTGAGGGGGGAAAGCCAGCCTCAACTTGGTTCCGGTCCCAAGCCCGGGTAAATGGGGAGGGTTGGCGGCAGGAAAGGCATCCGGCCATGAAAAATTAGCCAAAACCATATAGCCAGTGGAGATTGTGAACATCGACCCGACATAAAAGTGGGAAAAGATGCAGAGAAAGAAGATATATATATATATATATATATATATATATATATATATATATATATATATATATATATATATATATATATATATATATATATATATAGTAGGAGGTTGGCCATTAGAATTACTGGGTCCTTTGACTGGCCAGGCAATACTACATTGGATCCCTCACTCTGGTTACAGCTCATTTTTTCTTTGACTACACATACAAAGAATAGTCTGGCCTATTCTTTACACAATCCCGTCTGTCATCATACACCTGATAACATAAAGATTACTAAACAATCTTCTTCACCCAACAGGTTAACTACTGCACAGTAATTGTTTAGTGGCTACTTTCCTCTTGGTAAGGATAGAAGAGACTATTTAGCTATGGGTAGCAGCTCTTCTAGGAGAAGAACACTTCAAAATCAAATCATTTTTCTCTTGGCTTGGTTAGTGACAAAGCCTCTGTACCATAGCCTTCCACTGACTTGGCTTAGAGTTCTCTTGCTTGAGGGTACACTCGGGCCCACCATTCTATCTTATTTCTCAGCTTCTTTTTTTTTTTTTTAAGTTTTTATAGCTTATATATGAAAGATCTAGTTCAATGTTGTTACTGTTCATTACCTCTCTTGTAGTTTATTTATTTCCTTGTTTCCTTTCCCTAGGCTATCTTTTCTCTATTGGAGCCTTTGAGCTCATAGCATCCTGCTTTTCCGTGGGTTGTAGCTTACCTAGTAATATTAATATATATATATATATATATATATATATATATATATATATATATATATGTGTGTGTGTGTGTGTGTGTGTGTGTGCGTGTGTGTGTGTATATACATATATGTATATATATAGACACACACACACATATATATATATATATATATATATATATATATATATATATATATATATATACAGTATATAGAAAATGTAAATTTAAACCCAACTATTTGGCATAACGAATATGTTTATTGAAGTGATCCAACTGAGTGTAGGGACAAGTATATAGTGTGTATATATACGCACAAACATATTGTTTCTTGCTGGCCGGTCGAAGATGACTAGCGCTTATGAGCTAAACCTCTGACGTGATCTCATTAACTGGAATTAAGCCGGAATGATAATGGACATTACGGGGAAAAACGTTCTAGTTTGAATCAAATACGAATGCTCGTTATAGGCGAATTGGGCCACTGAAGTCACAGAGAACGCCAGAAATGGCATTGTCTGTGTAGGATTAAACCTCGTCGGTGAAATACGGTAAGTTGAGTTGAAGGATGAATTTAAAAGATAGATAGAAGGAAATTATTTAAACAAAGAATTTCCTATTTAAAATATATTATATTAATTATTCATTACTTCTTTCATTCTACCTTGTTTCCAGTATTGTCCTCCTGTGGGGTCTTCAGCTGCTGATTCTCATCTTAATTTGTTGGACAGGAGCTTAAGGTCTATTAAATTTCTTATCCCTGATCTAGATATTAACCTTTGGCACCGTCATTGAATTAGTTAATTATGCACGTTGCATAAGTTTTTTTATAATTCTGACCATCCTTTACATTCAGATCTTCCCGGACAGTTCCATCCTGTTCGTAATACTAGACATGCAGTTAATTCTAATAGACTGGCCTTCTCCATCATGAGGCTCAATACTACACAGTACTCTAGAAGTTTTAGTCCAGCTCTGAGCAAGTTGGGGAATGATCGTCCTAATCGGGTAGTTGAATCAGTAGAACTTCAAAAGTTCAAACTTGCAACAAATATTTTTTTTATGTTGAACACGCTGACATAAGTATTTTTATAGTTTATATATGAAGTATCTATTTTAATGTTATTAATTTTTTAAAACAATTTATTTTAATTGTTCATTACTTCTTATATCATTTATTTATTTCCTTATTTCTTTTCGTCACTGGGCTATTTTTTCCCTGTTGGAGCCCTTGGGCTTATAGCATCTTGGTTTTCCAAATAGAGTTGTAGATTAGCCAGTAATAATAATAATAATAATTGTAATAATAATAATAATAATAATAATAATAATATAAAGTTTTTATTTGCTTATTTCCTTTTGTCACAGGGCATTTTTTTTGTTCTTGTTGGATTCCTTGGGCTTTTAGCATCCTGTTTTTCCAACTAGGGTTATAGCTTAGCTAATAATAATAATAATAATAATAATAATAATAATAATGATAATAATAATAATAATAATAATAATAATAATAATAATAATAATAATAATAATAATAATAATAACAAATTTCTGACCTCAGCCAAAGGTTATCGGAGTAAGTCCAAGGTCTGAGATCTATCTGTGGGGTAAATTTCGTCAAAATCCGTCAATTTGTTTTGATGCTATCTTTAAAATATCGAAAAATTAAATCCGGATTTAGAATCCGGATCTGGATGATCTTCAAATTTAATGGGGTCGTCCAAGACCTAAGATCCATCTAGTGAACACTTCGTCAAAATCCGCCGAGTCGTTTGGTCGTAATCCTGTCTACAGACATGCAGAAACACAGACAAATAAATAATTAATTAATAAACCGACATGATTTTATAACCACCTTGGTGGAGGTAATAATAATAATACAGGCATAGTTGGACACAATTTTCTATGTAATGGTCAGAGTGACATATTTCCAAGGGGTTCGTTTTAATAAATGCTTCACAACAAAAATATCAATTAAGTTCTAATACAGATTTAAAGCGACCTGGTTGCAATGACCATGTTCGAGGTTCAAGGACACACACAAGAGGTAGGGTGAAGTTAAAGCCCACGAAGTAACACATTGTGAAGATCAAAGGTGATGGATTTTAACGAAGGGACGATTGCTACCAAATCCGAAGCTGAACGTTTGGTTCTAAATGTCAGGGGAAGTAGTAACAGAAAATATTTTATTACTAAGGGCTGGTTTATTTGGGTTATGCACGCACAGATGTAATATTTCCCCTTAATAGAGAATAACCGGATTTTCCAGAAGTCTGTTTGCCCTCTAACCACACTAGCGAAACTAATGGTAAAGTATGTGTTAACCTGTGTAATAGTAAAAGGAAAACAGCCTCTCATCCCTTACAAGTTAGTGTATGGTGTTCAAAGTTAGATTAAGGAATTTCTATTTTCAATCATTGAAAGCATTAATAATTATGTTAGTTGGAAAATAAGACCAGTGGGAGACGATGATACCCCCCCCCCAAAAAAAAAAAAAAACACTGAACACTGATCAAGTAATGACCTGGCGTACTCTGTACGTTATGTACGGTCTTAAGTTAAAAAGCTTCAATGAATTTGTCCTTGCTACTTACTATATCCTAACATGCATTTGCAGGTTTGTTACAGAAGAAAAATAGATTCTGCAATTGTTGCTGAGGGCATATATTGAAATATATAATTTCAGTGGCAATAAAATGTTTCAATAACTCAGTATACTCTTTCGGAACAATAAAATGATTCTATAGCTACGTATTAACAAAAGCCGATTCAAAACTTTTTGCCAAATGTTAATGTTGAAAGTTTAATCCATCCATTGCATTAGCCATTGATCTATTTGTCAGGCAGGTTTCGTTACCCGAAGCTAATGTCCAGGGGCGACAGAAACCATATTTCACCTAAACCCGTCCCAGTTCGATACTCCATACTTGACCTAAAACTAAAGTCAAGGGGCGACAGAAACCACATTTCACTTAAACCCGTCACAGTTCGATCCTTTACACTTGACCCGGAGCTGAAGTCAAGGGGCGACAGGAGCCACATTTCACTTAAACACGTCCCAGTTCAATCCTCCATACTTGACCCGGAGCTAAAGTCAAGGAGTAAAAGAAACCATATTTCCCTTAAACCCGTCCCAGATCAATACTCCATACTTGACCCGGAGCTAATGTCAAGGGGCGACAGGAACCACATTTCACTCAAACCCGTCCCAGTTTAATCCTCCATACTTGACCTGGAGCTGAAGTCAAGGGACGACAGGAACTGCATTCCACTTAAACCCGTCCCAGTTCGATCCTCCATATTTGACCTGGAACTAAAGTCAAGGGGTGACAGGAACCAGATTTCCCTTAAACCCGTCCCAGTTTGATCCTCCACACTTGACCCGGAGCTAAAGTCACGGGACAACAGGAACCATATTTCACTTATACCCGTCCGAGTTCGATTCTCCACACTTGACCAGGAGCCAAAGTCAAGGGGCGAAAGGAACACTTCACTTAAACCCGTCCCAGTTCAATCCTCTACACTTGACCCGGAGCTAAAGTCAAGGGGCGACAGAAACCACATTTCACTTAAACCCTTCCCAGTTCGATCCTCCATACTTGACCCAGAGCTAAAGTCAAGGAGCGACAGGAACCACATTTCCCTTAAACCTGTCCCAGTTCGATCCTCCATACTTGACCCGGAGCTAAAGTCAAGGGGCCACAGGAACCAAATTTCAGTTAAACCCGTCCCAGTTCGATCCACCATACTTGACCCGTAGCTAAAGTCAAGGGGCGACAGGAACCACATTTCACTTAAACCCGTCGCAGTTCGGTCCTCCATACTTAACCCGGAGCTAAAGTCAAGAGGCGACAGGAACCACATTTCACTTAGACCCATTCCAGTTCGATCCTCCACACTTAACCCAGAGCTAAAGTTAAGGGGCGACAGGAACCACATTTCACATAAACCCGTCCCAGTTCGATCCTCCATACTTGACCCGACACTAAAGTCAAGGGACGACAGGAACCACATTTCCCTTAAACCTGTCCCAGTTCGATCCTCCACACTTAACCTTGAGCTAAAGGTAAGGGGCGACAGGAACCGCATTTCCCTTAAACCCGTCCCAGTTCGAGCCTCCATACTTGACTCGGAGCTAAAGAGAAGGGCGATAGGAACCACATTTCACAAAAACCCGTCCCAGTTTGATCCTAAAAACTTGACCCGGAGCTAAAGTGAAGGGGCGACAGGAACCACATTTCACTTAAACCCGTCACAGTTCGATCCTCTACACTTGACCCGGAGCTAAAGTCAAGGGGCAACAGGAACCACATTTCCCTTAAACCCGTCCCAGTTTGATCCTCCACACTTCACCTGGTGCTAAAGTCAAGGGGCGACAGGAACCACATTCCACTTAAACCTGTCCCAGTTCAATCCTCCATGCTTGACCTGGAGCTAAAGTCAAGGGGCGATAGGAACCGCATTTTCCTTAAACCCGTCCCAGTTCGATTCTCCATACTTGACCTGGAGTTAAAGTCAATGGGCAACAGGAACCACATTTCACTTATATCCGTCAGAGTTCGATTCTCCACACTTGACCAGGAGCTAAAGTCAAGGGGCGAAAGGAACATTTCACTTAAACCCGACCCAGTTCGATCCTCCACACTTGACCCAGAGCTAAAGTCAAGGGGCGACAGGAACCACATTTCCCTTAAACCCGTCCCATTTCGATCCTCCATACTTGACCCAGAGCTAAAGTCAAGGAGAGACACGAACCACATTTCACTTAAACCTGTCCCAGTTCGATCCTCCATACTTGACCCGGAGTTAAAGTCAAGGGACAACAGGAACCACATTTCCCTTAAACCCGTCGCAGTTCGATCCTCCATACTTGACCTGGAGTTAGAGTCAAGGGGCAACAGGAACCATATTTCCCTTAAACCCGTCCCAGTTCGATCCTTCATACTTGACCAGGAGCTTAAGTCAAGGGGCGAAAGGAACAACATTTCGCTTAAACCCGACACAGTTCGATCCTCCACACTTGACCCAGAGCTAAAGTTAAGGGGCGACAGGAACCACATTTCACATAAACCCGTCCCAGTTCGATCCTCCATACTTGACCCGACACTAAAGTCAAGGGACGACAGGAACCACATTTCCCTTAAACCTGTCCCAGTTCGATCCTCCACACTTAACCTTGAGCTAAAGGTAAGGGGCGACAGGAACCGCATTTCCCTTAAACCCGTCCCAGTTCGAGCCTCCATACTTGACTCGGAGCTAAAGAGAAGGGCGATAGGAACCACATTTCACATAAACCCGTCCCAGTTTGATCCTACACACTTGACCCGGAGCTAAGGTGAAGGGGCGACAGGAACCACATTTCACTTAAACCCGTCACAGTTCGATCCTCTACACTTGACCCGGAGCTAAAGTCAAGGGGCAACAGGAACCACATTTCCCTTAAACCCGTCCCAGTTTGATCCTCCACACTTCACCTGGTGCTAAAGTCAAGGGGCGACAGGAACCACATTCCACTTAAACCTGTCCCAGTTCAATCCTCCATGCTTGACCTGGAGCTAAAGTCAAGGGGCGATAGGAACCGCATTTTCCTTAAACCCGTCCCAGTTTGATTCTCCATACTTGACCTGGAGTTAAAGTCAATGGGCAACAGGAACCACATTTCACTTATATCCGTCCGAGTTCGATTCTCCACACTTGACCAGGAGCTAAAGTCAAGGGGCGAAAGGAACATTTCACTTAAACCCGACCCAGTTCGATCCTCCACACTTGACCCAGAGCTGAAGTCAAGGGGCGACAGGAACCACATTTCCCTTAAACCCGTCCCATTTCGATCCTCCATACTTGACCCAGAGCTAAAGTCAAGGAGAGACACGAACCACATTTCACTTAAACCTGTCCCAGTTCGATCCTCCATACTTGACCCGGAGTTAAAGTCAAGGGACAACAGGAACCACATTTCCCTTAAACCCGTCGCAGTTCGATCCTCCATACTTGACCTGGAGTTAGAGTCAAGGGGCAACAGGAACCATATTTCCCTTAAACCCGTCCCAGTTCGATCCTTCATACTTGACCAGGAGCTTAAGTCAAGGGGGCGAAAGGAACAACATTTCGCTTAAACCCGACACAGTTCGATCCTCCACACTTGACCCAGAGCTAAAGTCAAGGGGCGACAGGAACCACATTTCACTAAAACCGTCCCAGGTCAATCCACCACACTTGACCAGGAGCTGAAGTCAATGGGCGACAGGAACCACATTTCACTTAAACCCGTCCCAGTTCGATCCTCTATACTTGACCCAGAGCTAAAGTCAAGGGGCGACAGGAACCACATTTCACTTAAACCCTTCCCAGTTCGATACTCCATACTTGATACGGAGCTAAAGTCAAGGGGCGACAGGAACCACATTTCACTTAAACCCGTCCCAGTTCGGTCCTCCATACTTAACCCGGAACTAAAGTCAAGGGGCGACAGGAACCACATTTCCCTTAAACCCGCCCCAGTTCGATCCTCTACACTTGACCCGGAGCTAAAGTCAAGGGGCGACAGGAACCACATTTCACATAAACCCGTCCCAGTTCGATCCTCCACACTTGACCCGACACTAAAGTCAAGGGATGACAAGAACCACATTTCCCTTAAACCTGTCCCAGTTCGATCCTCCACACTTGACCAGAAGCTAAAGTCAAGGGACGACAGGAACCACATTTCCCTTAAACCTGTCCCAGTTCGATCCTCCATACTTGACCCGACACTAAAGTCAAGGGACGACAGGAACCACATTTCCCTTAAACACGTCCCAGTTCAATCCTCCACACTTGACCCGGAGCTAAAGTCAAGGGGCCACAGGAACTGTGACGGAGCCGAGAGAGGGGTGTATCGACTGAGTTATATATTAAGGAACACTCTTCTTTATATACAAAACCTCAAGGCAACAGGACATAACATGTTCGAGAGACAGACAATGTTCAGAGCAAAACAGCAGACATGAATTTTCATATTCGTTTGAGTGCGAGGGAAGAGCGAAGATACAAGCATATTATATACAAAAGGAATTATGTACAATTGTGTGACACACGGTTGGTACATGGCTCCCCCTCTAAAAATGACATACTAAACATGTTAAATAGGTGCCCTGAATCCAGAAGTAGTAGTAAAAACTGCACCGATTAGCAGCAGTGAGGGGCTGTAGAAGTCGTTGGTTGGGGTGCGAGCGAGTGGTGGATGATGGTTGGCTGTGTTGCCGCTCCGGCTCGTCACGGGGTAGGCGAGTGTGTCCTACGGCATTCATAGGCGTGTGTGTCCTACGGCATTCATAGGCGAGTGTGTCCTACGGCATTCATAGGCGAGTGTGTCCTACGGCATTCATAGGCGTGTGTCCTACGGCATTCATAGGCGTGTGTCCTACGGCATTCATAGGCGTGTGTCCTACGGCATTCATAGGCGTGTGTCCTACGGCATTCAAAGGCGTGTCCTACGGCATTCAGGTCAGCTTCAGTTGAAGTTGAATAGATGTCCTCTTCATCACCAGTGGAGGCGTTGATGGAGGTTTGAAAGTCATGAAGTGGGTTCACATCACGAGGAGAGCCGTCTGCGGCAGGTTGCAGGCGAGTGATACTGGTCATTTTCCCGAGGGTGAGCGAAGCCCTTTGGTCCCCCAACGGTTGTTGAGAGAGCTGAAAAGGCGTTGCTATACGGGTGGCTGGCGACGGCGAGTACTGCTGCAAAAGGTATGCGTTGACGGCGTCATAGTAACGGTGAGAGGTGTAGGGGGGATGGGGAGGCGGGAGGAGCGAGTCACTCCGGGGTCACCAATGTGACGACGCCGAGTAAGGGTGTGAACTCAAAGGCAGATTGGAAACGACTGAGTTATATATTAAGGAACACTCTTCTTTATATACAAAACCTCAAGGCAACAGGACATAACATGTTCGAGAGACAGACAATGTTCAGAGCAAAACAGCAGACATGAATTTTCATGTTCGTTTGAGTGCGAGGGAAGAGCGAAGATACAAGCATATTATATACAAAAGGAATTATGTACAATTGTGTGACACACGGTTGGTACAGAACCACATTTCACTTAAACTCGTCCCAGTTCGATCCTCCATACTTGGCTCAGACCTAAAGTCAAGGAGCAACAGGAACCACATTTCCCTTAAACCTGTCCCAGTTCGATCCTCCACACTTGACCCGGAGCTAAAGTCAGGGGGCGACAGGAACCACATTTCCCTTAAACCCGTCCCAGTTCAATCCTCCACACTTGACCAGGAGCTAAAGTCAAGGGGCGACAGGAACCACATTTCCGTTAAACCTGTCCCAGTTCGATCCTCCATACTTGGCCCAGACCTAAAGTCAAGGAGCAACAGGAACCACATTTCCCTTAAACCTGTCCCAGTTCGATCCTCCATACTTGACCCGGAACTAAAATCAAGGGGCGACAGGAACCACATTTTACTTAAGCCCGTCCCAGTTCGATCCTCCATACTTGACCTAGAGCTAAAGTCAAGGGGCGATATGAACCACATTTCACTTAAACCCATCCCAGTTCGATCCTCCATACTTGACATAGAACTAAAGTCAAGGGGCGACAGGAACCACATTTCACTTAAACCCGACCCAGTTCGATCCTCCATACTTGACCAAGAGCTAAAGTCAAGGGGCGACAGGAACCACATTTCACTTAAACCCGTCACAGTTCGATCCTCTACACTTGACCCAGAGCTAAAGTCAAGGGGCGAAAGGAACCACATTTCCCTTAAACCCATCCTAGTTCGATCCTCCATACTTGAATCGGAGCGAAAGTGAATGGCAATAGGAACCACATTTCGCTTAAACTCGTCCCAGTTTGACCCTACACACTTGACCCGAAGCTAAAGTCAAGGGGCGACAGGAACCACAATTCACTTAAACCCGTCCTAGTTCGATCCTCCACACTTGACCTCGAGCTAAAGTCAAGGGGCAACAGGAACCACTTTTCCCTTAAACCCGTCCCAGTTTGATCCTACACACTTGACCCGGAGCTGAAGTCAAGGGGCGACAGGAACCACATTTCCCTTAAACACGTCCCAGTTCGATCCTCCATACTTGACCTGGATCTGAAGTCAAGGGGCAACAGGAGCCACATTTCACTTAAACCCGTCCCAGTTCGATCCTTCACACTTGACCCGGAGCTAAATTCAAGGGGCGACAGGAACCACATTTCCCTTAAACACGTCTCAGTTCGATCCTCCATACTTGACCCGGAGCTAAAGACAAGGGGTGATAGGAACCACAATCCACTTAAACCCGTCCCAGTTTGATCCTACACACTTGACCCTGATCTAAAGTCAAGGGGCGACAGGAACCACATTTCACTTAAACCCGTCACAGTTCGATCCTCCACAATTAACCAGGAGCTAAAGTCAAGGGGTGACAGGAACAACATTTCATTTAAACCCGTCCCAGTTCGATCCTCCATAATTGACCTGGAGCTATAGTCAAGGGGCGACAGAAACCATATTTCACTTAAACCCTTCCCAGTTCGATTCTCCATACTTGACCTCGAGCTATAGTCAAGGGGTGATAGGAACCACATTTCACTTAAACCCGTCCCAGTTCGATCCTCTACACTTGACCCGGAGCTAAAGTCAAGGGGCGACAGGAACCACATTTCACATAAACCCGTCCCAGTTCGATCCTCCATACTTGACCTGGAGCTAAAGTCAACGGGCGACAGGAACCACATTTCACATAAACCCGTCCCAGGTCGATCCTCCACACTTGACCTGGGGCTAAAGTCAAGGGGTGACAGAAACCACATTTCACTTAAATCCGTCCCATTTCGGTCCTCTATATTTAACCCGGAGCTAAAGTCAAGGGGCAATAGGAACCACATTTCACTTAAACCCGACCCAGTTCGATCCTCCATACTAGACCCGGAGCTAAAGTCAAGGGGCAATAGGAACCACATTTCACTTAAACCCATCCAAGGTTGGGTCCTCCATACTTGACAAGTTTCTTATACTTTGCGCCTTTCCGAATAAGCTCCAGAGAGGGTCATAGAGGGCTTTACAAAATAGAGAATGAACTTCTGGTGGAGAAATGAAAATCAACCAAGATAAATTGCTGCCTTTCATGTTCTTTAGCAAAGAAGTGTCACTCACTTTTCCACTTCATAGCGACAACATTCACAAGCTAAAGGACAAAAAGTAAATGAAAATTATCCACTTCACTAACAATGCATTGAATAAATACTTTGTCGGCTCAAGATAAAGAAAATAGGAAATAAACGCATACACCAGATCCTAATTAATAAATGATTAAAAAAATCCACAACTTCAAAACTGAAAGGTAAACGGAACACAAAAAAAAATTGGTTTCGATTAGATAGTAAAAACATATGAGTCTGATAATATTCTAAGGCAACAAAGTAGCAATTCGAATCTTCCAGTATACCAACTAAGCAGGACACTCAGTTTTATCCAAACTTCGGTATCAGGCTTCAAAATAATTATAATTTTCAAAACCTTATTCACTACTTTACACCATCAAAATCTACATTGAGACAATATCTGTAATGATTTCAGTGTCATTTTGTCTGTTTCAGTGTCATTCCCATCTTTAGAATTCTCAAAATAATTCAATGAATCTTACATGAAATCATTAATTAAAATAAGCAAATAATAGACGATTTTTTTATAATAAATATTATCGATAAATATATTATACAACAACAGAAAAATCCTTACCCCAAATCTTAATATGTCTGCTTCACCATTCGACAAATTATAAATAAAAAAAAAAAAAACCTATAATGTCATTGGCGTTTTATGACATTAGTTAATTGAGTCTTTATAATTTCATTACGAAAAAAATGGTAAACAATTCAATAGTAAAGTATAAGATTATTCAAGAAAAACTATGATTCAACTCAAGTTAATTACAAAAATGAAATTCTTTGGGGAATTCCATAAACGTATTTCTATTTGTGGTTAGACAAATATGATCAAACTTCTGAATTGGTTTTGGTAATTGGAAACATTAATTCAATCTAAGTATGACTGCACATATAGAGATTCCTAACATATGCGGAAATAAAATAATTTTCAATTTTTTATTTACGGTTGAAAGATAAGGGATTTGATATCATTTTGGCAATGGTTATGAAAAGAAGCTAAATCATATTACGAGGAACGACCAACTATTGGTTGCTGTATTCAAAAACCAAATAAAATCCCGAATGCATATTTATATTTTCATATTAAAAAAGGATTAGGAAAAGAAAGCAAACCATAAAAAAGAGACTTTAGTTCCGAATTGGTCTCCCTCTTTAAAAAAAAATAACTACTTTATGAAAATATATTACGTAATGAAAAACACTCAATTATACAAGTATCGGTTGTGTGCGAGTGTGTGCATTACTGTTTTTAAGTGTCCTTTGTTGAAAAATGAGGAACTGAAGGTAAAATCATCTTGGGATTAGTGCAAATAATATAACGCAGCGTCAATTACTTACAAAGACTTATCTACACGAGGAGATATGAATTCTTTGCGAATTTATTTCGGACAATTTGTGTACATCGTAAATTTATCAATAAAATAAACATGGAATAAAGCCCATCACCTCTGGTCAATTTCTGTAAGGATTATCGATTTGCAAAATATATTTACTGCTCTATAAAAATCCTTGGATTGATAAAACTTTATTAAAAATATCAGTTACCAGGTGGTAACAGGGAGACTGAGTAATTACAACTAAATTCATTTCAACTAGCAGGGAGTTTTTATAACAACAGTTTCCGTAAAAGGTCACCAAAAATTCAAACAGATTGTTACAAGCACATACAGGCAGAATCAAGTTATCAATGCGAGGGGAAAACGATAATGAAAATATATGAAAAACACATATACCGCTACAGTGTACAAGCTTGACGAGCGTGTGATAGACGTGTGGTACACGTCCCCCCCCCCCCCCCCCACCACCACCCCTAAAAAAGACATACATGTGAAATACGGCACCCTGTTCTTGAGAGATGTACTGTAGGCGGGTCATCTGGCAGGAGATATACAGGTTTTAGGCGATCAATGGAGACCAAGTCTTCTTTTTCCCGCATGTTGAGGAGGAATACTTTTAGTGTATGACGGCTCACAAGGAAAGGGTCCATGTAAGTGGGCGTTAACAGTGGCTTGATAGTGTCATTACACAGGAAAACTTGCATTCCCAAGTGTAGATCTGACGATATGTGTTGTTTAGCTGGAGCTTGTAAGACTGGCTGCATGGAGTAAATTTTACCAAAACGTGACGTACGCGCTGGAGATTGTTGGAGGAGAGTGCAGAAGGAAAAAATTCGGCAGGGACGACCAACGGGTCGCCATAGACAATTTCAGCTGCCGAGATATCCAGGACGTCTTTAGAAGTGGTCCTTAGTCCCAGGAAGACCAAGAGAAGCTGGGTAAACCAGCTGGAGTCATTGCAGCAGGACATCAAAGCTGCTTTGAAGGTACAGTGAAAATGTTCAACAATGCCGTTGGCAACAGGGTTGTATGCAGTTGTTTGATGAAAGGCGATACCCAGGAGAAATGCTAATGATGTCTACTATTAAGAGGTGAAAGTGGTACCCCTGTCAGAAGTAATATACTCAGGGATACTAAATCTCGCTATCCATCCTGAGAGAAAGGACATGAAAAAAATCAAACACCTGTCGGCGCATGGGAGAAGGTATCCACGGTCTAGGCTACCAGTAATGATGTCACAGAGGAGGGTGGCATTGGAGTTGTCGAGAGGGATGTCCTCCCAATGGAGAGACGTGCAGGATTTCCTACAAGCTTGGTACTCTGAATCTTTTTGTTGGGCTTATGCCAAGGTGTTGTAGTCCAATCCCAGGTGAATGGCGGCAAATGTGTTTCTTGACAGGGCATCGACAACGGGTTTCATTTTCCTAGGGACGTGCTGAAGGGTACAATTGTATTCATCCATGGCAAAGAGATGTTGTCGTTGACACACTGACCAGGCGTCATACTGTCGAGTGAAGGCGTGCACCAGAAGCATGTGGTCAGTGCGAAGGATGAAAGGCGTACCTTCCATGAAAGTGACGGAGAGCCAAGTGCACAGCCAGCAATTCGTGGCTGACGGTAGAGTAGCAGGATTTTCCCTTGGACAGTTTCCTACTGAAGGACAATGGGCAGGGCAAGCCATTAACCACCTGCTCGTGGACTGTCCCAATAGCGACATCACTGGGCATCGGTGGAGAGAAGGAGAGGTGCATGTGGCACGGGAAACTTAGAGCAGCAGGGGTTGATAGGAAATTCATTGCATTGTAGAAGGCTGCTTCTTGAAGGGGGCCCCACTTCAGGTCTTTTGGCTTGCCCTTGACGGAGGCGTAGAGAGGGACAAGAGTGATGGCGATGGCTGGCAGGAAACAGTGATAATAATTGATCATGCCCAAGAATTCTTGCTGTACTTTGACGGTCAAGGGCGTGAGGAGTTCCGAACAGTTAATACTTTCTCAGGGGGGGGGTGGACATCTTCAGGAGTGATGCGGTGCCGTAAGAACGATATATTATTGGCGCCAATTGCCACACCGGATTACAAGACCGTTCTGTTGAGTATTCCTCTTTGGAGGTAGAGAACACAAGTATGTCCTCCACGTAACATACACAGTAGGGGAAGTCCACTATGATGCCGTCCATAAGACAATGAAAAGTTCTGAGTTCATAGGCACCTGATAATACCCCTTCAGGAGGTCAAGCGTAGAGAAAACCTTCGCTATATGAAAGTATAAGGTCACGTCGACGATGTTTGGGAGGGGTTAGGGATACAGTTATGTCTGCATGTTCATGGGCCTCCAATCCTAACATGGATGCAGAGCCATCTTTCTTCAGGATGATGTGGAAGGGTGACAACAATGGGCTAGAGGTCTTTTGGCAAAGGCCCATTTCTTCCATTTTGGCAAACGTTTGTTTAGCGAGTGCCAAAAGATCCGGTGCCAGACATCTGAATCTGGAAAACACTGGGGGCCCCATCGTCTTGATATGGTGATAAATACCGTGTTTTGCGGGAACCATGGGCGTTTGATGAAGTTCTGGACAAAAAACTGCCGGGTATGATGTGAGGATGTGGGCGTAGGCATCCGTGGGTGCACTGATGTGGAGAGCGAGAACAGAGGTGGGTTGAAGACAGATCTAGTAGTAAAAATCCATGTTGACTAACCATCGGTAAGATACATCAATCAGGAGTTGGAATTGTGAGAGGAAGTCAGCACCAAGGATTAGCAATGTGACGTCAGCAACGAGAAACTTCCAAATATATTTGGCACTTCCAAACAATAATGTGAGGGTTTCATAACCATGGGTAGGTATCATAGATCCATTGGCAGCTACTAGACAGATGTCAGCAGACCTAGACAGACTACGCCGTGTCCTGGAGAGTGGCCTTGTCAGAAGGGAACGACAAGCACCTGTGTATACCAAAATATCATACGACCATACCTGCATCATGTAAACAGAAGAGATTAGTGACAGGAGAGGCCACCGTTTCTGTTGGTGGCCTACTTACATGATTTTTGGCCACTGACAACCATTTGCTCATTTCTATGCAGCAGCCCCAAATTTGGAGAGGTAGTAGCAGCTGATGAGCGTCGGGAAGTGCCTGGAGAACTTGTTGTTTGGGGTATAAGCGAGAGGTGGTATATGTGGGTGGTGGGTGGCTTTGTTGCCGCTCCAGCATGTCACAGGATGGGCATCTGTGTCCTACCACATTCACGTTGGCTTCGGTCGATGTTAAATAGGTGTCCACTTCATCAGGAATGGAGGCATTGATGGAGGTCTGGAAGGTGGTGTGTAGTGGCTGTCATAAGGGCGTCAACTTTGGTCATCAGGTCCTTCATGGGCAAACTATTGACATCGGGGATAGCAGCACGTACAAGGTCGGGTAGGCGCTGTACTCAAAGTGCACAAACTAGATTCACTTCATGAGGAGATCTATCTGCAGTAAGTTATAGGCAAGCGATAATGATCATTTCCCTGAGGGCGAGCGAAGCCTTTGGGTTCCCAAACGGTTGTCGAGAGGGCTGAAAGTTTCGCTATGCGGGCAGCTGGCAATGACGAGTACTGCTCCTGGAAGTATGATTTTAAGGCGCGTACGTTATTGGCGTTTCTCCATGCTCCCTCAGCCAATCGGACATTTCTGGGAAGGTGTCCTCGGGGATCTCCGCGAGAAGGTAATTTGCTTTGCAGCTTGACCGAGTAATCACGCCCTTGATGCAAAACTGGACTTTAGCACACTGGAACAAGGCAAATACTTCTCCTCTGGCGAAGGGTGGTAGTTTCAGGGGTGTGGCATTGATAGTAGTCAGTGTCTGATGGTGGCATCATCAAACAATAAGACACAACAGTGCAGTGGAAAGCGCGGGGGAGCTGAACACTCCGGTGGTCACAAATGTGCACATGCACCAGTTAGGTGATAATTGAGAGACTGCGTTATTACAACTAAATTTATTTCAGCAGACAGCGAGCTTTTATAACAGTTTCCGTGAAAGAAGGTCACTAAAATTCAAACAGATTGATACATGTACATATAGGCAGAAACACAGTATCAGTTTGAGGGGAGAACGATAACAACAATATACAAAAAAACAGAAGTACCGTTACAGTATACAAGCGTCTGATACGCATGCGGTACACCAATTACAGGTCGGCATTCTATGAATATTGGCTTAAATGTCATTACAAAATCAATCCTTAAAAATATTCTTTGTATTTATGGTTTCGAACGTACTGTATTTATCAAAAGTAGAATTGTTGAAGCATACTTTATGAAAATATTACACTTTCACATTTCTTGAACAAGACCATTAAAGTATAGTGGTGAAAATCTGTTAATTCTTCTCTAAAAATGTTATAACATAAGCACAGTGCAACACCTACACTTTATAGTCTAGTGTCAAAATTCTATTCAAGGAATATGTTTTCCTTCCCTTCCCCCGGCAGGTGAATTTTCTTATCCCTTTTAAATAGTCATTTATTCTGTCCTTCTCGAATTTAGAATCTCCTTTTGATGAGACGAAAGCCTACAAGTTCATTCGATATCACGTCCATTATCAAGTCCTCTCTCTCTCTCTCTCTCTCTCTCTCTCTCTCTCTCTCTCTCTCTCTCTCTCTCTCTCTCTCTCTCTCTCTCTCTTTGTGTATGTGTGTGTGTTTGTGTGTAAGTAGATGATCATCTCATTGACAACTATGGTGAAAAAATCTCCCACATAAAAACTAGATTTTTCCCATAAAAACTATATATTTTTCTAAACTTCATTAATAACAATTGCCTTTTCCAAAATCTTCAGAACCTTGCAATGAAACTTGATCAAAACTTTTGCTTCAAAATTCTAATTAAGAAATTACCATCAAAGTATCAAATTTCGCATGAAACGCATAAGCATGTTCCCTAATATTCCTCAAAAATTGACTTGGCTTTTTAATCTAAGGCAACTGCAACAGTCGTTATCAAGGTAATTCAATTATCATTAATGTAATATATTAATTTTCCATTACACTACTGTACTATTTTCTTGGACAACTAATAATGTACAAAATATTTACTAAATTCTTGTTGAGGAGTATTGATTCTAAAAATATCCTCAAAACAATTCTCGTGTTGGTTTTTATCTATTCTTCAAAGTATTTGTTATATTTGGGACACATTCCTTGAAACCTATTTCATTATTAAAATTCTTCGAAATCGCGTTTTGATTTTTACTAACTAATAATATTCCTTCCCGACCTTTAAACCTACATCCTTTTCCAATTTAGAAACACTTTTAGACAAAATAGTCACTTTTAAAGGTTCCTCTCTCTCTCTCTCTCTCTCTCTCTCTCTCTCTCTCTCTCTCTCTCTCTCTCTCTCTCTCTCTCTCTCTCTCTCTCTCAAAAACCTGAAACATTACTCTTGCCTGTATGGCACTCTGGTGTCACTAATTAACTTACATATTTAAAAGAGAAATAAAAAAAAAAAGGGACGGGGAAATATGTTGAGGAAATTCAGTGTTCGTCGTGTTTTACGTTTGCATTTTCCAAAGCTTTCCTGTTCATTTAGATTTGTGATTAATATAAATTGATGGTGTTAATGAATGAATAAAACCCAATTAATTAACACGTACAATCACCCAAAATACTACCTGAAACCAGTAATTTATAGGTATTTTATAAAATAACAAATACATGAAGTCGAAAATAATCTAACAAGAATCTTGTTTTTTTTTTTTACTTTATTAAAAACTTAATAGGTGAAAAAAAAATATTAAACAAAAATAATCTCGCGAAGAGTTATCTAAATGTTCAATGAATTTACCAAGATGAATAAAATAAAGCTTTAACTGGGAATCAATCCAATAATGAAAATGAATTTATTGCAGAGTAATTATCATAAATTTTCAGGAAAATATAGTGCCAATCATAACCACACATTCGGAGAGAGAGAGAGAGAGAGAGAGAGAGAGAGAGAGAGAGAGAGAGAGAGAGAGAGAGAGAGAGAAGTTCCAAGGATTTTGGATGTCTCAAAGACTTTTTAGTCCATCCACGAAGACTACGTTTGCTCTTTGGTAGAGCGATTTAGTTCAAGCATTTACATAGTTCTTATGATCTTGTCTAACATATTCTTGATCTCGCTTACCGTGTTACTTTTTACTACATCCGCTGGATATCTATTCCAAGTATTTGCTATTTTGTATGTAAAGAAATTACCACACTGAGTGGTGTTGTATCTTTTTCAATTCCAGTTTTTATACGTTACCTCTGGACATATTTGTGCTGAACGTGAATAGATTGTTGTATTCTACACTTGTTATTCCTTTAAGAATTTTGAATGCCTCTATTAACTGTCCCCTTAGTCGTCGAGTTTTTAATTCTAATAAGTTCAAAGGTTCCATTCTCTATATATCCAAACTGCCATAGTGTTGAAACTAGTTTGGTGGTCCTGGCTTATACTGCTCTCAGTCTATCTATATCATTCTGAATACTTGGACCCCAGAATTGGACTCCGTATTCTAGATGGGGTCTTACTAGTGATGTTCACAGCTGTAGTGCAGTGTCTTTGTATCTATATTTGAATTGTCTCTTTACGTAGCCTATCAGTTTCTGTGCTTTCTTTCAAATCATACAGAGATCTTCCACTTGGTCCACACTTTCTATTTCAATAAACGGCAGTGAGTAATTTCCCACAGTTGAAAGGCATTTGCCATTTTCTGGACCATTCTCCTAGTTTCATTAAATCCTTATGGCTTCTACGTCTTCTGAGTTCGCAGCATTTATGCCTAGTTTAGTATCGTCGGCAAATTTGGATATTCTACTTGTTAATCCTAAAGCTATGTCGTTAATGTAGATCAGAAATAGCAATGGGCCAAGGACGGATCCTTGAGGTACTCCGTTTGTAACAGCTGCCCACTGAAGTTTCTTCATTGATTACAACTCTGTTTTCTGCTTGTTAGCCAATCTTCGATCCATTCAGCTGGCACGTCAATAGTGCTGTAATTTTTACCATTAATTTTTATGAGGAACTTTGTCAAAAGCCTTTTGAAAATCTAGATATATGATGTCTATTGCCCTACTTTTGTTATATATGCTAAACATAATGTAGAAAAATTCAAAAATATTCGTCACACATGATCTCTTTTGTCTAAAACCATGTTGGCTGTCCATCACAAGATTGTTTTTCTCTAAATGTTCTATAATTGAAAAAACAATAATTGATTAAAATATTTTGCAAGGAACTGAAGTTCGACACAAAGGTCTGCAGTTGCCAGGTTCTTCTTTTTTTGTCCCTTCTTGTAGATTGGAAGAACATTGCCTAGTTTCCATCCTTGTGGGGCCTTTCTTACGTTGGCTGTCTATTGAAACATTTTGTAAAAGTGTGGGGTTATCTTTTCTTCTACTTCTATAATCTCTCTTGCGTGAATATCTTCTGGAGCTGGTGCCTTAGACTTACCGCGTCCTTTTTTTCTTCTTTTTGACATCGTCCATTGTAAAGGTGGTTCTATTTAAATGGTTGTGGCCCTTCATATTTGATAGCTGGTTCGTGGAGGGTCGTTGATTCTTCCCTAGTGAATACAGTTGTGAAATATGCATTCATCACTAAGGCTTTTTCCAGATCGTTTGTTATAAGATTACCCTTCGAGCCTCTTAATGGGCTGTTGTTTTTGATTGGCTTTCTACTGCTTACATAAGCAAAAAATTCTTTTTGGTTATCTTTTCTAGCTGAAACCACTCTATTCTCTTCACTGATCTTGGCCTTCCTAACTAGTTTATCTACTTTTCGGCTTAACTTTTTCAGCTCTGAAATTTCATGAATTGAAGTTTGTGGACCCATGGATTTATGTTTCCTGTCTCTGCTTCTTATTGCATTTGGCTATTTCTCTGTTGAACCACTTAGGTTGTGGAGTTCCATTTGGCAATACTTTTCTATGCAGCATAAAGTTAGCCCTTTTTTCTTTATATTTTTTTTGTGTATCTATGTTCCCTGCTTCGTCATATTCTAAATTCTTGGTGTATTTCTTCAGTTTTATCAAGTTACTACGTCTATAGTCTAGCTTTTTCATAATTTTCTTTTCTTTTAGATGAGGAATGTTTACCTAAACCTAACTATTCTACGACCACTTATGCGAACATTTCGCGTACTGAAATACTGGATAACTTTTCTTCTGTTGTTAGCACAATATCTAATATGTTGTTTCCCCCGGTTGGTTTATCGAGCACTGGTGGAGGAATTCATTGCTGACAAATTCTAGTGGTCTATGTCCCTCTGTGTTTGGAGTAGAATTCATAGTTCCCCAGTTTACTGCTGCATTAAGTCTCCCATTAGGACAACTAGCTTATTGTTAACTTCTTGTCCGAGTTGCCTATACAGCTCTTTGTCGTGTTCTTGTGTTTGATGTGGTGATCTGATTATTACTAGTGTGGCCTTTTTATTTCCTATGGTGTTGATGCACCTTTCACATCACATTTGGTTTCTAATTTAATTTCTATGGGGTTTAGGTGATTTTTAACATAGAGCATTACACATCCACCTTTTTTGGTAAGGCAATCGATCTTGAAAAGCTTGAAATCTGGGACTTCATATTCTCCGATAAAATCCTTTGTTTTTTTCTTAAATCCAGGTCTTGATAATGCCTATGACATCTAGTTCCTCACTAGCTACCATTGCGCTGAAGTTTTCCATTTTTTCTCACCGATTGAGCATTGAATTGTGCCCCTCTGAGGAAATTTTCTACTTTTTTTTCTCTTCCTCTGTGGCTTTGCTGGTTTCTCTGATTTACTAGTGTTTTAGTTTTACTTTTATCTGCATTATCCAAGTTTTCTGCCAAATGTCCTCTATTTGTTGTTGGAGGATTTACTAAGGGTCTAGTTTATTCTTGGTCTACTGTGTTTAAGTAATTAAGTTGGTTTCTGTACACTATCTTACCTTTTCACTAAAGTGTATTCCGTCTCTTCTGTATAATTTTCTCTTGCCGTAGAAAGTATCCCAAAGATTTATAAATTTCACTTTCTTTTTCTAGCATGGGTACTTGAGCCTTTCGTTTATTCCTATGACCTTACTGAGGGTAAAGTGGCTGACATTGAGTCTTGGAGAAAAACCTACAAATATAGTATTATTGGTCTTGTTTTTAGACGTTTCAACAGTTTTTCATAACTGTTTAACCAAAGATTCCGTTTGGCCAGCAGTATCGTTTCTTAGGAATAAGTCATTTCCAATTGCCTGTACAATAATAGTGGTCTTCTTGATCTCTCTTATAGTTTTACTGACCACTCCTTCTATCTTCTGTGCGTTGGCACCGGGATAGGGACTGACCTTTCTCCTCTTAGTCCTTTACCACAGAAACTCTGATTGACAACGTCTCATCTTTCTCTTTCTCTGCTAGGGGGTGGTCAACATATTTTTAGTGATAGTTACATTTCTAGGCTTCCTTTAGTGGGTTTCATGAACTCTGCTTTTGTTGGTTTTTATTTTTCTAGGTTCTGTCCTTAATTTTACATTATCTTGTATTTCTTGGATACTAATCCCATTTTCTACATCACCATCTATGATTTCTTTGTTCCTTATTTCTAACAAATTCTCTATTTCCTGTTCTTGCTGACAGAACAGGCATACACTACAACGGTGCAGGTTTGCAGCGTGTCCTTCTCTGAAGTCTACGCACCATTCGTATTTGGCATTTTGCACATTTGTGCTTTAACTTCAGTTTCTCACTCATTTTCAGTTTCTCTGTGATATTGTCTAATGAGTGTCTGTTTGGAAATCTCAGCTACTAACTTTTATAATTATCAGATTTGTGACCACTAGTATAAAAGGGGAGTGCCTGGTAGTTACTCACCTGCTGCCGCATCCGCTTAATCCTGGGTAACGGCTTTCAATCTCTTTTGTCCAAAAACCTCCCATAAGTGCTCCTAAACTGAAGGTCAAGTCTCCTCAAAGTTGGGCTGTCCCTAACGTGCCGCAGCTCCCAGCTGAGCAGCAGTTTTCTCGCCACGATTGAAAACGGGAAGCTTGTGATTACTGGGGTTTCCAGACATCCAAGAACAGCCAGGACTCTTAGGTACTACACAGTATTACCAATAAGGCACAAAAGCCATGTCAACCTAATGAGCAGTTGAGCCTATTTCGCTAGGAGTCGGTCACAGGGAGTGGTCAGCTATTACACGTTAGGAATATGCTTTGCGGTGCACTAATAGCACTACTTCATTCTTGCGTCCCCTGTCACCTTGGATTTCCTCGGTCCCAATCTCTCAAGACCTGTGAGAAAGTTCCTAGCATTGTTTATAGGTTACGAAGCCTCTGCTCTGACTCATGATGTAGCTCTCAGCTTCTTAATGTCTATATGTGTATATGCTAGTTTATGAACAGCTGTCGTATCTAAATAAATAATGTATTTTTTTATTGTTTTCTACTTTCTTTTCTATTTTTCTTAACTTTTTTTTTTAATTTAAGCCAGGAGAGATTTAAAGTTGAGAGTTTGAATAGGAAGGTTGAGGAAGAGAGAACAGTTCATACGAAAATGTAGCTGACTTAATAATGGTCCCGGTCCTAGTCTGGCTATTCAAAGGTGGTTTTAGCAGCAAGGCTAAACATACCGGGTATGGGAGAAAAAACCCTCTCTCACTTCAACAAAGTGCCGGGCCATCGTGAGAGAGAGAGAGAGAGAGAGAGAGATGACGAGAGAGAGAGAGAGGAGAGATGAGAGCTGAGAGAGAGAGAGAGAGAGAGAGTGAGTTCCAAATTACCTAAAAATTACTGGTTCTAATTTCTAGCCAAAAAAGGCAAAATCTCCTTTATACAAAATTAAATAAAACACTTAAAACAAGTCTGCAATATTTCTACCATTAAAAAAACGAGACAGAATCTAGTCCAATGAAATACCGGAAATTTACATTGTAATCCCACAAAGATTTCGTGCTTTCTTTTTTTATTTATTCCCTTCTGAACAACTCAATAGTAATGACTTAACCTTGGGTGATTAAAAATCACCATCAATCATTTCAAGACGGTTACTTTTGGAAAATAAGTGTGCAGTGATATAAATAAACAAACAGTACACATATATACACACATATTTATATATCATTAAAAGATACATTCTAAAACCAGTAAAAACAGCTGGAAGCAAAATTAAATACTAAATTTAACTAAGAAAAAGGTGATAGAAGTACCTCAAGAACAAAACATGGAGCAACATATTATAAGCATTTGGTGAATGCACGAGTCCTCAGATGCCCAGTTATAACTTGACTTGAGCATTCCTTCCCATTTCTGAACCAGACAGACAAACAGAAGATCGAAGTACCCTTATAAACATCTTGAGTCTGCAGGATGGTCTACTCTACTCTTTTATCGAGCTTGACTTAAATCCTTCAATATGACTATTGAAAAAAATTGTGGTGATGATCTAAAGGACGACAATCATGCAAAAACGGATGAATGGACAGAGATTGTCTATATATATATATAATAATATATAAATATATATATATATTATATATATAATATAATATATATATATATATATATATATACTGTATAAATATATAATAAATATATATAATATATATGTGTGTGTGTGTTGTGTGTATAGCATTTTGAAAATGCCTATACCCATATAAAGGACGTATTCTCATAAAAACACATATGTAAATATATAATATAATATATTAATATATAATATACTATATTATATATATATTATATATTATAATATATATATAATATAAATGATACATATATGTAATATATTCATAAATATATATATAATATATATATATATTTAAAACATACCCATATAAAAGGACATATCTCATGTAAGCACAATATATATATATAATATATATATATATAATATATATAAATATATATATAATATATATATTATATATATATAATGTGTGTGTGTGTGTGTTTATATATACACACACACCAAAGCACGAATAAACCATTTAATAATCTATGGAACTCACTGTTATATAATTACATCCTCAATAGAACAGGAAGTTCCATTCCAATGAAACAATCGTTATCAATCATCCGTGTAACAGTAAACCAATTTGACATGAAAAATGATAAAACCAAATTATGTCTCGAGCACAATATAATGCATTTTCAATAAACAACTCAGCCAGAATTATTCATCAAGTACCAGTTTACATCACTTACTTACAGGAAAATAAATAGTATTTCCCAAACTATAAAAATCGCAATTTATATTGGCAAAATGTTTGATCATCCGCAAAATCGCATTTAAGGTTTCTACTCTCGGGGAAAATATCAAAATCCAATGCTGGATCTGATGGATCTGTCAATCATTCCACGCAATGAAATAATGAACACATTTCTCTCCACAATCTGCATCTCTCAAAAACGCTTTGGTTTCTGCATTGCATATCGATCATATTTTTGTAAGACGTAACAGATAAACGTTGTAAAGTATATCATGAGTTTTAAAAACAATTGCGTGCAATATTGGGTTGGAATTTCCAAAATAATTTGTTCAGAAATATATACTGGTGTATATATATATATATATTAAGTGATTGTTTATATATATATAGTATATACTATATACTAGTATATAGTATATTTATTATATATATATATATAATATATATACATACATATATATATACATACTATATATATATTATAATATTATATATATATATATTTAATATATACTGTATATGTATATTTTACACACATTTGTTGGTATATATATATTATATATATAATATATATATATATAATATATATATATAATAACTATAGTATATATATATATAATGTATGAGTAACCATTTGCAGAAGCAAATGTAGCTCTGTTAGTGAGGTAACGATTTATATTTGGGGGGGGAGAGAGAGAGAGAGTGAGAGAGAGTAGAAGAGAGAGAGAGAGAGAGAGAGGAGAGAGAGAGAGAGAGAGAGAAGAGAGAGAGAGAGAGAGAGAGGTGTTTTTCTTTCTGAATCACATAATTAAACCTCACGTATTCAGAATTTGTTTTGGTATCAACATTTCAAATAAACTTTTAATATCATCAGTTAAAAACTATTTCCCTCCATCTTTTACAGCCCTTTTGATATTTCATTACTGCCCACATAACCAGCCCGATCATTTTGTAAGCACCATTTAATCTCGGCAATGTCTTTTCTTAAAAGCTCTATATTTCTAGATGGCTAATCTCCTTTGCTAGGATGTTTTAGACTTTTTGATGTCATTTCATATAGATTCATAATCATTTTCCGAGCCATTAAGGCAGATATAATAAAGTTCATCTTTTGCAGGATAACTGACGGCTTAATCTTTGCAAGCTGCTTTCTGTGACCTGATTTCGTGCATATGATAACTTTTTAATTTAAGAAAAATGAAAAAAAATAATGGAATATGAAGACGGCAATGGAATTGAGTGAGCCGCGTAACGATCCGTATAATCCCGACAAAAAACAGCTAATGATTTACAAGAACAAACAAGGTTAAAAAACAACGACTTATTCCAATAGAGTTTGAACCACCGTCCACTGAAACAGTAGCCATCGCTTTCTCCTCAAATCTGCTGGATGAAGCATTAACCTGATGCTTCATTAGACGGTGGCTCTATCGCAAAGGAAGAAGTTATTGTTAATTAACATTTACCATCGATACTGCTTGTTACTGAAGAGGCCTTGCGGGATCACACTAAAAGAGGAACAAGAGGAGTGTACTCGTCCTTCCAAAAAACAGGACTGAGAAGAAAGAGGAAAGTGTGGTAGAGAAATATTAGGATGACAAGGAGGAACAGGCACAGCAATAGATGACGTGAAGAATAATTATATCAAAATGCACAGATGCCAGAGTATTGAAATTTCCACACCAGCAACATAGAAGCAGACTCATTTTGGTGTTCCATAAACGTAATTTAAGGCTCTCTCTCTCTCTCTCTCTCTCTCTCTCTCTCTCTCTCTCTCTCTCTCTCTCTCTCTCTCTCTCTCTCTCTCTCTCTCTCTGCATCACCTCAGGTGCCTAAGTAATTGCAATGCACAATGCCTCTGCGTCCTACATTCTTTGCTTGAATATTTTTTTTTATCATTGGTACACTTTACCTCTCTGCCTCAAATGTAGATCCTAACCTCAAGGGCAAAACTACAGAAGTTTGTTTCCCTGAATTATAGTTTTGAACTTCTTAAAACAATACTAAATAAAACATTCGTCAGAAGCTCCAGCATTGAAAGAAATAATTTGATAATTTATAGGGGACACCAAAAATGCCATTTCAATACCTATTTGAATTTGGTTCATGTAATCCCAAACCTGAAGTCACGAGGAAATCCTTCTTGGATCTCTAATTATGTTCCAGGCACTTAAACTTGATAGGAGATGTTGGCATCTGATTATTTGATAATCAGAGACCATTATAAATATGAATCTATCGATAATTACAGATTTCTTCGTATTTGAGGAACACTTGATAATCTGCGAGATCATTAAACAATTTTAGGTAATTAGGAAATAAAAGTTCATTAGAGAATCAAAGA
>NC_090743.1:19336004-19346004 GCF_036898095.1 Palaemon carinicauda
TGGCCAGCGTGGTGAGGAAAACGGACCAAACCCCAGACATGGATAATAACTTGTCTGAGGTCTTTGTCCTGCAGTCGATTAGAAACGGCTGCATTTGTTGATGTTGTTGTGTGCATGAATCACTGGAAAATCTCATATTAAAAAGTTCTCCAAGATAAAGCAATGGACATCTTAGGAACCTTATTCTACAAAGCATTTGGGGGAGGTTCATAATGTATGACTTTCAATTAGACAGAAGTCTCAATGAAATTTCAAACTTACTAGGTACTTCAGTTAACTTGATAAAGAAAAGGCGAATCTCCTTTACAACAACAAATGCAGCCATTTCTAGTCTACTGCAGGACAAAAGCCTCAGACATGTCCTTAGTCATGTCTGGGGTTTGGCCATTTTCATAACCACGCTGGCCACTGCGGATTGGTGATGGTGGGAGACTTTAGTCTGATCGCTAACAGCCAACCAACCTAGTATAAGGTGGCTTTGACTACTACAGCTATGCTGATCATAGCGATACACAAACCTTTCCACCACATTAAGTTATCCCCACTCTCTATTCGTAAAATCAAATCTTATGAATGCAACAGAAAGAATTGATAACTACCAACAATTATCCGAGAAAATAAGTAAAAAATCTCTCTCTCTCTCTCTCTCTCTCTCTCTCTCTCTCTCTCTCTCTCTCTCACATATCAGCTTGAAAAGTATCTTTCATCTGGAACCCTCGGCGTCGAGTCAACAACTTGAAAACATGAAACATAAAATGAGAAAATCTAATCGCTCGAAGGCGTTTCTTGGAGTCCTCATATTTAAGATTAAGGAATAGGCAAATATTCTCTAAGAATTAAAAAAAAAAAAAGTTCTTCCCTTCTGGCTTAGTATGAAGACTAGGAATGAACGAATTCTTTATTAGGTTTTATAATAAACACTTTTACATGAAAAATACGTGTCCTTATTACCGTACACTACCTTACGGAGGTAATTTGATAAATAAAATGGTTAAAAAACTTTTTATACTAAGCAAATTTTATATATATATATTTTTTTTTTTTGCCAAGGAACCGCTCTCCAGAAAAAAAAATTTAAATGTTTTAAACTTGAGTTATAGCTACCTGGCATAAGGAAATAAGATAAAACTTTCTTATATATCGTAATAAAATGGGTAAAAAAAAACTTGTCTATACTAACCAAATTTGATATAATTTTTTTTTTATATCAAACTGGTATAAAATAGGATTAACCTTTCATATGTATCGTAAAAAAAATTATAAAATGGCCCCTGTCCCAGCCGCTAAAATAGATGATTATAAACAAAGAACTTTAGTCGCAAAATATGGTATCCAAAATATTTGAAGATAAAAAAATATGAGCTTAGATAGAACATACATTAATCATGGATAAAACTAATGCATAAAATTTAATCTACTTGATTCGTTTATTGATTCTTTAACGTGACATCACAGATATCTTCTATTAGCATGAGAGATAAATAGTGAACGCAACCTCCTCTTCAACAATTGTTTCAATAAAGTGGATTTGACCATAAACGAGCAATATGCGGTGTGAAATGCTGATTGCCTTGGAATGTATACGATAAATTGAATTACCAAAAGTCCTGTAAAAAGTAGGATTACCATGTAGTATAGGACCCAAAAAGCAGCCCTTTATTAGTATAGTATTATTATTATTATTATTATTATTATTATTATTATTATTATTATTATTATTATTATTATTACTTGCTAAGCTACAACCCCAGTTGGAAAAGCAAGATGCTATAAGAGTAACAACATTAAAATAAATCTTTTACTGTATATATAAACTAGTAGAACATCAAAAATCAAGAGGAAGATAAATAAGACAGAATAGTCTGACCGTATACCTTAAAGTAAATTAAGTAAATAAGTGTAACCAAAGGGCAATGAATTTCAAGTACTGAGGGTAATGGCTGGGGGCAGACAAGTGCCCCTAACTAGCCCAAACCAGAAGAAAATAAGAAAAGGGAAGAAGATGGAAGATTGGCGACTCACCCCTCTCTTGAAGGGTGATAAGAGGTAAATAACAGGAATAAACAGAAGAACGGGAGAATACCATACTCCTCTTTCTTCTCCACCCCCCCCCCAGTTAACCTTCCTATGCCTCCTCCTCGTAGGATCTAGTTGAAGTTTTACATTATTTTTATTGAAATTCTTAGATCTTCCTTGCAGGACGGGTATAGATAGATAAAGACACTAATCCTGGAAATTAGACAACTACCGATTTTCACGGAATATATGTTCCTACGGGGAGGGAGAGAGAGAGAGAGAGAGAGAGAGAGAGAGAGAGAGAGAGAGAGAGAGAGAGAGAGAGAGAGAGAGAGAGAGCTACCTAAGACAGATAGATAAAGGCACTAAACCTAGAAATGAAATAACTACCGATTTTCACGGAATATATGTTCCTATGGAGAGAGAGAGAGAGAGAGAGAGAGAGAGAGAGAGAGAGAGAGAGAGAGAGAGAGAGAGAGAGAGAGTCCTACCTAGGATTAAAGGGACACGAATGAACTGGCTAAAGGAAAGGACTAGTCTCATAATAATTCAGTTAAATGCACCCATGAAGAGGATGGTGACGTCAAACAAACTTATGGGTGTTCGTAATTGCCTTCATTTACATGAAGTAATTCTTAACTGGTGTTCATTCGTGATGTAAGTCATTTCTCAGATTTTTACATTTATTCATCTGTCATTTTCACATATACTGCATATGTAAAGTAACCCAAAGAGTTTCCATACGTGCCTTTTTCCTTATAATAATAATAATAATAATAATAATAATAATAATAATAATAATAATAATTATAATGATGATGATGATGATGAAAACAACAACAGCAAAAATAATAATAATACTAATATTAATAATAATAACAATAATACAGTAATAATAATAATAATAATAATAATAATAATAATAATACAGTAATAATAATAATAATAATAATAATAATAATAATAATAATTACAAAAATAATAATAATCAGTGATAATGGTGCTGATGAAAACAACAACAACAATAATAACAGCAGCAGCAATAATAATAATAATAATAATAATAATAATAATAATAAAATAATAATAAATAATAATATTGATAACAATAATCATAATAATAATAATAATAATAATAATAATAATAATAATAATAATAATAATAATTGTTATTATAATAACAATATTAATAATACATATTTTACCTATTCAACATTTTCAGACGTAAATCCCTTTCCAAGAACAAGGAATATCCAGACAAAGCATTTCCCAATTCGACCCAATAGAGAGAGAGAGAGAGAGAGAGAGAGAGAGAGAGAGAGAGAGAGAGAGAGAGAGAGAGAGAGAGAGAGAGAGAGAGTAATGGTCCGTGTAATTACACAGTGATTTGCCTCCACTGATTAAGTTTCCGCATCCCTTAAGTGCATTAGGATTAACATCAGGTAATCGGCTCCATTGCTCAAGGATTGCTATTTGATTCCTTTGCAGGATTCTACAAAAGCATTTCATTCCCGTCTCCGCATTTGTCATCATGAATGCATCACAATAAAAATAAACAAATTAATTACCGATATTATTATTATTATTATTTTTTTTTTTCTAAGCTATAACCCCTGTTGGAAAGGCAGATTGCTATAAGTCCCAAGACTCCAACAGGAAATAATAGCCCAGTGAGGAAAGGAAATAAGGAAACTACAAGACAAGTAATTACCAATTAAAATAGAATATTTTAAAAACAGTAACTACATTAAAATAAATATTCCATAAACTAAAAAACTTTAAAAACAAGAGGTAGAGAAATAATTTAGATTAGTGTGCCCGAGTGTACCCTGAAGCAAGGATTCTACAGTTTTTGGTATTATCAAAATTGTGTGGATGATACTGGATTTGGAAGGAGGAAAATTTGTGATGTTATTTGTATCTGTTTCAAGAAGAGCAGAGAATTTACGTCAAACGAGTTTTAATCTGTGAATTGGTGGGTTTAGAGAATGATAATCAATTTGGATAGGGCCCGATGTTTAACTGCTAACGCACCAATCGCACATATATATACATATTACATATACATACACAGTATATATATATATATATATATATATATATATATATATATATATATATACACATTATATATATACATATACATACATATATATACATTTATATATACATACACAATATATATGTATATATATGTTATATACATATACATACATACATATATATATATATATATATATATATATATATGTTATATACATATATATATATATATATATATATATATATATGTTATATACATATATATATATATATATATATATATATATATTCATACATACAAAGAATATATATGTATGTATACATATTCATACATACAAAGAATATATATGTATATATACATATACATATACATATATATGTATGTATATATATTCATACATACAAAGTAATGTATATATATACATATATATCTCTACAAATATAAACATTACAAAAACTGATACCAAATATCCTAACAACCTTTTGAAGTTGCAAACAAAATTAATTTATCACTCTGATTAAAAAAAAAAAACTGGATCACTTTTGCAGTGAAACCAACAAAATCATATTTCCGTCAATGAATTAAACGACTGACGCTTAACCATTTTGTAATGAGCACTGTCAGAACTAATTAGATGTCCTCTTCAATAATATTATGCGTGATAACGTATATCCTACCGACCTTAGGACACTTGATTGGTGAAAGGTTGGCACTCGACACCGTACAGATCTCTTCATCGTGAGCTGATTATTCTTTATATATTTTCAGTGACTGAGGACGTGGTAAAATAATAGTTGTAAAAATCAGAGTCTACGCTATTATTATTACTTGTTAAGCTACAACCCTAGTTGGAAAAGCAGGATGCTATAAGCCTAGGGCCCCAGCAGGGAAAATAGCCCAGTGAGGAAAGGAAACAAGGAAAAATAATATATTTTAAGAACAATGACATTTGAATAAATACTTCCTATATAAACTATGAAAACTTTAACAATACAAAAGGAAGAGAAACGAGATAGAATAGTGTGCCTGAGTGTACCCTCAAGCAAGAGAACTCTAACCCAAGACAGTGGAACACCATGGTACAGAGGCTATGGCACTACCCAAGACAAGAGAACAATGGTTTGATTTTGGAGTGTCCTTCTCCTAGAAGAGCTGCTTAGCATACCTAAGGAGTCCCTTCTACCCTTACGAAGAGGAAAGTATCCACTGGACAATTACAGCGCAGTAGTCAATCCCTTGGGTGAAGAAGAATTGTTTGGTAATCTCAGTGTTGTCAGGTGAACAAGGACAGAGGAGAATCTGTAAAGAATAGGCCAGAATATTCGGTGTATGTGTAGGGAAAGGGAAAGTGAACCGTAACCAGAGAGAAGGATCCAATGAAGTACTGTCTGGCCAGTCCAAGTACCCCATAACTCTCTAGCGGTAGCCTCTCAACGGGTGGCTGGTGCCCTGGCTAACCTACTGTGCGATGTAGTTGTTAGGTGTTAACAGAGAGGCGAGGTGAATGCAAGTAACGTTTATTCAACCTATAACGAGTTTATATTCAAGCAGTTTCGAGTAATAATGTCACAAAAATGTAAACAAACTAATAAATGCGAGGGCAAGCTTAAACAGATTCTAATATCAGTCCGGGGAAGACCAAGAGATTAAAAAGGCAATAACGTTCTAGTGTACGGGCGTGTATGAAACAAGAGTGGTACAAAGCAACTGACTGACATTAATGATTATTTTTCATTGGTTTTACCAATATATGTCCATGGGTTTTAACACCAGGATATATGAAATTGACTGTTTCTTCGTGTCTCGTAAATGCAAACTAAGAATTTTTGTCTATTCACGTTTTCTTGATAAAAATCGATTGGAATATCTTCTTTCTTTTGTTTCCCGAGTTAATTCTTTGGCATTCTCTCCCTTCTTCAGTGTTTACTGAATCGTAATTAAACCTATCTCTACAATATTCAAATCCCTGGGTTAAAACAATGGCAATCCTTGTATCTTTTTCCGCCGAATTCCCAAATCCTATCGTCAGTTTGTTTTAAGAATTATACTGTAATTGTCGGTTTGGAAAAATGCTATACAATAATTCTTTATCACCATCTTTACTTACATAAACTCAAAATTACTTTTTGCAATAAAACAATACAGTATGAAAATTATGAAATAATTAATTTCTTGTTATTAACGAAACAAATAAAGGACGGTATTTAACCATGACGTTCATAACATACAAGATATTGAATAATCAACGCCAACAGTTTCATATCAGCAAAGAAATTCCATCCAACATGAAGCTTCAATAAGATAATAAAGACAAATACGATTCCAAATTCCAAAATAAAAATTGCCAATAATTGTTAAATAATGACAAATTAATAAAGAAATATAAATTCTTGTTTCACAACAAGCCAACAACAAGAGGACTCAATACTACACAGCACTCTAGAAGTTTTATTCCAGCTTTTACCAAGTTGTGGAATGATCTTCCTAATCGGGTAGTTGAATCAGTAGAACTTCAAAAGTTCAAAGTTGGAGCAAATGTTTTTATGTTGACCAGGTTGACATGAGTCTTTTAATAGTTTCTATATGACATATCTGTTTTTGACGTAGTTAATAGTTTATATATGACATATCTATTTTGACGTTGTTACTGTTTTTAGAATGATATATTGTTAATTTGTTCTCATCATTTATTTATTTCTTTATTTTCTTTCGTCACTGGGCTATTTTTTCCTATTGGAGCCCTTGGGCTTATAGCATCTTGCTTTTCCAACTAGGGTTGTAGCTTGGCTAGTAACAATAATAATAATAATAATAATAATAATAATAATAATAATAATAAAACTGTCTGAGCTTCACAATCATATCACCATCTAAATCATCATCCCGATCAAAATGTAATGAAGCACTAATCTTCCCGTACAATCCCCTGTCCAAAGCGATGTACCAAAGGCAGCACGAGGTAAATCACCTTCATTTAGAAAGATTACTCCCTAATCCCCCTAAGAGGATTCAGGGCTTCAAAGGAGGACCTGCCATAATTGTCTATGGAAAGGTTCTCGTCTGTGAAATTCAAATGCGATTACATCAGAACTGACTATCTTAACATTACCGCGATTAATAACAAATATATGATGATGTGTATCTTTTAAGAATGCAAATTTTGATTAATAGTCAGAATTAAAATCATATCCTGAGATCGTCAGCCCAATATAAATTAGAAGTAGTAATTAAATTCAAAGGTCATGTTTAATTCAAAACAAATAACAACTGATCGAGTCCCCATCTTCAAATAACAAAATAATAAGAGTAATTACTTTGAAATGCGATGAATAAAATTATATTCGATTGAATTAGACATGAATTTGGTTTATATTCCCTGGCGCTAGAGCCTGTGAGGCCATTCATCACCCCGGTACAAATGGGGGAAACCCTTCAGTTGAAGAGGTTGGACAGCAAGAATGCATGAACGAAGGTATAGTAAAAGAAAAATGGATACTAAGCATAGAATCCAAAGCTCCTTATATCCAGAAGGCAGACAGTTTGAGCGAAGAAAGGGAGCTGAAAATATAAATAGTTCTTCCATTATCAATCTGTCTTCATTGAAGCATCTCAGGTCATGGCACAGATGTTCTAATGACATGAAATTTTGTGACATGAAAACAGTCATAGTCTTTTATTAAGTTGTCATTTAAGAAGACAGTTCCTTATTAATGGATGTTCCCTTCATTTCGTTTGGCTTATCTTGTTATCCTTTGTTTCTAAACTAAACTAATAGATCCTTCTGATTTATGTCAAGTCAATAGACCTAGTAATAAAATAACCTGATGGAAATTAAAAGAAATGAATAGGCAGAGAGCAGAATTAGCCCTGAAAGAATAGAGACCTTTCTCTAAGAACATGGAAGGTTACAAAGGTCATAGTTGTGACGGGGCAAGAGTAGGTTGTGACTCAAAAGGCAGGATGAAAGAAACTGTTGTCACAACCTACTCTTAGCCCGTCACATTGGTGACCCTGGAATGACCTCGTCACATTGATCACTCAAGGGTCACCAATGTGACGAGGTCACTCCTGGGTCACCTCATCACATAGTACAGAGAAACTGAGACTGAAATTTGAAGCTTGGCAACAGAAAAAGCCAGCGTCACCAGAAGTCAGATAACAGAAACGCAAAATAGCATAACACCATATGACATGAGATGACAATTCTATTGTACCAGTAAGTAAAGATTTTCCTTCAAATTTAAAGGTCAGGCGAGTAAAAGAAAGCGAGGATTAAGTACTTAAAGTAATGGTCATCTGAAACGGGTAATACAAGAGATATCCTCATAATGATGAACGATTTCGACTAAAATTGACGATAACCTAAGAATAAAACTGTCCTTCCACACCGTGAATAGAGAAATAAATAGTTTGAATATGTTGGAGCAATGATACTCGAGGTAAAACTTCAGTTTGGAAAGGGATGAGATTGCGTTTGTATTCCCGTTTGATTCATCTATTTTGTCTGTCTGTTGTTGTGGGTCAATTAAAAATAAAAGGAAATTTTTCTATGGGTTCCTTCTGTATGACTTTTAAGCATGTAATATATCTTTAGAGTGATATTCAAAATAAAATCTTTCTTTAGATCTGTTAAAACATGATCAGGTTTCTTTATCAATAATTTTTGTGATAATTTTGAGATTAAGAGATAACTTAACATAGTATTGGAAGCAATTTCTATATTACCATCTCCATGAATCTTACTTTTCAAAATATATCAAAATTTTGTAAAATGTCAAATTTAGCATTAGGAAATTCGGCATACAGAGTTGCAAACACCAAATTCCACAATGCAAAAGAGAAAATAAAACGTATTTGAAAATGACACGATCAAATTCTAATCCAATTTTCTTATTCCTCAACATTCTAGAAAACTGGAACCTCGTTCCTATTCCCAAAAGTCATCCGAGTGGGTGCAAAGAACGAAACAATTCTCGAAATGCATTCCAATCGCCATTATGGATAGAAAAATAACTTTTATTACAGAAATTTCCGCTGTTCAACTCCACAGGGATCTTGCAGAGGCTGGCTAAACTCTAGCAAATTGAATCATAACATTCTCTCTCTCTCTCTCTCTCTCTCTCTCTCTCTCTCTCTCTCTCTCTCTCTCTCTCTCTCTCTCTCACATACATATATATACAGTACCATCATCATCTACTCCTAAGCCTTTTGACGCAAAGAGCCTCGGTTAGATTTCTCCAGTGATCTCTATCTTGAGCTTTCAATTCAATAATTCTCCATTCATCATCATCTACTTCGCGCTTCATAGTCCTCAGCCATGTAGGCCTGGGTCTTCCAACTTTTCTAGTCCCATGTGGACTAATCTCTCTTGGGGAGTGCGAAGAGCTTGCCTAAACCATCTCCATCTACTCCTCACCATGATCTCATCCACATATGGCACTAGAGTAATCTCTCTTATAGTTTCATTACTAATCCTGTCCTGTATTTTAACTCCCAAAATTCTTTTGAGGATTTTGTTCTCAAATCTGCTAAATCTATTGGAGACTGTTTCATCGCTATACCATGACTCATGTCCATATAGTAACACCGATCTCGCTAAACTGATATATAGTCTGATTTTTATATGTAATTTCAGGCGATTTGATTTCCAAATTTTACTCAACCTACCCATTGTCTGCCTTTCTTTCTTTCTTTTTTCAATCTTCCACTAAACTCTAAAGACCCTATATTGGAGATCATAGTTCCTAAGTACTTAAATTATATATATATATATATATATATATATATATATATATATATATATATATATATATATATATATGTACCTACTTTCTCCCAAGATTTAAATTTAAACAACTGATATCGATTATGAGATTTATAAATATTTTTGCTCCATAAAACTTACTACGGTCTTTCACAAATCGTATGCTCTCTCTCTCT
>NC_090743.1:19348504-19366004 GCF_036898095.1 Palaemon carinicauda
ATATGTATATGTACTGTATATATCCCTTTCTGAGTGGGAATACCTTATCGTGGTGAAAGGGTTTGAGTATCAACATGATCAGTAAAACTGTAATAGTCAGGGCTACCTATCCTACTGTAGGTTAGTTTGCTGTGAACATCCAGACAAAAAACTCCCACGATCACCAATCCGCAGTTAGCCAGCGTGGTGACGAAAACTGGCCAAACCCTAGCCATGACTGAGGACATATTATTATTATTACTAGCCAAGCTACAGCCCTAGTTGGAAAAGAAGGATGCTATAAGCATAGCACAGTGATGAAAGGCAATAAACTACTAGAGAAGTAATGAACAATTAAAAAAAAAAATTAAGAGCGGTAACAACATTAAACCAGATCTCTCATGTATGAACTACAAACTATAAAAAAGCCTGTTCAACATGAAAACATTCGCTGCAAGTTTGAACTTTCGAAATTAAATAGTTCATGGGCGTAGTCTCACTGAATGCGTGTACCCATCCAAGAAAAGTGAGACTTGCTATATTTTATTCTAAAATCATAGTATATTAATACAACGCCCAATTCAAAGTTATTCAGCCTATTTAGTACGAAAAGCTTATTGATAAGAACAAAGAATAAAGAGAACAGTAGGATAACAATTCAATAGTTAATCGAAAACCACCCAATTAATAATATCGACTAGGAACTCTAAACTAGAAATAATCAGCGTAAACGTAAACTAGCATTCATGTTGTACAGTGAGATTCCATAAGCCAACCTCTGGCGCATGCGCCAACAGTGGCACATTACACGAATACAAGTGGCGCACTATACCCAGGGATAATAAAAGAAAAAACATGCCTGCTTATAAAAAAATAATAATACTGACATATATATATATATATATATATATATATATATATATATATATATATATATATATATATATATATATATATATATATATATATATAAACAGCCAAATATGTCCAAATCACCATACTTAAGGATTGACAGGGGGTTAAAGTTTGTGTGGCGCATCTGGATTAGAAGTGAAAAAAAAATTGGTGCATGGGAAACAAAAGGGAAATCTCACTAACATGAAATACCTTTCTTCCACTTGGTTAGTAATTGAAACGCCACTAATAAAAGAATGTGGATAAAATTAATAATATTGGAATTGATAAATATATCAGAAGTAATAAACTCTAAAGGACAATGTTTTTACACAAAGGCATCAATGGAAACACAAATTAGATCAATAATAACCTAATTGATAATGCAAATAACAATTATTGTTAAAGATGCTGTTTCTACCTACGAATAATAGCGTAAGTAAATCTCCACAAATAGAGTAGAAACGCTTTAAACAAAACAAAAACTTCAACACTCGCAAGACTTCTCTCGGTAGCGTTTGAATTTAAACCTGCCAACGAATATCAGAGCTTCTGCTCTAGGGCGTGGTAAGGAAATCCTTACAACAGGTATTACTACGACTGTTATCGAAATTAGAATATTTAAAAGAATATATTTTCATTACCCAAAAATCCTTTAATTGGGGCAATAACAAAAACTAGGCTATATCAAATTAACCGCCACTCCAGGTCTAACAAACAGTAACCTAGGATAGGCTATTGCCAATTATACATGCATGCATATCTTTCGAAAATAACAGATATCAATAGATATAGTTTTTATATAATTACGCATTTTCATAATTACTCTCAAATTAGTCATTCCATTTGGAATACTCTAAATGTTAGCGAATAGTACACCAGGGAATGTTGATGTTTGAGGTACAGTATACGTTAACCTACACAACCTCGGCTGTTTACTTACGTTTTTTCCAGTTTCTAGTTTTACTAAAGCGCTTATTTTTCTCTCAGCCTATTCCTGGTACATTCATAAAGCAAACATATCCAACTTGTTATCAGATAGTACGTAAAACTCTGGGAAAACACTAAGTAATCGGAGGAACTCTTTCACAAACCAAATTCACTCAACGCGGAAACGGCAGACCCTCACCGTGTTTACTTCTGAAAGCTGGTTATGTTTAAGTACGTCCTGATTGGTCCACAGATTTTACTCCGCATTCTATTGGCCAGAAGAGGCTAAGAATTATTAGCATGACTGTGTTTGGCTATTTCCCACAATGGCAGGCTTCCACCTGCGCCCTTGGTTATTTTTAAAGTTCCTTTAGAATTCTAGAATGATGGCGGTATATATGGTCAATTATTAAGCTAAATAGAAACCCTGAATAATGGTATACTGTATGTTTAGCCCCCCCCCTCTCTCTCTCTCTCTCTCTCCCTCTCTCTCTCTCTCATCACTTACGTAAACAGAGGAAATTACTTTAGATTTTCGAACATGTTACAGAATTTTGTCCCAGCGGCAAGTTCGCAACTTCTCCCCGGAAGATTAGCATTGAAGTTATACCACGGAAAAGTAGCTTGCTTCCCTCTGGTGATAAGAGTTACTTGGAGGGATAATCCTTGTATAGAAAAGCTACCTCCCCATGAAAAGTAAAAGTAGCTACCTCCGAGAAAAAACAGACAGCTGCTTTTCCCCAGTGAAAATAAAAGATCTATGATATTTTCGCCCCACACATGTGAAATACAAGAATGCATAGTAGTTACCAAATCTCACCCAGGGTATCGGGTCCTAATCTTGTCTACGACTCCGTTTTCTTCAATATAGTAATCATGCAAGACAGGCCTTATTCAGAATTAGAAATTGCAGATGTTTCGAAATATTCAAGTCATTCAATAAACTCAGATTTTTTTTTTCACATTAGTTAGTCAATGTTTCTTCATAGGGGAGATCAAACGTATAATGGCGAATAAGGACAATGGCTCGTTCCTGAAATTAGAGAAAGCCTCAATTGATCTGAAGTAACTTTTGTACGTTGCTGACAGTTAGTCGTTGTGAGTCGTAGTTGGGCGTCCCTGACTCAAAGGGTGGCGAGGACAAAAAGAACCCCGCGAAGGTATTCAAAACTCAGTGAAAATGTGCTGTAGGCCCATGTCATCAAGAGGCAAACTTTATTTAACTAATCCAATGGTGTGAATCACTTATTACAATATTGATGGGTCAAGGCATTCGACGTAAAGATCAAATAGAATGCCCGAGAGAGAAGAAATCTCTCTCTCTCTCTCTCTCTCTCTCTGAATGAGTAAATGAAACAATTATTGCATTTTAAAACTAAATTGATTTACAAAGCTTCAACCCGGAATCGACTGCACTCGTGAGACGTTTTCCGTACGCATTGGCAGTGATTAGAAGTTAGGACAATGTTATCGTTCACCGAGTGCCATCAGAGGTTCTTTTCAACTACCTTCGGTTCCCAGCCACTCGGCTCACTTCCTTTCATTTCTCTTGGGGTCGAGGAAGAAGAGTCGATGACGATTCATTGTTTATTAATCAGATACCATTGTTGTTGTTGGGGTATTAAAGCCAACACTTGTTGTTGGCACGGGCCTTTCCCTTGGTTGGCCCGTAGGTGATCTGTAAAAATTTATAAGGTAGTTGCATTAATGGAAATTTGAAAGGTTTTTAGTAGTAGAAAAAGATGTGGATAGGGTAAGGATGATGGTGGTAGTGGTAGAGGGCCATCATTTCTCGGATAGTGGTAGTTTGAAAAGTGGGGGTGTAAGGCTTTTGAAGATTAGAGAAGAATTGTGCAGGTGGGGTTGTCCAACCCTTTACTCCCTAGGGTCCCTGCAGAGAGATTTTTAAGTGGTAGATTAGTTGAGAAGTGAAAGGGGGTGATGTGAATAGAGCCTTACAATGAGGGGATGAGATGGTGCATGGAATGAGGAGGTCTTACCTTGGTGGAGGTAGTGTTGAAAGCAACTGTGCATGTGTGTCTATGCTTTCGACAATTGCTTTTGCCAGTGTGGCTGCCTCTTTCATGGCATGTGGTGTGTTGATGTCTACAAGTAGATCACCTCGTAGCTGTGCTGTTTCTCTGCATTCTAGTAGGTAGTGCAGGAGAGGTTGTTGTGGCATGACATCACAGTGTTCACACCTTGTCTGGATGTCATCTAGGAGTTCCCAGTTTGCTTTGTAACCCAGCCGGAGTCTGTGTATGCATACTGCCAGTTTTCTTGGGGTGTATCTGTCTATGGGAGGGGGTTCTAGTTCCGATGCCCATTTGTACCATGTTGCAGAGGGAGAGCCATTCTCTATCCTCATATGTAGTTCCTTGATTAGGTTGTTCTTGAGCTGTGTCTTTATTTTGCTTTTGATTTGTTGCAGTGCAGGCTGTATGTGCACCTGTACATTGTGAATGTGTTTGGTGCTTTTGGCTAGCTCATCAGCCTTTTCATTCCCTGGTATCCCGATGTGACTGGGGATCCAGTTTATAGTTACTAGTCTGTTTCTTTCATTATGTTGATGTAAGAGGATTTTAATGTCCGCTATCAGGGATTTGTTTTCTTTGTTTTTGTCCTGCTGTAGGACCTGCACTGAGGATCGTGAGTCAGTATGGATGACTACTGGTCCTTCCTCATTTTCAATAGAGTATTTTAATGCTTGCTGTATTGCGACAAGCTCTGTCTGCAGGGTGGAGACATTGTTGGATGTTCTCCAGCAAGCTGTGAAATTGCAGGAGTGAACTGCCGCTCCTGCTGTTTGGGTTCCAGGATCTACTGTACCATCAGTATAGTAGATCTGTGCCCCTGTTGTTTCTACTGAGGTTATAGCTGCTTCTGCTGCGTTTCTGAGTTCTTCTATTGTGCAGTTTTCTTTTGCCCTTGGGAGTTTGGTGTAGTTGAATTTAGCAACTTGTTTTTTCCATGGTGGAATGTGTATAGTACTTTGTGCTGTGTCAGGTTTTAATTGTAGGATTGTTTCTGTAAGGCCAAGTCTTTTGATGTTATCGCTATGGTCTTTGCCATAAGAATCTGGGGTTTGTACTTCAGGATGTTTGGATAGTTCCTCTCTTACTCGTCTTTTGGTGATTGAGTCTCTGTCTGACAGGAACATCTTTGCAACTATGCTTGCATTTCTTAGTGCAATTCTGTCTTCGAGGGTTGGTAGTCCGGTTTCCAACCTTAGGTTGCAAAGTCTTGTCCACATTGGGGCACCCAACATGAGCCTCATGGCATTGTTTTGAATCACTTCAATTGTGCTTGTTTGTAGATCTGTTAGTCCCAGGAGTGTTGGGGCGGCATAGTCTACTAGTGATCTGGAACAGGCTAGATAGTATTTCTTTTGGATGTGTTCATTTGCTCCATCCTTGAGCCTGCACATATATCTCATAGCTGCATTTCTGGCATTTGTTCTTTCCTTGAGATTTTTTATCTCTTGCTTGAAAGTGAGCTGTTTGTCTATTATTACCCCGAGGTATGTGTATCGGTCCACCCATTCTAGGGGTTCCATTCCTATTGTGAGTGGTTGTACGGGGTTTGGGGCTTTGATTGTCATTGCTTTTGTTTTGGCAATGTTAATTTTTAGTCCAAGCTCATTGGATTTGTGGCTGATGGCATTGAGTGCTCTTTGCATTTTTATTGTCCTGACTGGCCCTCGAGCTATTACACATACATCATCTGCATAAATAAATATATTAACTCCTTCAGGTAGCTGAAGTGAGGCTATATTTTCCATGAGGATGTTGAAAAGGAGGGGGCTTAGAATTCCTCCTTGTGGCGTACCATTTTCCAATTCATGATATGTGGATATCACTCCTTGAAATTTGACTCTGGCTTGCCTTCCTAGCATGTAGTTTTTAGTCCATGCTAGTAGGTGTCCTTTGACTCCTTTTTTGGCTACTGATTGCAGCACTGCAACTGGGCTTGCAAGCTCGAAGGCTTTTTCAAAGTCTATGAAGACTATTGTTGCCTTGTTCTGATTTATGCAGCTTAATACATCTGTGATGCATTCAGAGGTTCCAATTCCCTCCTGATATGCATATAGCTGCTTGTTTAGGGATCAGATACCAGCTCTGCACATCTTTATAAATGCGCGGGAAAACATATCGTACACACGGATCCCACATGCCCCTCCAAGATTGACATGTAATAATTACAACAATTACACTGCAATCTGATAATTATCAAATGGGGTAAATCAGTAACAAAACAGATAGGATGCACAATGTAGCATCTAGCTACACAAAAATAATCAGAGTAAATAAATCAATAATCGCTTAATAAAAATGGGTCGAATTGGCATAATAGAAATGGATCAACTGCATACTGCAAACATAGCCATACAAGAAAAAATTAAAACATTCACAGAACAAAGCAATGTGAGCAACACTATCAGATGTATAGTATAGCATGAATTTTCAATAATTCTTTAAAAAAAAAAAAAAAATCCATAATAACACATGGACAAGGAAATCATCTATTTATAGGCTAGCAGTACACAAAAGCAATGACAATTACATATTATTTAACAAATTCAGTGAGCCAGCCAGGTTCTTTCCTGGAGCGTTGCGGTCTCGTAGCACGGGGTAGACTGGGTGTGGGGGAGCTAGACCTGGGCGGGCTCTCACTGCTGCTGTCAGCTGGTGTGGTGCTAGGGGTTGGGTCAGACGGTGGGCTGGGCGTGGGACAAGCTATCTGTCCCTTTAAATGTTTTCTGTTGCGCAATGATAACCTTCCACTCCCGTCAAGCCTTACTGTGTACTGCCGGTATGGGTGATGGGAGATGATGACACCTGATCTGTCCCACCTTTTAGTCCCGGGATCTTGAATCCTAACCTGGGTGCCCTCATGCAATGGAGTCATGTTGCAAGAGCGTTGTCTTGGTGATTGGGGAAATCTGTCACTAGACGATGCCATCAATATTTCCCGCTGTCGAAGGGTTCTTCTCCAGTGGCGATCTACCTTATACTGCTGTCTTGCTGTAGGAACACCATCACGAAGTGCTCTTCCTGTTGCTAGTTGAGCTGGTGACTTGCCTATCTCTCTCAAGGGCGTATTCAGGTATTGCAGCATTGCCTGTGTGCACCTGTCGTTGTCCAAACTACCGTTGGCCCCCGTGTTCGAGCGGATGATTCTTTTGGCGGATTTCACAGCAGCCTCTGCCCTCCCATTTGACTGCGGATAATGAGCAGATGAAAGGCGGACAGTAACCCTCCATTTCTTAAGAAAGTCCATCATCTCCTCACTAGCCAAGTTAGTGCCTCCATCAGTGGAGAGTTGCTCGGGAGCCCCCCACCTGGAAAAGTAGCCACGTAGTTTCGCTATAATTTTGTTGGAACCAGTTCCCTTGGGGAAATGCGCTATTTCTAGCCACCCCGTCAGTCTGTCAGCGTAGGCCAAATAAACTTGTCCTTCGAGTTGAAAGAGATCAGCCACCGTCTGCTGGAAGGGGTACTCAGGGGGAGGGGTAACAATCATGACTTCTGGCGGTGAAGAGGGCGTGTGCAGGTTGCAGACATCACAGGAAGCTCGGCATTGTTCCAGGTCGCCTGCTATTCCAGGCCAATACACGGTTGCTCTTGCACGACGTAACATCGAATCTAGCCCTTGATGGCTGGCATGCAGGTTCCTTGCTACTTTATTACGTAATGAGTCAGGTACCACTAATCTCACTGCCCCCTCCTCATGGGTATATGTCACCATACTTTGTGCAGCAGCCAACCTGTCCCTTACGCTGTAGAAGGGTCGAAGACACTGTAGTTCTTGGGATTTTTGCTTAGGCCAGTCCCCAGCACGGACTCTTGCAAGCAACAGCTGGTATACGGGATCATTATTTGCTGCGTCCATGACCATCTCTTCGTCCATTGTAATACCGTCATCTTGGCTCAATACAGCTACTGTTGCTGCTGCTACCGCCGCGGAGATATCTTCTTCTTGTATGGTGTCCTCCTTATCTGGGACTGCCATTAGGGAGGGGTACCGAGATAGAAAATCGGCTGCTGAATTCCACTTTCCTGGCAGGTACTTTATTGTGAACTTATATTGCAGAGTCTTTTCTTTAAGGCGGAATAACCTTGGGTTCACCACATCTGTGAGGGCCCTATCCCCCAAAAGCTTCACTAGTGGGCGGTGGTCTGTTACGATAATGAGGGAGGGGCATCCCAACAGAAACAATCTTGCTTTCCGTAGACACCAGGCCACTGCCAAAGCTTCTCCTTCCACTGCTGCGTATCCGGATTCGGCAGCAGACAGGTGACGACTCCCACACAGAGCCAGCCGCCAACCCCCTTTGCAACAAAAAGGGGTCTCTAGGGAGGTACAACCACAGTACTGTTGCAGGACAACGAAACCTATACCTTCCCTACTCCAATCTGTGATTACTGCTGTAGGCCTAGTCTTGTCGTAATACCGTAGTCCATCCTTTGCCAGCCGACAAATAATATCTTGAGCCTGTCGGAACTTGTGTTGCAGTTGTTCGTCCCAATATACCTTCTTTCCTGTAGATTTCTTCAGTAGTTCCCGGAAGGGCTCCATGAGGGGCGCGGTGGCCAAAAAGGGTGCCAGCTGGTTGACGAAACCATACCAGGATCTGATATCCGTAACTGATGGTTGGGCTGGCATGGGAAAGTCTCTTATGGCAGCCAACCTTTCACTTGTAGGCTCATACGAGTCCCACCCCAGGTGAAAACCAACAAAGGTAGCCTCTCTCCTGCAAAATGAGAACTTTTCTGGTTTTAGGGTAATGCCTTTCTTCGCGCAGGTAGCCAGAAAATCAAAGGTGTGCCAAAAGGCTACCTCAACACTTATGTCATGCAGAAGGGTGTCGTCTACACACTTGTACTTGCGAGGAATATCCATAATTGCGTCATCAAACCGTCGAGTGTAGGCATCGGAAGCTGCACAGTGGCCCATCGGGGTGCGACGATACTGGTACCTGCCCCATGGGGTTATGAAAGTTGTCAGTCTTCGGCTGTCCTCATCCAACTCCACCTGGTGGAAACCCCAGAACGCATCTGCAACAGTCTTATAGCTTCGAACAGGTACACCAGATACTATATCAAAGGGTGCTGGTGTATGGTGCGTTTCCCTCTTGCAACATGCATTTAAGCGCTGATAATCCACTGTCCTCCTCGGGTGGCCATCCTTTTTGGCCACTACTACCATTCTGGCGCACCACTCTGTGGCCTCCCCCGGTGGTACTGGCTGGATGATGCCCCTACGTACGTCCTCCTCCAGCTGAGCCTTGACTTCATCTTCCCAGTGCTTTGGGACCGCTGCAGGTGTGTGGCAAGCATAGGGTATGGCCCCGGTGACGAGGTGGATGCGGTGGGGTGGGCCCTCCATAACTGGGAGGGGTGACTTGGAGGTGTTGAAGGTTGTCGCCGAAAAACGTTGGAGTAGCCAATCTTGAAGTAAGGGAACGTTTTCTTCCAGCGGGGGGAATGGTAACACTGTCGGACGTGAGAGATCCACCTCCTCTACTGTATCAACGGTGGCAACACTGGCGAGATGATAGGGGAACGTAGCTGGGACTAGACCCAACTCTTTACACATTGACAAGTATAAATTTGTTGCAGAATTCACGAAGAAAATCTCCTGCATAGAGGATCGACCATTTAATGATACACAACACTTAGTTGCCCCTAAACACTTCAAACGAATGCCTGCAACATCTCTCAGCGTCTGCTGCTTTTCAACTTTCGCGGGGTCGAGGTGCAGCAGCTGCAACAGCTCGCTGCCAGCGACGCAAACCTGGGCCCCCGTATCGGCAACGGCGGTGGTGGGTACACACTCCCTCCCCCCCGGCACTGACACTGATACATTTAATAACGGTTGTCCCGCAACGGCGGTAGATGCAATCACTACAGCACTAGATACTTCTGGCAGGACCTTACGTTTGCCCCTACAGCATTTCTTCAAATGCCCCACTTTCTGGCAATTATAACAAGTAACACCTTTGGCCAAACACGAATTCTTATCAGAGTGCGAACTGCCACAGTTGCCGCACCTCGTTGGCGGCGTACGATGCACAGCACGGTGGATAGTGGCGGCTGCACACTCCCCCTCCTCCGTGACATTGGCTGCCTCGACTGGCGGATAACTTGCAATTTGGCGGGAAATTTTCCCGCTCTCACCTACATCCTTAACCGCAGCTTCAAATGCTATGCACTGTGCCCTGAGGGCGTCTACGCTATCATACCTATGATAACTTTGAAAAATTTCTCTTTTAAGCACTAAATTATTCAACCCTACCATCACTTTACGCAATAGCATATATTCAGACAGATCGGAATTACACTGTGGGCACTCGAACTTGCAATCTAGAGCTAACTGAGAACACCTTTGAAAATACACATTGATAGGCTCATCCGTGGCCTGAACATCATTAAAGAATTCGCTCCATAGCACTGCTTGGTTGGATGACCGTAGTACTAGCTTTTCAACGCTATCTAATGCCTCCTTGGGGCTCACACATGACCATTGGGCCGCTGAGAACTTTGCATCTAAAGCTCTCTGTAGAGCTGGCACACACAGAAGACGGATGTGCATGACGGCCTCCAAACTAGGCCACCTGTTCAGGTGAATCCAGCACTCCATAGACCGCCTCCATGTCCTGAACGCCGCTGAAGACATTTCCACATCACACTTCTCAGGAGCTGAAGCATTGGACACCCATGGCACTCCGGCTACCGGCAGGTTAGCCACCTGGGTTTGCAGTGCAGTGATAGCTCGTTGCTGGGACATAATGGTGTCGCGGGCCTGACGAAGTGACGGAGTTGCGATGGCCCTCCTGGAGGGCGTTGCAAGACGAGGTCTAATAGGTGGTGCCATCCTGATCTACGCTCCACAGGCGTAGGTTCATATCTCACTGCGCCATCTTGGGGTCGAGGAAGAAGAGTCGATGACGATTCATTGTTTATTAATCAGATACCCAGATTACAAGTGCCTGCAACAGGCTCCGCACATCTTTATAAATGCGCGGGAAAACATATCGTACACACGGATCCCACAATTTCCCATCTGTTCCTTCCAATATCATCATCGTCATCCTCATTATTATTATTATTATTATTATTATTATTATTATTATTTGTAAAGCTACAACCCTAGTTGGAAAACGAGGATGCTATAAGCCATAGGGCTCCAACAGGGAGGAAAGGAAATAAAGAAACAAGTAGAATAGTGTGCCTGAGTGTACCCTCAAGCAAGATAACTTAACCCAAGAAAGTGGAAGACCATGGTACAGTGGCTATGATACTACACAAGACTAGAGCACGATTTAGCTGTTCAAATTCTTTTACTTAAACCTTCTTTAACGTTTAGTTCAATTTCCATAACTAATCTATTAGATGAGCCAAGCAGGAGTTAAAGAATCTCTCTCTCTCTCTCTCTCTCTCTCTCTCTCTCATCTAATTAAATCCCTATACACTGAATACGAAAATAATGATAATAATGGTCGCAAATTCTAATGGTACTAAAAGTACCCTTATTCAAAATTACGATAGGCCTAAGAAGATTCTAATTAAACAATAAATATTATGAATGACCAGAGTGACTTTCCAAGTAGCGTCAAAAAGATTGCATTGCTTTCTGTCAGTACTTTTGCACGGTAAATGACTCTACCGTTTCTTCTTATTTATGATGCAAAGATTGATAAGTCTTGTTATAAGTGAAATCATTTATTCTTTCTAGTGGGAGGATTTTTATCTGAGCCGAAATGTTTCTAAAAGGGTTTATGATATAGACATTTTTAAAGCAGAGATTTTTATTTTGTGATTTCATCAGATAAATAGTTTTTGAGGGAATTTTCAACCGGAAGGAGTTGTTAGTAAAGGAAGTTTATTATATTAGAAGGGATTTTTATATAGAGGACTTTATCACACCAAAGGACGTTTTATCAAGAGGTAAAATGTACATTTCTTACGAAGGTAACATAGTACAAAGCTTCAAGTTATTGTTTAATGAGCTATTCAATTGTGTGGCATAGCTATACAGTAACACTAATTATGCCAGCAAAGGGCAGTAACATCTAAACAGACGAGAGAGAGAGAGAGAGAGAGAGAGAGAGAGAGAGAGAGAGAGAGAGAGAGAGAGAGAGAGAGAGAACTAAAACATTCATCGAAAAATATAAGACGTAATTTATTCATTGTCATTCTTCCTTAAATGTAATATTGCAATATAACTGAATTTAATTTTGGATTCTATTGCCTCATGTGAAAAAAGAAGAAAATTATCCGGAGTTTGACTCGTCATTTGTCAATGTTGATGAATGATAAACTAAGATGATATTACAGATACCATCACCAAATAGAGAGAAGGCCGACTAATTTTTCCTCCATTATCAACAGTTGAAAAAGAAAGTTGAACAGACTTCTTCATCATAGCATATACACACATACGTACACACGCACACATTGGAAAGGAAAGAGCCTTGTTATCCATAAGGCACAGACGCATGCGAGAGGCAGTTAAACGACGCACTGTGTGTAAGGGGATTCGACGCATTGTACGTGAGCCATCTGTGCAGTACAGTATGTGAAACAGCCATTGTGTGTAATGTATATTACGCAGGGGGTCATCAAGGATTTAATATTCTAATTATGAATAAGTCTGTTATTGGATTTTTTTCTAGGGATCAAGCCCATGTTAGAGGAAACGATGTGTGTATTAAAGTTACACATATGATACGCTACATTATTATTATTATTACTATTATTACTACTATTATTATTATTACTATTATTATTATCATCATCATCATCATCATCATCAATATTATTATTATTATTATTATTATTATTATTATTATTATTATTATTATTTGCTAAACTAAAACCCTAGTTGGAAAAGCAGGATGCTATAAGCCCAGGGAAAATAGCCCAGCATGGAAAGGAAATAAGGAAAAATAAAATATTTCAAGTAACATTAAAATAGATATTTCCTATATAAACTATAAATAACTCATAAAAAAGTGTGCCCGAGTGTACCCTCAAGCAAGAGAACTTTAACCCAAGACAGTGGAAGACCATGGTACAGAGGTTATGGCACTACCCAAGACTAGAGAACAATGGTTTGATTTAGGAGTGTCCTCCTAGAAGAGCTGCTTACCATAGCTAAAGAGTCTCTTCTATCCTTGCCAAGAGGAATGTGACCACTGAACAATTACAGTGCAGTAGTTAACATACAACAATGAGTAATCAAGTACTAAAATACTAATGTTTTTCGCTGCACATGAGAGATTCCCAAAAGGACAAATTTACATTTTACCATCAAAAACTCGTAATAATGTTTTGCAACATCATCATCATTTGCAACGCATTCACTGTCTATTATTCTTGCAATCACGCTGCTTTCACTCGTTGCAAAGTCGAGTAGGCAATTCCGCCTTTTCCTTTCATCATCTAGCCTAATATCTGCTTCTGATAAAAGTTTCCCAAAGTATCTTCTCTCGGAAGGCTGTTTCCAATGCATACACAGAAGAATTTTTTTTAGATATTCGATAAATATTCTCGTTTTCTGTTGGTCTTCTTTTGAAGTTGTAGATTGATATTCCGTTCTACAATTAACAACCAATTGATTTCAGCCGTCGCCATGTTCGCAATTTAGTGAGAAATTCGTTTTTCATTCTCTGAATTTTTATTTGTAACAAAAGCACAAAGATCGACAATTGTTTTGCTCGTAAAATAAAAAGGAAGAGAGAAAAAAAAGTTATAGTTGTGAGGACAACAAGACGAGGGGAGAGAGACTGACAATTTACTAAGAGCGAGTGAATAATTTCGGATACGGATACGGATAAGGATAGGGATGTGGGGAATATGGGGAAAGAAGAGTACCCCTGGATACAATCCAGTTTATAGCCCGAAGGCAGGTACTCGGGATGGGAAAGAATAAGGATAAAGGGAGAAAGAGAAGTACAGGAGAAGAATAAAAGAGAGGGGCAGACCCTCATGCGATGTTAGATAGTATTAGAAGCAGTTTAAGAAAACAAAAGACATGCAGGGAGAGGAAAGGTTTTTTGGTTCTATGTGTATCCCTTGCTACAGGAGTCTGTTCGTCTGACACCAGTTGATGGTTAAAAAAGGTATGATTGTTGAAAAATTATGATGTTTTAATGAAAGATCAACATACCAGTTAAAAAGGTACTTAATGATGATTTATTCAGATGCTATATATCTGGGCTTGGGAGGATCACAATTGATCTTAGGCTCCAGTCTCCTCCCGAACTTGCAAAGGTCACTATATTACAGAGTGCGGACGGATAAGTAGCCCGGGAGGGAGACATTTCCAACCACCAAAATCATTGTGTTTACATTCAAAATACATTAACAAATACAAAGGCGGTAGCCTAACAGTTTTATACATAAATGTAAAGCTCTCAAAGAAAGCAACATCGTGATACAAAAATCCACTGCGTGGAACAAATAATTAAGTTACAATTATCAGAAAAGAGCCTATTTTCACCATAGACTTTTCACAATATTTCGAAAATTAAATGATTTTTTTTTCATTCGTAATTTGATATGATTTTAACTAATGTCTGATTTGTTAACTTTTTTTCTGGTATTCACTTAATAATCCTACCACAGAGGGAATACAGTTTTATTAACTTGGTCACCAAACAAAATCTTGTTTTGACAAATATTTCATTTCCCAAAAAGAGTCAAATCCCAAATCTCTCTCTCTCTCTCTCTCTCTCTCTTTAAACCTTGTATAGTAGTCTCCGTGTCATAAAAATCTGCCTTTACACTTCAGTGCAGCAGCAACCTCCTTCCACAGGGCAGCTATGACATCACGATCCCGGTGGCTGCGGTCACTGGGATCATATATAGGAGGGCGCTCTCGAAGCAAGTTTATTAGGAACTCCACTTCCATGATGATCACACGACGACGACTCGCTGTGACTGATGTAGAAAATGGGTCCAGCCCTATATGTGACTCGACGCGACGCGACGGGCCGTGACTAGACTTGACTCGACTCTTCCGGTGTAAACGGTTTCTTCAAATATCCATGCAAATTAATGTTAAACTGGGGTGGCTATTCATGACGCATGATGACTTGCCTTGACTTGTGACTCGACTCGCTTGGTGTAAACGCAGCCTTACAGTTCCAAGCAACAGAAAACGGGATCTGTCAGAGTCGTTGAAGGAAGACTAACGAAGGCAATCTGGCTTCCTGTCTTTTCACGAGTACCGGTTGTGCCTGCTGAATTAAGGTTCCTCTGTTTGCACTATATAATCATGCAATTTTTACTAAGGATTCATTTGGTTAGGACAGCTAAAAAGAATACCCTTCTTCCATTATTGTTAAAGGTAAATGGGCATAATTGGGAAATGCTTTATTATTATTATTATTATTATTATTTTTATTTGTTAACGTTTATGATCACGTTAACAAAAGATCATAGCACTTTGTCACATGCCAGGGGATACGACTAAGGTTGTTTCGTATGCGAGGTGAACTTCACTATCGCCCATATTTGGAAGGTACAATGAACCATATTGTATAGCAACGTGACAGAATGGCAGAACTCTTGGCTTGTGTTTGTTAAGTCATGGATCGTTCCTAATCTACCACCTGCCTTTTGAAGTAATTTTAAATGAATGCTAGTAATTACTAGGACCAAGGTAAGACTAGCAACCTCACTCCTAAAGACGCATGAAGCTGGTTAACCGAAAAGCTCTACCCTTCTGGCAACAACCAAAACAACTCTAAAGGGGATATAGGAATAATTCATATGACTATTTATATCACAAATAAATCATTATATCGCAGACTTCCCATATGATTCCGTATCTACTGTGAAGAATGGTTCTTGACAACACATTCATTCCATTTGAGTTTTTCTTCCCGAAAAAAAAAAATAAATATGATGAAGGGCAAAAAAGTAGTCGTTTTCTCCACCAAAAAAAGTCGCGATTTATAACTAAAAAAACATCATCAATTGCATTCGAATGGAGTCGTAAATCTAACCCAAAATGTGGTCCGTTAACTTTATCATAAAACGAATATCGTTCGTATAATACATGGGATAGATTTTCTGGATAAAACAATCAGTTGTGTTAGATTTTTGATGAAGTTATAGATAAATAATTCTTTTGAGTTACTAGTCGGAACTGAGGGTCTAGACTCTCTCTCTCTCTCTCTCTCTCTCTCTCTCTCTCTCTCTCTCTCTCTCATATATATATATATATATATATATACGTACATATATTTAGAGGTGTGTGTGTATATATGTATATGTATTTGTATTTATATATATATATATATATATATATATATACATATATATATATATATATATATATATATATATATATATATATATATTCATATATATTTATCTCTCTCTCTCTCTCTCTCTCTCTCTCTCTCTCTCTCTCTCTCTCTCTCTCTCTCTCTCTCTCTCTCTCTCTCTCTCTATATATATATATATATATATATATATATATATATATATATATATATATATATATATATATACGTACATATATTTAGAGGTGTGTGTGTATGTGTATATATTTATATGTATTTGTATATATATACATATATATATTTATATATACACACACACACACATATATATATATATATATATATATATATATATATATATATATATATATATATATATATATATATATATATACATAGTTGTTTTATAAGTTTGCCTTGAAGGTAATTTATAATTAACTTGAAACTATATTCAAAGGTGAAGAGACAGAAGTTTTCAGTAAGAGTGAAAGGAAAGAGTTTCATCGAATAATAATAATAATAAAAAAAAAACGACGAGACCAAAAAGAGAACGAAATCAAAGAAAGAAACTTTAGATGAAGGTCTCAACAGGGTTCAGAGTCATTGATGTACATCGATCATTGTTAATCTTTGAGACAGTGTGAGATGACGAAAATAAATGCAACGTTTAGATTATGCAGGACTAAATACAAATGGATATGTGAATTGGTAAGCATAAATAGATGCATGAACACGGCAAATACCTTTCACTCTCTTTGCATTATCCAAACCTAACTCAAAAATTTTTACGTTGTCCTATTTTGTACACGAAGTAGCCAAGAGACGAAGATGATTTTTACCACATATCACAGGGATTCTGGTTTCTTGGACTAGGCCATAAGCATGGTGACGTTTTTATTTCTTTCTTCTTCTTCTCCTTTTCATGTTTTTGAAGGATTCATTTTTATCGTGGCAAGGGCAAAACGTATCGCAAGAATTGAGTTTAATTGAATATACGTAATGGAATAAGAATTAGGAGAATTAAATGGTAATATTTCCAGTATGATGACGTTTCAAAGCGTTGACTATTTTTGCGGTTGAATGATGGTAATCTTATTTTTGGTAAAGTAGTCATGCGTCGCTTGAGGTTATATATGATCCATTAATCTTTATTTAAAAGTTAGTAGTACTTCCATAAACCTATTAAGGTTACATGTATTCTTCAGGAAAAATTTTTTCTTTTTTAAGAATGTGCTATCGGGTGTCTCAATATACTGAAAAACCAATCAAATATGTTTTTTCAATATCTTTTGTTCCTCTTCTTCTGAACACTGAGCGTATTTCCAAAGCTATTTTTCTTGCTTCCAGAAGCCAGCGAACAACATTATGGAAAAATGTACCCGGTTTTTGCGTCAAATA
>NC_090743.1:19371004-19373504 GCF_036898095.1 Palaemon carinicauda
GGGGGAGGGGGGGGATGCTCTGTCACCTGCAAACCCCCCCCCCCTCCCATCAGTTTCTTAGTCTTACCTAACGATGTCGACTACGGTCTATCGACTGCATACAACAACAACCCTTTCCTCAGCTTGTTCCCGAACCCTCCAACCTTCCCTTGAAGTCGTAAATTCGAAAACCCGTCAGTACACCACTTGATAATAAGGCTAGGCCTATTACACGTAACTTTTCGAAAATAGAAGTTTTTGGTCATTTGATATCCTCCCCGGACAGGAACTTACGGCCTATTAAATTTCTCATTTCTGATCTAGATATTAATCTTTGGCACCGTCGTTCAATTAGTTTATTATGGGTGTTGCATAAGATTTTTCATGATTCTGACCATCCTTTACATTCAGATCTTCCTGGACGGTTCCATCCTGTTCGATTACTACGCATAAAGTTAACTCTAATAATCAGGCCTTCTCAATCACGAGGCTCAATACTACACAGTATTCTAGAAGTTTTATTCCAGCTGTAACGAAGTTGTGGAATGCTACTCCTAATCGGGTAGTTGAATCAGTAGAACTTCAAAAGTTCAATCTTGCAGCAAATGTTTTTATGCTGATTAGGCTGACATATTCTTTTTATTGTCTATGTTAATTATGTTTCAATGCTCTTAATGTTTTTTAAAATATTTCATTTTAATTCATTACTTATATGGTTTATTTATTTCCTCATTTCCTTTGGTCACTCGGCTATTTTTGCACTGTTGGAGCCCTTGGCTTTATTGCATCTTGCTTTTCCAACTAGGGTTGTAGCTTGGCTAATAATAATAATAATAATAATAATAATAATAATAATAATAATAATAATAATAATAATAGGGCGCCTATTGTAGTTTATTTAGCAATACTGATGTTTAGGTAATCAAGGCAGTGTTTCATAGTAGTTCGGTTGTTGATATCAGTGTTGCTCTCGTATATGATAATTTTCGGCTTATCATTATTCACACTTCAGTTATCTATATAAATGCTACATAGATGTAAAAATGTCATTAATAATTGTCCCATCTGTTTTTACAGTTATGGGGAAGCCTAGGCCTAAGGCTGAAGTTGAAGGTATGCACACCTCTTGAGGCCCTTCAAAGTATTCAAGTGTTCAACTGGGTTTGCTGTCCGGGAGAATCTTGGTGAGTGTTGAAATCAATGTTATGCTAAAGGCTCTGTTATATTAACGTATGATTTGTTAGGTGGAAGGAGGCAGGCCTTGATGAAACTGCGTTCAAATAAAGAACACGGTATATCTAAGGTATTGCATTTAATTCTGATTTTGTTTACATTGTCACTGTGGTTATTTTTATTTCTGTTGGTATTAGTTTTATTGTTTTAGCGTTATCGCTGTTTCGGTTGGTGTCCATTTATTGTGTTTGTATTATCACCGTTGTCTGTTGGTATCAGTTTTATTAGGTTTAGTGTTGTTAATATATACTGCTGTGATGCCATGACAATGGACTCTGTTTTAATAGGTATAGTACTATGAACCTATCATATTCCCTTGTGACGTTTTACTTATATACTGTTTCTGGGCCCATTATACTATTCTTCTATCAAGGAAATTAACCCAATTTTGGGGAGCAGCATGTATATATATATATATATATATATATATATATATATATATATATATATATATATATATATATATATATATATATATATATATATATATATATATATATATATATATATATAATCATTACAGTTGAGGCGGCGCCAAAATTTCGACAATTGTTATTTTTCGGGATATTGAAATGATCTGCGAACAATAAGGGCATTTAAATGCGTTTACGTTGTAACACGGGCGATGAGTTGAACATTTCCTAAAGTAAATGATTTATATTTCCTAATGTCAAGTTGTCTTACAGTAACTCCAGTGCTTTGCCTACGGAATGCATTTTCCAGCTATTTAAGTGCATTTAACCACAGCATTGCAACATCCGTACCATAGACCAAGCCTCATTCGAATTTATAGTGTTATCATAGATAATGTCATACATATGATTCTTGTTAAAATAAATTCTTTGAATAAAATTTGCCACAAGGTTAACTCTACGTTCAATGCTTAATCAGCACTCCTCACAAGGTGCAATGTAGGCATTAATAAATTGTCTTTGAAGCGTTTCTTCAGTCCTTAGCTGCACTTGCCTCCCATCCTTCTACATTAACTCTTCATTTTTCCTTTCTTCCATCTTGGTGTCCAGCTTCTTCTAACGTTTACCTCAAAGTGATTTAATCAAGATGCACTTGGGTTCAAGCTACCCCCGTTTCAACCTACCCCCGGTAACTTGAAACCGGTTTCAGATTACCGGTTGAGGGGGTAAGTATGAAACCAGTTTCAAGCTACCTCACCTCTGTTTTCAAGTTACTCCCTCTTCGGAATAGAAAATAATTTATGACAGAGCACTTATGCATCGTGCATGTATTGCTGACTTCGCAGTAGTAGAATAAAAGTCTATTTTTATATTTA
>NC_090743.1:19378504-19396004 GCF_036898095.1 Palaemon carinicauda
GACAAAGAAACAGTACAAGGGAATCCTTATCAGGGAACACACCATATAACAAGAAGTCGGACATAGGTCCTCTGGTCATCTTCACCTGACAAAGAAACAGTACAAGGGAATCGTTATCAGGGAACACACCATATAACAAGAAGTCGGACATAGGTCCTCTGGTCATCTTCACCTGACAAAGAAACTGTACAAGGGAATCCTTATCAGGGAACACACCATATTACACGAAGTCGGACTTTATGTCCTCTGGTCATCTTCACCTGACAAAGAAACAGTACAAGGGAATCCTTATCAGGGAACACACCATATTACACGAAGTCGGACTTTATGTCCTCTGGTCATCTTCACCTGACAAAGAAACAGTACAAGGGAATCCTTATCAGGGAACACACCATATTACACGAAGTCGGACTTTATGTCCTCTGGTCATCTTCTCCTGACAAAGAAACTGTACAAGGGAATCCTTATCAGGGAACACACCATATTACACGAAGTCGGACTTTATGTCCTCTGGTCATCTTCACCTGACAAAGAAACTGTACAAGGGAATCCTTATCAGGGAACACACCATATTACACGAAGTCGGACTTTATGTCCTCTGGTCATCTTCTCCTGACAAAGAAACTGTACAAGGGAATCCTTATCAGGGAACACACCATATTACACGAAGTCGGACTTTATGTCCTCTGGTCATCTTCTCCTGACAAAGAAACAGTACAAGGGAATCCTTATCAGGGAACACACCATATTACACGAAGTCGGACTTTATGTCCTCTGGTCATCTTCACCTGACAAAGAAACTGTACAAGGGAATCCTTATCAGGGAACACACCATATTACACGAAGTCGGACTTTATGTCCTCTGGTCATCTTCACCTGACAAAGAAACTGTACAAGGGAATCCTTATCAGGGAACACACCATATTACACGAAGTCGGACTTTATGTCCTCTGGTCATCTTCACCTGACAAAGAAACTGTACAAGGGAATCCTTATCAGGGAACACACCATATTACACGAAGTCGGACTTTATGTCCTCTGGTCATCTTCACCTGACAAAGAAACTGTACAAGGGAATCCTTATCAGGGAACACACCATATTACACGAAGTCGGACTTTATGTCCTCTGGTCATCTTCACCTGACAAAGAAACTGTACAAGGGAATCCTTATCAGGGAACACACCATATTACACGAAGTCGGACTTCTGTCCTCTGGTCATCTTCACCTGACAAAGAAACTGTACAAGGGAATCCTTATCAGGGAACACACCATATTACAAGAAGTCAGACTTCTCTCTTTAGCTCATATTCACCTGACAAAGAAAGCTATCACGATAAGCTACATCAGAACGTTATCAGAAGAAGGACCGTCACTTTGTTTACATAACTCAAGAATGTAGTAATAAAATTCAGGTGCCTATGACTATCGGTAAACAAATAAACGAACCAAGGCTTTGGAACGAACTAAGAGATTATTATTATTATTATTATTATTATTATTATTATTAGCTAAGCTACAACCCTAGTGGAAAAGCAGGATGCTCTAAGCCCAAGGGCTCCAACAAGGAAAAATAGTTCAGTTAGGAAAGGAAATGAGAGAATTAACACTACAAGATAAAAAATGAACAATTGAAATAAATATTTTAAGACCATATTAATATTAAAATAAATCTTTCATATATAAACTATAAATCTTTAAAAATAAAAAAGAAAAAGATAAATAAGATGGAATTGCATGACCAAAAGCAAGAGAACTTATACAATGTGAAAGAGAACAAAAAGGAAGCGTAAGTTGAAGGAAGAGAATAATAATATAAGCAGAAATGCAAAAGCCCTGACGACCTAAGGAGTGCCACCTGAAGACAAGCGAAATATGTTTCCCCGGAGATCCCATTAATAACATTCCTTCGAGAGAGAGAGAGAGAGAGAGAGAGAGAGAGAGAGAGAGAGAGAGAGAGAGAGAGAGAGAGAGAGAGAGAGAGATAGTGTATCATTGAAAGATTTCAAAAGACAAAACTTGTACCTTAAGATAAATGTGTTTAATCTCTTTATGCGCGGTAGTGCCATTATATTGCTTTATCAATACGTAATAATCAGTAAGAATGACGCAAATTGAAAGTTTGGTTGACAGTTTCAGAAACTTTGATAGTTTATTGTAGTGAGATGGTTTTGCTGAACTTTTGGTCGTTTGGATTATAGGAAATGTTCCCCGAATTATCATCATCTTTAATTATACTGAGAATTGATTTGTGTTTCTTGGATTTGAGAAGAGGATTTACGAGAGAGTGGGATAAATGTTCAGTGGTTGATGGATTCATTTAGTTCTTCCAAATAGTTGGAACATTGATGGCAAGAAAAAAAAATGAATGGATTACTGGTAAAATGGGTAGGAAAGTATGGAAAATCATCGTAGTTTAAATATCAAACGAACACTCGGAAACAATATTTTATCTTTCATTATGAATTTGAAAATTAGTTGAGAAAGTTACGAGAGAAATGTTTAACCGAGTCAACTTTATATGTTGCAAGTTTTAGTGAATTTATTTGAATCGATTTCTTGGTCACTTCAGGTTGAGGACGCAACACTTTGTTAAGGGCGTCAAAGTGTTTTGCTTTTTTCTCATACATTAGCCAAGGACTTATGAACTTTTTAGCTCTCTCTCTCTCTCTCTCTCTCTCTCTCTCTCTCTCTCTCTCTCTCTCTCTCTCTCTCTCTCTCTCAGAATTTGCGTGTTGCATTCATACAATGTAAATTCTCGTAAACAAGATATCTATGACTCAGACCCCACAGGGTTCCTTCTCCTTCCACATGAAGAGATTTTGGGTTACAGTTTCATTCATTAGCCTGTAATATCAATGATTTTGATAAAGTAATTAATATTATGTAGAATATACTCTCTTTCTCTCTATGGAAGCTTGCAAAGTAATGTAAACCACTTTCCAATCCTCCCTTGGTCACGTTACGGAGACCAATATTGTCGTCGTAATTCCGTGAATGGCATTTGTTCCTTATAAGAGCGATATTTTAATTATCCAAACGTTTTAGAAATAAATTTGAGTACTGTTTATGTTGGCTGAAATAACCCGTGTCAAACGATAAGGTATCCATTGTATACATTCGAAAGATAAGTGATATAACAATGAACATTCGCAGGTTTTTCGATGTTTAATAGAAAGAACGAGCAAAACTTCCTTCCCTAAGTCCAAGTTTCATCTGCAACAGGTCTTCTCAACGCTGCCAGACATCAAAACTTTGGCTACTCTCTTTCTTGTGGAATTGGTTTTGCTCTCTCTCTCTCTCTCTCTCTCTCTCTCTCTCTCTCTCTCTCTCTCTCTCTCTCTCATGGTATAAACATGTAATCATTCAATTCATAGGATAGTCTATAAACCTAAAAATAATCAGCTGCCCTTTACCATTCAAATTGTATGTATACAGTTGATACACACTTTTAGGGTAAGATATCGTTACCATAGTTATACATTTATTATTAAATGTTCAAGTTTTTACCTTCTATGTTTATTTATATATAAATATCCATTTTTTGAAGAAGGCTGTTGAATGAACAAACTAGTATTTGCCTTTCTTGGTCATCAGAGACATTTGTTTGGGAATGATCACCTCCCTAATTACCCCGTTCTTTCTCCTTTTTCTATGTCATCCATTCGCTGCCTGACACTTTCGTCTCTCACTTGTCATTCATTATCTTTAGGATTCCTCGACAAACTTTGACAGTTAATGTCGATCAAAGGGTCTTCCTTATTGGGCTCTAATCATTCAACAGAATGGGGAGTCTATTTTTCTTTCTTCCTTTACATTGACAGGAGGAAAATTAAAACGATTTCACGAGAACTTTTCTTTAATTGGAAGAGGAATTTTCTTTAGTGTTTTGTGTTCCTCTGTTGGAGAACATTATTCTGTCTTACGAAATAGGTTGCAAAGGGATTTTCCAATTATCTTTAAATAAAATTACCTTATTGTTCATTTTTATTTTGCGTTTACTTTATTTTATGTATTTGTTGGTTTTAATACTAAATAGATAGTAAATTTAGATATCTACTCAACTGGTTTATCATGTGAAAGCGAACAGGTTAGTTTTGTCTAAGTTAGGTCGGGTTTGATGACGCCCTTTAAGTGGACAAGACAAAATAATTCACAGCTAATCAACAGCTTTCACGGGATAGTTTGCCAACCTCTGAGATTCACAGTGTTAAAAAATCCTTACGAAGGTTATTGGAATGTATTTGATTTAAATTTACTCCTGATACGACGTAATTCGATTTAGGGGACATTTTAGTCTTTGGTCAGTCTGGTGATATATTGGTGGCTTCGAAAATTGTAATAATATTCCGGTAAAGGAAGAACATATCACACGTATAAATACAGACAAGAGGGGAAATACTCTCATGCTCCCACATGAAACCCCCCCCCTCTCTCTCTCTCTCTCTCTCTCTCTCTCTCTCTCTCTCTCTCTCTCTCTCCTTCCTCTGGATTATTCTATGGTTGATTAGGTGATGTGTCTGGTTTAAATTTTCTTCAATATATTCATAAGTATTTGATGCTGCTGATATAGCATCATAATGGCCGCCAGTGCACCGTGTAGGCATTACAATACTAAAGGGCCTCTGCAATTCCACTTCGGTCCTTAGCTTCACTCAGTTTTAACCTCCTACATTACCTCTGTTCTCGCTTTTTTTTCCCTTCTCTCTGTTCAATCTTTCTTTTTTCTACTTCTTCGCAGTGCAACTACGAGTGTATCCCCCAGTTGTACCAAAGCATTGAATGCCTTTCCGTCTCCAGCGCTAAACCATACAGCCAACTTTATCATCATAATCTTGGGCATCATCGTCCTCATTTCTTCAGAATTTCATCACTCTCATTACTTTCAGTTCCGGGAAAACGTTTTCGTGGTGAAACCCAGGAAACGAAAAAGTAAATTTTCCCTGTGGCAAGAAAAGTTTTGTTTCAGAGAAACGTTTTCATATTCTGCTTTGGGAAACTTTCCCTGTGGCGAGAACAGTTTGATTTCAGGGTAGCGTTTCCAGGTTCTGCTTTGGGAAACATTCCCTATGTCGAGAAAAGAAATGTTTCCATATTTTGCTTTGAAAAACTTTCCCTGTGGCCAGAAAAGTTTGGTTTCAGAGAAACTTTTTCATATTCTACTTTGGGAAACTTTCCTTGTGGTGAGAAAAGTTTAGTCTTAGGGAAGCGTTTCCATGTGCTGCTTTGGGAAACTTTCTCTAAGGCCAGAAAAGTTTGGTTTTAGATAAACGTTTCCCAATTCTACTCTGGGAAACTTTCCGTGACCAGAAAAGTTTTGTTTCAGGGAAAGATTTCCATGTTCTGCTTTGGGAAACTTTCCCTGTGATAAGAAAAGTTTTGTTTTAGAGAAACGCTTCCATATTCTGCTTTGGAAACTTTCCATGTAGCGAGAAAAGTTTAGTTTCAGGGAAACGTTGCCATATTTTGCTTTGGGAAACTTTCCCCTTTGACGAGAAAAGTTTGGTTTCAGGGAAACGTTGTCATATTCTGCGTTGAAAAACTTTCCCTTTAGCGAGAAAATTTTGGTTTCAGGGAGAGGTTTCTATATTCTGCTTTGGGAAACTTTCCATGTGGCGAGAAAAGTCTAGTTTCAGGGAAACGTTGTCATATTCTGCGTTGAAAAACTTTCCTTTTAACGAGAAAATTTTGGTTTCAGGGAGAGGTTTCTATATTCTGCTTTGGGAAACTTTCCATGTGGCGAGAAAAGTCTAGTTTCAGGGAAACGTTGTCATATTCTGCGTTGAAAAACTTTCCTTTTAACGAGAAAATTTTAGTTTCAGGGAGAGGTTTCTATATTCTGCTTTGGGAAACTTTCCCTTTTGCAAGAAAATTTTGGATTGGATTCGAAAGTTATAGACGAGCGAAGTAAGAAGTTCGATTTTCGGATGATGTTCCTCTTTCATGTTTCATATCATTATTATTATTAATGTTTTTGTTATTATGTATTTTTTTGCTTTTTGTAACTCGAGGGATTATGTGATAATTATTTTTATCATAATTTTTCTTCCTCAGAAGACATATAATGACTTGACTTATACAAGGATTTATTGATAGTTATACAGTATAATTAGATACCATACAACTTTTGCCTCTGGATGACTAAAAGATGGTCTTCCAACACACTGGTTTTCAGGTAGTCTCATTAAAATGAAGTTCGGAGCCTTCTCATCTACCTTTGTTCCTAATTGATATATATATTTTATCATTTAGTTCTACAATGGTAATTTGAGAAAACTGATCTAGTTTAGGAATTCAAAATATAATGGCTTAACCATGTTTTTCTGTCTTTCTTTGTTTGTGTTTCTATCCATTTTCCCGTCCACAACAATAAGAATTATTGAATCTTGTTTCTTGGGGTTTACATCTCTGTATTAGCCTCTGGGGAATTCCTGTGTTCCAATATTACGTTCCTTTGCCTTGTCTTCCTTAGACTCGACTTTTAGATATTTCTTTTTCAGCTTCTCTGGCAATTTTAGTAGTTTACATTATTCAAGCAACCTGTCAACAACTGAATGAAAATGTGTATTGTTTACAATTGAATAAACAAAGACATTATCACGCCTTTTCAGGTTCATATCTGACTAATAATATCATAACCACCTACATGACTTGCTTGGATTCTTTCGGCTGCATTGCATTAGGAGAAGGAATGGGAAATTTTCACTTATGTTATGTTCCTTTATGTGTGTGTGAGTGTGTGTGTGTGTGTGTGTTAGAGGAGAGAGAGAGAGAGAGAGAGAGAGAGAGAGAGAGAGAGAGAGAGAGAGAGAGAGAATATTGCAACATTGAGAAAATCAACAGTGGATGGAATACGAAATTTATTTTCTTTCTTTTTAAGACAATTATATTTATTCTCTTCCCCCTTTATTTATACCAAAAGAGAAAACGAAATTGCCTGTTATTTTAATGTAATAATGAATTTTATCTGATCTCCTAAACTTCTACATTCCAATTTGCTACTGGGAGAAATGACCCAACATATCTCTGCAACTAGACGAAGTCCATTCCATCTGTCCCATGAGAGTGTGATAAAGCTAAATCTAATGCTCTAATGGGCCTAAATAAAGGGACACTAATGGGTTGGAAGAAATACTGAGGATCGAGAAGAAAATGGCAGTGCCATTAAGAGTAGCCTGTTAGGTGTTGAATGATTTTTATCTTATCGATTAGCTTCTTCAAGGCGTCGGGGCAAAAGATCTTCAAGACTTTAAATCCAATTTAGACAAACTTAAAATGAGGCAGAAAGTTCAGTGTATTTAACATAGCATATTTGTTAAAGGAATCAATAATGAGGTTGCTAAGCTTCCTGGTGCCCTAGGGGATGGGAGGCTCGCCCTGCTAAGTGAGGAGAGGGCTTCCCACCTCAAGTTCCCGCCTAGGATCAGGGGATCCTCTTCACCCCTCGTAGGAAAGGAATCTCCGGTAGCGAATAGGTAAACATCCTGAATTGGGTGGTTCCCCTTGGGGAGATTGGTCTGGGGAAGGCCAACCCAGGTTGGGTCCAGGACTAGGACCTTTTTCTGCTTCCCAGGGGAAGACAGGGAGGACTGCAGAGGCGTACCCATCTGTGGATGGACGATTGGCCTTTCATAAATGCATTATAATTCAGTGTGGTAAAAGAACTGTTGAAAGAATGCCCTTAATTTCGGAACACGTCAGAGTGCGTACAAGATACTGGTGAAGCGTGCATTTTGTGTAGGGGAATTTGATGTGCTTCTGTTCCGGTTTTAACCATACGAGGAAGGAAAAAGCTACATCAGAATAAAGTACAAACTCATATTTTTTTCTTGGCTTTTTGTTAGTTTAGTCGTGTTCCTTTATACTTAGAAAAGATTAGTGCCTTTCCATTAGGTAAGAGGAATTATGATTTTTTTCATTGTATTTCCAAAGTATTTTACATCGAAATGCAATCAGGTGTTCCCATTTTTTTATGTATTTGTATAATAAAGTTATGATGGTTACCAACAGTAATTGTAAATTCTATAAGCTCTTCAAAATCATATTATTATGATACTATCATTCATAAAGATTTTTGTAAGCGAAATCTTCCCACCTTCGGTCACAAGCACGATGCCGTTGAAATAGTGATTGGTGTTAATTTAGTGACGTGGTAAAAAATGCCAATGATGCTTCCATGCAATAAAAGATGGCTTTCATAAAGCTAAATTTAAAAAAGTATTTTCATTCTTTTTATTACCATGTGTGTTGATGACCTTTCAGTAACATTACATTATGTTTAGTTGATTATGAAATAACGACAAAAGTTTCGTGTTAGGACTTATCTAAGAGAGAGAGAGAGAGAGAGAGAGAGAGAGAGAGAGAGAGAGAGTCAGTCCCAATAATGGTCGTGACGAGGAATGAACCCGTTGGTTCTCCTTCCCCTCCAAAGGGTGTCCAAACTTCAACGGGGGAAAGAAGGATCGTGTAGATCCAAAGGGTCAGAAGGAATGTTATTAGTAGGGGAAAGTGAAAGGTGACTTCGGAGAGTATTTTTAACGATTGATTTAAGAAATGTGCTGCAAATGCTGTTAATAGATATGAAACATTTTGATAATGCGTAGAAGAATATTTCTAAAAGTATAATTTAATAAAGTAATGTTAGACATGGATCTTGAATTTATTTTTGAAACATACAGGCTTATGTAAATAGGTTATAGAGTATGCAAAGTATGAGGTACAAAGAACAATAAAAAAACTGCTAATTTTTTCTTTTTATGAAATATATTAATCTTAGAAAATTTAACAATAATATTCTTTTGGGGGAAGGGTATCTTTTTCGAAAGTTGAAGAAATGTTTAGGAGCTTTTGTGTGAACTTGAGCCCAGATAGGATACATTATAGATTTTTATATGATTAGATTGCTAATCATTGTAGCGGTCGGTACTTTTCAGTGTTTTTGAAAAGCAATTGACTAAAATTTTCTAGGTAATGTTCTGATTCAAGGTAAATGTTAGTCGTCTTGTATGTTATTGTTTGTAAGTAAAGGACGGAATTCATTTGCCTCAAGAATTTAAATGATATCAATGAATTTCCAAGTATTATGGTCTCCTTGAGAAATTTTGTTATATTCCCCCAGGCAGAACATTGTAGCCTCACCATTCTCTCTCTCTCTCTCTCTCTCTCTCTCTCTCTCTCTCTGATAGAATAAAGTAGAAAGAGTAATCAGCAATTATTTAACCATAACCTAACGCTGGGGAATCTGAAGAAACTACGAAAATACAAGGATTCTTGTAGGGAACACTTTGACGACTCTAAGGCAATTGCCTTTAATCCAAATACTGTATATATATATATATATATATATATATAAATTTATATATATATAAATTTATATATATAAATTTATATATATATATATATATATATATACACGCACACACACACACACACACACACGATATATATATATATATATATTTGAATGTATAAATATACATATATATATATATGTATATATATATACATTTATATGTATATATGTATTTATATATATATATATATATATATACTGTAAATATATATGCATATTCACAGACGAGAAAGGTGGTTACCGTATAATAATTGATACCACAAGTGCTTTAGCCTTTGATATATGCTCGATAATATATATATATATATATATATATCCATCCATCCATCCATATACCAAAGACACTTCCCCCAATTTTTGGGGGCTAGCCGACATCAACAATGAAACAAAACAAACAAAAAAAAGAAGGGGACCTCTACTCTCTACGTTCCTCCAGCCTAACCAGGGACTCAGCCGAGTTCCAGCTGGTACTGCTAGGGTGCCACAGCCCAACCCTCCCACATTATCCACCACAGATGAAGCTTCATAATGCTGAATCCCCTACTGCTGCTACCTCCGCGGTCATCTAAGGCACCGGAGGAAGCAACAGGGCCTACCGGAACTGCGTCACAATCGCTCGCCATTCATTCCTATTTCTAGCACGCTCTCTTGCCTCTCAAATCTATCCTCCTATCACCCAGAGCTTTCTTTCACACCATCCATCCACCCAAACCTTGGCCATCCTCTTGTACTTCTCCCATCAACTCCTGCATTCATCACCTTCTTTAGCTGACAGCCATTTTCCATTCTCTCAACATGGCCAAACCACCTCAACACATCCATATCCACTCTAGCCTCTAACTCATTTCTTACACCCGTTCTAACCCTCACCACTTCGTTCCTAACCCTATCTACTCGAGATACACCAGCCATACTCCTAGACACTTCATCTCAAACACATTCAATTTCTGTCTCTCCGTGACTTTCATTCCCCACAACTCCGATCCATACATCACAGTTGGTACAATCACTTTTCGCATATAGAACTCTTTACATTCATGCCCAACCCTCTATTTTTTACTACTCCCTTAACTGCCCCCAACACTTTGCAAACCTTCATTCACTCTGACGTACATCTGCTTCCACTCCACCATTTGCTGCAACAACAGACCCCGAGTACTTGAACTGATCCACCTCCTCAAGTAACTCTCCATTCAACATGATATTCAACCTTGCACCACCTTCCCTTCTCGTATATATATATATATATATATATATATATATATATATATATATATATATATATATATATATATATATATAAAATCATCAAAATCATCTCCTACCCCTACTGATGTAAAGGGCCTTGATTAGATTTCGCCAGTCGTGTCTATCTTGAGCTTTTAATACCATACTTTTCACCATTCATCATCTCCGACTTCCCGCTTCATAGTCCTCAGCTATGTAGGCCTGTATTTTCCAACTCTTCCAGTACGTTGTGGAACCCAGTCAAAAGTTTGGTGAGCTAATCTCTCTTGGGGAGTGCGAAGTGCATGTCCAAACCATCTCCATCTATCCCTCAACATGATCTCATCCTCATATGTCACTGGAATAATCTCTGTTATAGTTTTATTTATGATTCTGTCCTTGGCATTTAACTCCCAATATTCTTCTGAGGGCTTTGTTCTTAAATCTACTAAATCTGTTGGAAATTGTTTCATCGTCATACCATGGCTCGTATCCATACTATAACACAAATCTCACTAAACTGATATATAGCCTGATTTTTATGTCATTTCAGGCTATTTGATTTCCAATATCCACAAAATTGGCGGGTGCACACTATCAAAGGATTTTTCTTAGTTTACAAATGTAATCAAAAGAGTGATGGCTCTGTAATTGTTGCAATCAGTCAGGTTTCCTTTTTTTGGCATTTTTTACCAACACTCCCATTGATTAGGTTTTGCCTCTTCATGCCACATTCTACAAAATAATCTTGTAAGTATATATATATATATATATATATATATATATATGTATATATATATGTGTGTATGTTTATGTATGCATATACATACATACATACATACATACATACATACATAATGCGTGTGTGTGTGATATGTAATTATAGCTTCTAATAATCGTAAAAACTTTTTGCTACGGTTTTCCTTTGAGAGTTTGTTGCTGACACGTGTTTCAAACCACTTACATGAATGGATTCTTCGTGAAGGTTGTATTGATAAATTAAATTTTTTCGGATGCCTAAAAAGTAACTTTAAAAAAAAAAGAGAGAATAATTCACCCTCGTTTATTTTATCACTAAAACATAATGTTATGCCTTCCTCTTGTGATTACAGATTTGTGTTTCTTTTAAAATTCAATTAATATATAAGGGTTCGTCTAGAATTAGTTAATTGATTTTGGAATGGTATTTGAGAGAGAGAGAGAGAGAGAGAGAGAGAGAGAGAGAGAGAGAGAGAGAGAGAGATTTGTTACTTGCAGGTAGTAGGATAATATGTGAAAATTCGTAGCATGAGGCCAAAGCAAAATACAAAATACCAATTGATGACTATCTTTAATCTCGTTCTCTTCCACCACCAAAGTTCATATAGGATTTTAGATACAAATTCAGTCTCGTCTCAAGGCGCACACCAGGTAATATAAGGGTCGAATGCTCTTAGTTGTTATTTTCTATCTGAACTGGAAAACCAAAACGGGCAAAATCGTTGCTCTTTTTGTGTCAGTCTGCCGTTGACAGTCTCATTCTCTCCCTCTGGAAGTCGGAATGGAAAGAGGTTGTGCACAATGTGTTTGACTTCTAGGAAAGACTCCACGATGCTTTTGTTGTCTCTGCTTTGTTAATCTTAGTATCTTGTTATTGGTCAATGGAAAACTATTATGTTCAGTAAATCTTTTGATAGTTTAACAACTTTTCAATGTTGAATTCCCACCTCTCTCTCTCTCTCTCTCTCTCTCTCTCTCTCTCTCTCTCTCTCTCTCTCTCTCTCAAAGCAGTTATCACGAAATACGGAGTCCTACATTTAGTTTAATTCAAATTTGGGAGAAGAAATCTGGCAAATAAGAAACCTCCCAAGCACTGCTTTGCAAAATATGTATAGATTAAAGTAAAATAAGATCAGGGTAACATTATTTTCTAGAATAGGAAGTAAGGTTCCGTGACGTCAATGAACTTTAGTTTATAATGTAAAAAGGGAAATATTCTCTTTCGTTTCTTTTTTCGCATAATTTATTTGCAACTTTCTATCAGGCACATATCGAAAAAGTTAGTCTTTAAGGCGATTTTCTGAATGTCCTTTAAGTTGTTCTTATAAAATTTTCATTCTTGATAGATCTGTGATTTACTTATTTATCTGCAGACACATTCATTCATTTGTTTAGAAAGAACTTTTATCGACTAACCTATTTATAATAGGTTAAGACACATAACATGAATTCATATATTAAACTGGAATTAGTCTCTTCCATATTTTGTTACATATTACTATTTGATGACCTTTCTTCAAAGGTTTCTCCATATTTATATTTTTAATCTACCTTTTGCCTTAGATATAATTTTCCTTTCATTGACATTGCAAGAGATTTGCTTTTTTTTCCCCCTGGAACATTCTCAGTGTGACAATATTTCTTCATGTTAAGAATATTTAAATTTCAACTGAAAGGAGAGATCAACAATAAGAGTATGATTTGTCTCGTTATAGAATGGGACAATTACATAGCTGTAAGAATTTCCTTCTATTCTTTTTTCATAAGCAGAGGTTACGAAATAATTTAGGAAAATTATTATCAGAGAATCTGTGAAGCATTAGGCAGACCTTTTATGTTGAGAGCGTTGGTAGAAGTAGCCAAGCTTTGATTAGTATTGCTTAACTTTTTTTTTTTATTTCTTCACTAACCGTTGTCCACAACGACTGAGTGATGCGGCCTCTAATTCTACTATGTCCTTAAATAGAATGAAAACATGTTTTTAAACTTATAGTAAAGAAACGTAAGAATTGAAAGAGAGATTTGGGGTTCTGAGGTTGCGTAGATCGTCTCATAAACATCTATGCATATTTCCAGGTTTCCACAAAACAAATAATCTCTCTCTCTCTCTCTCTCTCTCTCTCTCTCTCTCTCTCTCTCTCTCTCTCTCTCTATGTCGTTGATTTTACCAGTTAAAAATCCTTTTAGTCATCCTCGTTATGATTATCAGTTACTCTGTAAAAATTATTTTTCCTTCTTTGTTCTAAGTGAAGGAATAATGGTCAGTTTTAATGTACTTATTGTGATGAAGCTGTTCAATGTTGTATTAATATTGGCAGGTAATTGTGTGATTAATATGTTTTTGGTAAAGCGATAATGTTTTATCAAGATTGTTGCTAATGAAGTTGCTGGTTAGGCTGTTATTTTCAATACTACAGTACATTGTTCTCTTTTTATCATTGTTGTTATATATTGTTCTTATTTTTGCTTTTTCAATTCGTGCTCTTGTGGATCAGTACCCAGGGCTTCAAGAATTCGGTGGATTAACATAGTACGAGAAACCCATATGTAGTGACCCTACACTGATTGGAAAGAGTTGGCAACAGGCAATGAGTATCACGGAGGAAAGGGAATAACAAAATCCTATTAGGATTTAATCAGACGACCTAATCAGCGAATTGAGTCTGAGGGACAGACAAATCTCATTCCTCGAAAAGTCAAAGCCCCAGTAGACAACACTGACGCTTGCCGACCTGTAATATATTTTATTTTATTTTAGATATTGATTTATAAAAGTGAAAAAAAAAAAAATTGAGGTATTTGCTGTCAACAAAGAAACCGCTTGAAAAGGTTTTTGGCATTATTTAGCATTGAAGTAGTTTGCGAGTTCGCACTTCTAAATTTCATTCATAGAATAAAAAATTAATTAAGACATTTATAGATCATTAGTGCCTTTGTCTTTATTAAACAATATACCTAGTAATTTGAAAAATACATTGTATTAGACAGTTCATAGACGTTGGGTACAGTTGCTAGCAATTGATGATACTAATTTTAACATAAAGATATTTTAAAAGAAATTTTTACTTCAAATTTGTATGGAATTCATCTTAGAGTAGATGTACCAAATAAAGCAAATGTAAAGGAAAAATAAAAATGGTATAATCCTGCATATTACAGACAAAGCAAGCGAGGCTACAAATGAATAATTAAATGAAAGGAATCGAGTTCGGCTCGGGTAATGAGATGGCAGATTGATGGCGAGGTCAGCCAATGAGAACGCGCTTTTCATTTCCTTATTATCATTCGGGATAACTTCGTTAAAACTGAAGCGAAATTAGAATGGATGTGAAGCCAGGGCTTTGATCACCTAAAGTGAATACGAGATGGTTGCAGAGCATTGCATTAATGAAAAGGGATTACAATGGCACACAAACGCACACACACACACACACACACACACACACATATATATATATATATATATATATATATATATATATATACGTTGTGTGCTTCGTTCCTTTGCTTGATATGAATTTCGTGTGTTTGTGCATACGCGGGTATTTGTTTGGTGGATAGTTACATAGATTATATAAAAACTATTATGAGGGAAGAATTTGATTACATTATGTCATATAGGAAATTTTGACACCAGGAGTATTATGAAAAGGGATTTTCAATTATCAATTGTCTTGAATTAATATAAGATAATCAGTGAGGAAACTCTTAGGAATAAGTGGAATAATAGAATTATGAAATCTCAATTAATTGTTTGTCAATATCTGCTGTGCCAATTCATATTTCATCACTAAATCCTTTTTTAATTATTGAATGGTTTTTCGAAAAATCGTAAATATTTGAGTAATCATTGATAGCCAAACTGTCTTTGATTCTCTAATGAACTTTTACTTCCTAATTACCTATAATTTTTTTTTATGATCTCGCAGATTATCAAGTGTTCCTCAAGTACCAAGAATTCTGTAATTATCGATAGATTTATATTTAATGGTCTCTGATTATCAAATAATCAGATGCCAACATGTTCTATCAAGTTTCAAGAGCCTGAACAAATTTGAGATCCAAGAATGATTTCCTCGTGACTTCAGGTTTGGGATTACACGAACCAAATTCAAATAGGTATTGAAATGGCATTTTTGGTGTCCCCTTAAATTATCAAATTATTTCTTTCAATGCTGGAGCTTCTAACGATGTTTTAAGTATTTAGTATTGTTTTAAGAAGTTCAGAACTATAATTCAGGGAAACAAACTTCTGTTGTTTTCCCCTTGAGGTTAGGATTTACATTTGAGGCAGAGAGGTAAAGTTGTACCAATGATAAAAGAAATATTCAAGCAAAGAATGTAGGACGCAGAGGCATTGTGCATTGCAATTACTTAGGCACCTGAGGTGATGCAGAGAGAGAGAGAGAGAGAGAGAGAGAGAGAGAGAGAGAGAGAGAGAGAGAGAGAGAGAGAGAGAGAGCGCCTTAAATTACGTTTATGGACCACCAAAATGAGTCTGCTTCTATGTTGCTGGTGTGGAAATTTCAATACTCTGGCATCTGTACATTTTGATATAATTATTCTTCACGTCATCTATTGCTGTGCCTGTTCCTCCTTGTCATCCTAATATTTCTCTACCACTTTCCTCTTTCTTCTCAGTCCTGTTTTTGTAAGGACGAGTACACTCCTCTTGTTCCTCTTTTAGTGTGATCCCGCAAGGCCTCTTCAGTAACAAGCAGTATCGATGGTAAATGTTAATTAACAATAACTTCTTCCTTTGCGATTGAGCCACCGTCTAATGAAGCATCAGGTTAATGCTTCATCCAGCAGATTTGAGGAGAAAGCGATGGCTACTGTTTCAGTGGACGGTGGTTCAAACTATATTGGAATAAGTCATTGTTTTTTAACCTTGTTTGTTCTTGTAAATCATTAGCTGTTTTTGTCGGGATTATACGGATCGTTACGCGGCTCACTCAATTCCATTGCCGTCTTCATATTCCATTATTTTTTTTTTCATTTTCCTTAAATTAAAAAGTTATCATATGCACGAAATCAGGTCACAGAAAGCAGCTTGCAAAGATTAAGCCGTCAGTTATCCTGCAAAAGATGAACTTTATTATATCTGCCTTAATGGCTCGGAAAATGATTATGAATCTATATGAAATGACATCAAAAAGTCTAAAGCATCTTAGCAAAGGAGATTAGCCATCTAGAAATATAGAGCTTTTAAGAAAAGACAGAGATTAAATGGTGCTTACAAAATGATCGGGCTGGTTATGTGGGCAGTAATGAAATATCAAAAGGGCTGTAAAAGATGGAGGGAAATAGTTTTCAACAGATGATATTAAAAGTTAATGATGTAATTGCAATAATTTCATTTGAAATGTTGATACCAAAACAAATTCTGAGTACGCGAGGTTAATTATGTGATTCAGAAAGAAAAACACCTCTCTCTCTCTCTCTCTCTCTCTCTCTCTCTCTCTCTCTCTCCAAATATAAATCGTTACCTCACTAACACAGCTACACTTGCTTCTGCAAGGAGTTACACATACATTATATATATACTGTGTATATATATATATATATATATATATATATATGTATATATATATATATATATATATATATATATATATACATATATATATACACACACACACACCAGTATATCAACCCAATATTGCTCGCAATTGTTTTTAAAACTCATGATATACTTTACAACGTTTATCTATTACGTCTGACAAAAAATATGATCGATATGCAATGCAGAAACCAAAGCGTTTTTGAGAGATGCAGATTGTGGAGAGAAATGTGTTCATTATTTCATTGCGTGGAATGATTGACAGATCCATCAGATCCAGCATTGGATTTTGATATTTTCCCCGAGAGTAGAAACCTTAAATGCGATTTTGCGGATGATCAAACATTTTGCCAATATAAATTGCGATTTTTATAGTTTGCGAAATACTATTTTTTTTTCCTGTAAGTAAGTGATGTAAATGGTACTTGATGAATAATTCTGGCTGAGTTGTTTATTGAAAATGCATTATATTGTGCTCGAGACATAATTTGGTTTTATCGTTTTTCATGTCAAATTGGTTTACTGTTACACGGATGACTGATAACGATTGTTTCATTGGAATGGAACTTCCGGTTCTATTGAGGATGTAATTATATAACA
>NC_090743.1:19398504-19408504 GCF_036898095.1 Palaemon carinicauda
AATTTTAGTGACCTTTCACAGAAACTGTTATAAAAGCTCGCTGTTTGCTGAAATGAATTTAGTTGTAATTACGCAGTCTCTCAGTTACCACCTAACTGGTACATGTACACTTTGGTGACCATCGGAGTGTTCAGCTTGTACGTGCTGCTATCCCCGATGTCAATAGTTTGCTCATGAAGGACCTGATGACCAAAGGTGACGCGCTTATGGACAGCCACTACACCACCTTCCAGACCTCCATCAACGCCTCCATTCCTGAAGAATTGGACACTTAATTAATATCGACCGAAGCCAACGTGAATGTGGTAGGACACAGATGCCCATCCTGTGACATGCTGGAGCGACAACAAAGCCACCCACCACCCACATATACCACCTCTCGCCTATGCCCCAAACAAGCTCTCCAGCCACTTTCCGACACCCATCAGCTGTAGTTATGCTACTACCTCTCCAAATTCGGGGCTGCAGCATAGAAATGTGCGAATGGTTGTCAGTGGCCAAAAAACATGTAAGTAGGCCACCAACAGAAATGGTGGCCTCTCCTGTCAGTAATCTTTTCTTTTTACATGATGCAGGTACGGTCGTATGATATTTTGGTATACATGGGTGCTTGTCATTCTCTTCTGACAAGGCCACTCTCCAGGACACGGCGTAGTCTGTCTAGGTCTGCTGACATCTGTCTAGTAGCTGCCAATGGATCTATGATACCTACCCATGGTTATGAAACCCTCACATTATTGTTTGGAAGTGCCAAATATATTTGGAAGGTTCTCGTTGCTGACGTCACATTGCCAATCCTTGGTGCCGACTTCCTCTCACAATTCCAACTCCTGATTGATGTATCTTACCGATGGTTAGTTAACATGGATTTTTACTCCTCGATCTCTCTTCAACCCGCCCCCTCTGTTCTCGCTCTCCACATCAGTGCACCCACGGATGCCTACGCCCACATCCTCACATCATACCTGGCAGTTTTTTGTCCAGAACTTCATGGTTCCCGAAAACGCGGTATTTATCACCATATCAAGACGACGGGGCCCCCAGTATTTTCCAGATTCAGATGTCTGGCACCGGAGCTTTTGGCACTCGCTAAACAAACGTTTGCCAAAATGGAAGAAATGGGCTTTTGCCAAAAGACCTCTAGCCCATTGTTGTCACCCTTCCACATCATCCTGAAGAAAGATGGCTCTCTGCATCCATGTTAGGATTGCAGACACCTGAACATGCAGACATAACTGTATCACTAACCCCTTCCAACATCGCCGACGTGACCTTATACTTGCCTATAGCGAAGGTTTTCTCCACGCTTGACCTCCTGAAGGGGTATTATCAGGTGCCCATGAACTCCGAAAACACCCCAAGACCGACATCACCATCTTCTTTGGTACATAAACCTCAAATTACTACTATTTTGGCCTTCATGATACGGGAGCTACTTTTCAATGTCTCATGGACGGCATCTTAGTGAACCTCCCCTTCTGTGTATGTTACGTCGAGGACATACTTGTGTTCTCTACCTCCAAAGAGGAATCCTCAACAGAACGGTCTTGTAGTCCGGTATGGTATGTGGTGCCAATGAAGTATCGTTCTTATGGCACCGCATCACTCCTGAAGGAGTCCACCCCTCCCCCCCCCCTGAGAAAGTAGTAGCTGTTCAGAACTTCCTACGCCCTTGACCGTCAAAGCACAGCAAGAATTCTTGGGCATGATCAATTATTATCACTGTTTCCTGCCAGCCATCGCCATCACTCTTGGTATTCTCTACGCCTCTGTCAAGGGCAAGCCAAAAGACCTGAATTGGGGCCCCCTTCAAGACGCGGCCTTCTACAGTGCAATGAATTTCCTATCAACCCCTGCTGCTCTAACTTACCTGTGCCACATGTACCTCTCCTTCTCCTCACCAATGCCCAGTTATGTTGCTATTGGGGCAGTCCTCTAGCAGGTGGTCAATGGCTCGCCCTGCCCATTGTCCTTCAGTAGGAAACTGTCCAAGGGGGAATCCTGCTACTCTACCGTCAACCATGAATTGATGGCTGTGCACTTGGCTCTCCATCACTTTCTTGGAAGGTACGCCTTTCGTCATTCGCACTGACCACATGCCTCTGGTGCACGCCTTCACTCGACAGTATGACGCCTGGGTCAGTCTGTCAACGACAACATCTCTCTGCCATGGATGAATACAATTGTACCCTTCAGTACGTCCCTGGGAAAATGAAACCTGTTGCCGATGCCCTGTCAAGAAACGCATTTGCCGCCATTCACCTGGGATTGGAGTATAACATCTTGGCATAAGCCTAACAAAAATATCCAGAGTACCAAACTTGTAGGAAATCCTGCACGTCTCTCCATTGGGAGGACATCCCTCTCAACAACTCCAATGGCACCCTCCTCTTTGACATCATTACTGGTAGACCTAGACCTTGGATACCTTCTCCCATGCGCCGACAGATGTTTGATTTCTTTTATTTATGTCCTTTCACTTCCCTCACGCCATTTTACTGAACAGATGCTGAAGATAAATATCATTTGGTATGGTATTACTAAGGATCTGGTCTGTGCCTGTACTTCACGTTGATGTTGTAGGTCCCCTACCCTCATCACAAGGTCATTGTTACGAGTTTATCGTCATCAACAGCTCCACTCGTTGGCCAGAAGCTATTTCCAAGGAAACTGCAACGTCCACCTCGTGTACATCTGCCATACTCTCAGGATGGATAGCGAGATTTAGTATCCCTGAGCATATTACTTATGACAGGGATACCACTTTCACCTCTCACTAGTAGACATCATTAGCAAATCTCCTGGGTATCGCCTTTCATCAAACAACTGCATACAACCCTGTTGCCAAGGGTATTGTTGAACATTTTCATCGTACCCTTAAAGCAGCCTTGATGTTCTGCTGCAATGACTCCAACAGGTTTACCCAGCTTCTGGTCTTCCTGGGACTAAGGACCACTTCTAAAGACACCCTGAATATCTCGGCAGCTGAAATTGTCTATGGCGACCCGTTGGTTGTCCCTGCCGAATTTTTTCCTTCTGCAACCTCCTCCAACAATCTCCAGCATGTACATCAGGTTGTGGTAAAATTTACTCCATGCAGCCAGTCTTACAAGCTCCAGCTAAACAACACATATCGACAGATCTACACTCGGGAATGCAAGTTTTCCTGTGTAATGACACTATCAAGCCACTGTTAACGCCCACTTACATGGACCCTTTCCTTGTGAGCCGTCATACACTTAAAGCATTCCTCTTCAACATGCGGGAAAAAGAAGACTTGGACTCCATTGATCGCCTAAAACCTGCATATCTTCTGCCAGATGACCTGCCTACAATACATCTCTCAAGAGCAGGGTGCCGTATTTCACATGTACTGTATGTCTTTTTTTAGGGGTGGGGGTGTGTGTGGGGGTGGGGGGGGGGGGGGGGCACGTGTACCACACGCCTATCACACGCTCGTCAAGCTCATACACTGTAACGGTATATGTGTTTTTTATATATTTTCATTATCGTTTTCCCCTCGCACTGATAACTTTATTCTGCCTGTATGTGCTTGTAACAATCTGGTTGAATTTTGGGCGACCTTTTACGGAAACTGTTGTTATAAAAACTCCCTGCTAGTTGAAATGAATTTAGTTGTAATTACTCAGTCTCCCTGTTACCACCTGGTAACTGATATTTTTAATAAAGTTTGGTATCAATCCAAGGATTTTTATAGAGCAGTAAATATATTATGCAAATCGGTAATCCTTACAGAAATTGACCAGAGGTGATTGGCTTTATTCCATGTTTATTTTATTGATAAATTTACGATGTACACAAATTGCCCGAAATAAATTCGCAAAGAATTCTTATCTCCTCGTGTAGATAAGTTTTTGTAAGTAATTGACGCTGCGTTATATTATTCGCACTAATCCCTAGATGATTTTATCTTCAGTTCCTCATTTTTCAACAAAGGACACTTAAAAACAGCAATGCACACACTCGCACACAACAGATACTTGTATAAATGAGTGTTTTTCACTACGTAATATATTTTCATAAAGTAGTTATTTCTTTTTTAAAGAGGGAGACCAATTCGGAACTAAAGTCTCTTTTTTTTATGATTCGCTTTCGTTTCCTAATCCTTGTTTAATATGAAAATATAAATATGCATTCGGTATTTTATTTAGTTTTTTTATTACAGTAATATGATTTAGCTTCTTTTAATAACCATTGCCAAAATGATATCAAATCGCTTATCTTTCAACCGTAAATAAAAAATTGATAATTATTTTTTTTCCGCATATGTTAGGAATCTCTATATGTGCAATCATACTTAGATTGAATTATTGTTTCCAATTACCAAAACCAATTCAGAAGTTTGATCATATTTGTCTAACCACAAATAGAAATACGTTCATGGAATTCCCCAAAGAATTTCATTTTTGTAATTAACTTGAGTTTAATCATAGTTTTTCTTGAATAATCTTATACGTTACTATTGAATCGTTTACCATTTTCTTTTCGGAATGAATATATAAAGACTCAATTTACAAATGTCATAAAACGGCAATGAAATTATTGTTTTTTTTTCTTTTTTTTTTTATTCATAATTTCTTGAATGGTGAAGCAGACATATTAAGATTTGGGGTAAGGACTTTTTCTGTTGTTGTATTATGATAATATTTCTTATAAAAATTTCGTCTATTATTTGCTTATTTTAATTAATGAATTCATGGAAGATTCATTGGATTATTTTGCGAATTCTAAAGATGGAAATGACACTGAAACTGACAAAATGACACTGAAATCATTACAGATATTGTCTCAATGTAGATTTTGATGGTGTAAAGTAGTGAATAAGGTTTTGAAAATTATAATTATTTTGAAGCCTGATACCGAAGTTTGGATAAAACTTGAATATCCTGCTTATTTGGTATACTGGAAGATTCGAATTACTACTTTGTTGCCTTAGAATATTATCAGATTCATATTTTTTACTTTCTAATTGAAACTTTTTTTTTTTTGTGTGTTCCTTTTACCTTTCAGTTTTGAAGTTGTGGATTTTTTTGGGGGGCCATTTATTAATTAGGATCTGGTGTATGTGTTTATTTCCTGTTTTCTTTATCTTGAGGCGACAAAGTATATTTATTCAATGCATTGTTAGTGAAGTGGATAATTTTCATTTACTTTTTGTCCTTTAGCTTGTGAATGTTGTGGCTATGAAGTGGAAAAGTGAGTGACACTTCTTTACTAAAGAACATAAAAGGCAGCAGTTCATCTTGGTTGATTTTTATTTCTCCACCAGAAGTTCAATCTCTATTTTGTATGGCCCTCTATGACCCTCTCTGGAGCTTATCCAAAAAGGAGCAAAGTATGAGAAACTTGTCAAGTATGGAGGACCCAACTGGGACGGGTTTAAGTGAAATGTGGTTCCAGTTGCTCTTTGACTTTAGCTCCAGGTCAAGTGTGGAGAATCGAATTGGGACGGGTTTAAGTGAAATGTGGTTCCTGTCGCCCCTCGACTTTAGCTCCGGGGTCAAGTATGCAGGATCGAATTGGGACGGTTTAAGTGAAATGTGGTTTCTGTCGCCCCTTGACTTTAGCTCCAGGGCAAGTGTGGAGGATCGAACTGGGACGAGTTTAAGTGAAATGTAGTTTCTTTCGCCCCTTGACTTTAGCTGTAGGTCAAGTGTGGAGGATCGAACTGGGATGGGTTTAAGTGAAATGTGGTTCCTGTCGCCCCTTGACTTTAGCTTCATTTCAAGTATGGAGGATCAAACTGGGATGGGTTTAAGTGAAATGTTGTTCCTGTCACCCTTCGACTTTAGATCCGGGTCAAGTGTGGAGGATCAAACTGGGTCAGGGTTAAGTGAAATGTAGTTCCTTTCGCCCCATGACTTTAGCTCCAGGTCAAGTGTGGAGAATCGAACTGGGACGGGTTTAAGTGAAATGTGGTTCCTGTCACCCCTTGACTTTAACTCCAGTTCAAGTATGGAGGATCGAACTGGGAAGGGTTTAAGTGAAATGTGGTTCTTTTCGCCCCTTGACTTCAGCTGTAGGTCAAGTATTGATGATCGGACTGGAACGGGTTTAAGTGAAATGTGGTTTCTGTCGCCCCTTAACTTTAGCTCTGCATCAATTGTGGAGGATCGAACTAAGACGGGTTTAAGTGAAATGTGGTTCCTGTCGCCCCTTGACTTTAGCTCCTGGTCAAGTATGGAGGATCAAACTGGGACGGGTTTAAGTGAAATGTGGTTCCTGTCGCCCCTCGACTTTAGCTCCGGGTCAAGTATGAAGGATTGAATTGGGACGGGTTCAAGGGAAATGTGGTTCCTGTCACCCATTGACATTAGTTCCTGGTCAAGTATGGAGGATCGAACTGGGATGTGTTCAAGGGAAATGTGGTTCCTGTCTCCCCTTGACTTTAGCTCCGGGTCAGGTATGGAGGATCGAACTGGGACGGGTTTAAGTGAAATGTGTTTCCTGTCGCCCCTTAACTTTAGCTCTGGGTCAATTGTGGAGGATCGAACTCGAACGGGTTTAAGTGAAATATGGTTCCTGTCGCCCCTTGACTTAAGCCCCAGGTCAAGTGTGTAGGATCCAACTGGGACAAGTTTAAGTGAAATGTGGTTCCTGTCGCTCCTTGACTTTAGCTCTAGCTCAAGTGTGGAGGATTGAACTGGGACGGGTTTAAGTGAAATGTGGTTCCTGTCGCTCCTTGACTTTAGCTCTAGCTCAAGTGGGGAGGATCAAACTGGGACAGGTTTAAGTGAAATGTGGTTCCTGTCGCCCCTTGACATTAGCTCCTTATCAAGTATGGAGGATCGAATTGGGACGGGTTTAAGTGAAATGTGGTTCCTGTCACCCCTCGAGTTTAGCTCCGGGTCAAGTGTGTAGGATCGAACTGGGACGAGTTTAAGTGAAATGTGGTTTCTGTTGCCCCTTGACTTTAGCTCCAGGGCAAGTGTGGAGGATCGAACTGGGTCAGGGTTAAGTGAAATGTAGTTCCTTTCGCCCCTTGACTTTAGCTCCAGGTCAAGTGTGGAGGATCGAAATGGGACGGGTTTAAGTGAAATGTGGTTCCTGTCGCCCCTCGACTTTAGCTCTGGGCCAAGTGTGCAGGATCGAACCTGGACGGGTTTAAGTGAAATGTGGTTTCTGTTGCCCCTTGACTTTAGCTCCAGGGCAAGTGTGGAGGATCGAACTGGGTCAGGGTTAAGTGAAATGTAGTTCCTTTCGCCCCTTGACTTTAGCTCCGGGTCAAGTGTGCAGAATCAAACTGGGACGAGTTTAAGTGAAATGTGGTTCCTGTCACCCCTTAACTTTAACTCCAGGGCAAGTGTGGAGGATCAAACTGGGTCAGGGTTAAGTGAAATGTAGTTCCTTTCGCCCCTTGACTTTAGCTCTGGGTCAAGTGTGGAGGATCGAAATGGGACGGGTTTAAGTGAAATGTGGTTCCTGTCACCCCTTGACTTTAGCTTCATTTTAAGTATGGAGGAACGAACTAGGACGGGTTTAAGTCAAATGTGGTTCCTGTCGCCCCTTGTCTTCAGCTCCGGGTCAAATGTGCAGGATCGAACTGGGACGGGTTTAAGTGAAATGTGGTTTCTGTCGCCCCTTGACTGTAGCTCCAGGGCAAGTGTGGAGGATTGAACTGGGTCAGGGTTAAGTGAAATGTAGTTCCTTTCGCCCCTTGACTTTAGCTCCGGGTCAAGTGTGGAGGATCGAACTGGGATGGGTTTAAGTGAAATGTGGTTCCTGTCACCCCTTAACTTTAACTCCAGTTCAAGTATGGAGGATCGAACTGGGACGGGTTTAAGTGAAATGTGGTTTTTTTCGTCCCTTGACTTTAGCCGTAGGTCAAGTATTGATGATCGAACTGGAACGGGTTTAAGTGAAATGTGGTTTCTGTCGCCCCATTACTTTAGCTCTGGGTCAATTGTGGAGGATCGAACTAAGACAGGTTTAAGTGAAATGTGGTTCCTGTCGCCCCTTGACTTTAGCTCTGTGTCAATTGTGGAGGATCGAACTGAAACGGGTTTAAGTGAAATATGGTTCCTGTCGCCCCTTGACTTAAGCCCCAGGTCAAGTGTGTAGGATCGAACTGGGACGAGTTTAAGTGAAATGTGGTTCCTGTCGCTCCTTGAATTTAGCTCTAGCTCAAGTGTGGAGGATCGAACTGGGACGGGTTTAAGTGGAATGTGGTTCCTGTCGCCCCTTGACCTTAGCCGTAGGTCAAGTATGGAGGATCAAACTGGGACAGGTTTAAGTGAAATGTGGTTCCCGTCGCCCCTTGACATTAGCTCCTGATCAAGTATGGAGGATTGAATTGGGACGGGTTTAAGTGAAATGTGATTCCTGTCGCCCCTTGACTTTTGCTGTAGGTCAAGTATTGAGGATTGAACTGGGATGGGGGGACGGATTCAAGGGAAATGTGGTTCCTGTCGCCCCTTGACTTTAGCTCCGGGTCATGTATGGAGGATCGAACTGAGACGGGTTTAAGTGAAATGTGGTTCCTGTCGCCCCTTGACTTTAGCTGTAGGTCAAGTATTGAGGATCGAACTGGGGCGGGTTTAAGCGAAGTGTGGTTCCTGTAGTCCCTTTACTTTATCTCCGGGTCAAGTATGGAGGATCGAACTGTGACGGGTTCAAGTGAAATGTGGTTCCTGTCGCCCCTTGACATTAGCTCCAGGTCAAGTATGGAGGATCGAACTGGGACGGGTTTAAGTGAAATGTGGTTCCTTTCGCCCCTTTGTCTTTATCTCCAGGTCAAGTATGGAGGATCGAACTGGGACGGGTTTAAGTGAAAGGTGGTTCCTGTCGCCCCTTGACTTTAGCTTCATTTTTAAGTATGGAGGATCAAACTGGGACAAGTTTAAGTGAAATGTGGTTCCTGTCGCCCCTTGACTTTAGCTTCATTTTAAGTATGGAGGATCGAATTGGGACGGGTTTAAGTGAAATGTGGTTCCTGTCGCCCCTTGACTTTAGCTGTAGCTCAAGTATTGAGGATCGAACTGGAACGGGTTTAAGTGAAATGTGGTTCCTGTTGCCCCTTGATTTTATCTCCGGGTCAAGTATTGAGAATCGAACTGGGACGGGTTTAAGTGAAATGTGGTTCCTGTCGCCCCTTGACTTTAGCTGTAGGTCAAGTATGGAGGATCGAACTGGAACGGGTTTAAGTGAAATGTGGTTCCTGTTGCCCCTCTACTTTAGCTCCGGGTCAAGTATGGATGATCGAACTGGGACGAGTTTAAGTGAAATGTGGTTCCTATCACCCCTTGACTTTATCTCCGGGTCAAGTATTGAGAATCGAACTGGGACGGGTTTAAGTGAAATGGGGTTCCTTGACTTTAGCTCTGGGTAACAAAACCTGCCTGACAAATAGATCAATGGCTAAAATTTTCAACATTAACATTTGGCAAAAAGTTTTGAATCGGCTTTTGTTAATACGTAGCTATAGGTTCATTTCATTGTTTCGAAAGAGTATACCGAACTATTGAAACATTTTATTGCCACTGAAATTATATATTTCAATATATGTCCTCAGCAACAATTGCAGAATCTAATTTTCTTCTGTAAAAAACCTGCAAATGCATATTAGGATATAGAAAGTAGCAAGGACAAACTCATGGAAGCTTTTTAAATTAAGATCGTACATAAAGTACATGGTACGCCAGGTCATTACTTGATCAGTGTTGAGGGGGTGGGTTTTATCGTCTCCCACTGGTCCTATTTTCCAACTAACTTAATTATTAACGCTTTGAATGATTAAAAATAGAAATTCCTTAATTTAACTTTTAACATCATGCACTAACTGGTAAGGGATGGGAGGCTGTTTTCCCTTTACTACTTCACCATTAGTTTGGGTAGTGTGGTTATAGGGCAAACAGACTTTTGGAAAATCTGGTTATTCGCCATTTAGGAAATTTTACATCTGTGCGTGCAAAACCCAAATAAGCAGTCCTTACCGATAGAATATTATCTGTTACTACTTTCCCTGACATTTATAAGCAAA
>NC_090743.1:19416004-19451004 GCF_036898095.1 Palaemon carinicauda
AAGCTAATTTATGTTTAACATATATCTCGCTCATATCTACACTTTGTCTTAGCAGTATTGCAAGCGGCTTCGCGATAGTGTTTGCAGTTTTTTTTTAACAAAATCCCTGGAACTCCATCTGGTCCGGCTGCCGATCCATTTTTAATTTCGTTTATAGCTTTACAATATCTGTTTCATTAATATCCATATCCTTTAGATATTCAACAGTTTCTTCTCTCATTTCTGTTTCATTATTCTCATTCGCAATTCTTGGCGTGAACTCACTCTTATATTTTTCTGCTAATATGTTGCATATTTCCTTTTTTTCATTTGTTAGCCGTCCTTCAATTCTTAGAGGGCCTATTTCCAATCTCCCTTTATTCATCTTTTTTGCATAGGAGTAAAGTACTTTTTTTTTTTCTTATTTTGAAGTGTCCTTTCTTTTAAGTCCTTTTTTTTTCATTTTCTTTCGACTGTATAATGTTTTGTTGTGCATTTTCTATCTTATATTTTTATTTCCATCATTTTCCACACATTTTTTTCTTTTGCAAGATTTTTCTTCCACTCTAATTTTCTGAAATAAGATCCTTCTATCTCTTGGTATGCATGTCTTTTGTTTATTGTTTTTTTTTTCGGTACATATTTTTCAACAATTTTCTCCAGTATTTTGTACAGTATGTCCGTATTTACCTGTATATTATCACTTACAAATACATTTTTCCATTCTTTATTCAGTTCTTCATTTATTTCTGACCATTTTATATTCTTACTATAAAAATTATATTTCCATATCCTTCCCAACGTTTTGTGCTTTGATTAATTCTGCGATCACTTGCTTTGGAATGAATTATTAATTCTATGACATTGTGGTCTGAAATTCCTGTGTTTTACACAATTATTTCTTTAACATAATTCACGTCATTCACAAATACTAGATCTAGGACATTTTCCTTTCTTGTTTGAATGTGGTTTATTTGTTGCATATTATGTTCTAATAGCATATCTTGAAGCTTTTCAAATTGCCTCTTATCTTCTGCGCTACTATTACTCTCTTTTTTATATGCATACATACAACCACTTTCTTCTATCCGTTCTTTCCAATCCACGAAAGGAAAGGCAAAATCTCCGGATAGGAGTATACTCCAGTCTTTATGGTTTCTACATATATCATCTATTTTTTCCTATTATTATGTCAAACTCCTTAGTATTTGGGGGTCTGTAAACTACAATATTCACTAGTTTTTCAAATTCGAATTCTACCGCAATCAATTCACATTCTGTGTTGCTGTATTTTTCACAGACTTTTCCTTGATTTATGTCTCTTCCATATATTGCGGTTCCCCCTTGATTCCTATTTGTTCTATCTGATCTATAAGTTGGGAAACCCTTTATCTGGTCAACACCGCCAGTCTCTTGGGAATACCATGTTTCACTTATATTTAATATATCTATTTTTTCAATTTTGGGTTAGTTCTTTTAAGAACTCTATTTTCCTTTTAGAGTTACTCGTGACTAAACCCTGTGCATTCATCACTATTATGGTTTGTGTTTCATCACCATTATTTAATATTGGTAATAATATGGATTCTCCCATGCTTCCTTCCTGTTCTGATGATGTTCTTTTCTTCATTTCCAGGAATTCTGCCATTAAAAAATCCAACTTTTCTATTATATTTGCTCTTTCGCCTTCATATTTATTTTTGTGTATACCTGCAATTATCCCCCATATCTGCACCAATCCCTGGCATTATAGATGCATTCTTTGTAGTTGGGCTCTAGATGTGCATATTTGGGTTGAAAGGCCTCATATCTTGGGGCCTTTGGTGCATAGCGCGGGTATATACGCGGCCTGCTTTTTTGTTTCTTTTTTTGTTTCATTTTTGCTTTCATTTTTTCTTTTCAGGTTGCTGACTTTTCTTACTTTCATTCATGGTTGCAGGATGCATATATCGACATTTTTTGTTGACACTGCATCCTTTTCCTTCTTTTAGGTTTTTGCATATTTTTTGAATGGAGATCTCTGCCTTCGTCTCTATATCTGTCTAAATACGCACATTTACCATATATTTCCTAATTATGGCATATCTTTGGATGCTTGAAGTAGCATCTTTCGCCAAATCTGCAATTCCCTCTTTTCAGCAAATTGATGACTATATCTTTCTTTTCTTTTTTTTCTTGTTCTTGCTCTTCCCTAAAAGTATGTAGGTCCGGGTAGTCTCTTGGGTCTATTATTTGTTTCCATCTGATAATTTATTTCTTCATAAGTATGTTGTTTGATGGCATCATAAGTTATATCAATGATTTCCTCTGCATCCCTTACACATATCCTGTTCATTTTTTCTCTTCTTCTTCTTCTTTTTTTTTTCTTCTTCTTCTGCTTCTTCTTCCTCTTCTTTATCTTCAACTATTTGCAGATTTAGTCTCGACTTAATTATGTTTTCTATCCAGACCAAGCATGTTGAGCAGAATACCTTTGTGTCTCTATGTTTTATTTTTTGCTGTATTTCAGCACATGTAGGGTGTGTTGGAACATGGCAGGCATCACATTTTCTAATCAGTTGTTGAGGGTTATTAATGGAATACCATATCTTACATGTATTACACCATTTTGCATTCTTTTTCCCAATGCATCAATCAGCATATTCACCAAAGAGAGAGAGAGAGAGAGAGAGAGAGAGAGAGAGAGAGAGAGAGAGAGAGAGAGAGAGAGATGGGTGTAAGGTGGAAGGTAATTTTGGTCAAGGTAATATTGGGTGAAAGTAAAAACCTAGGATCTTTCCAGTTATTTGTGATTCTATTTTAATGTTAATCATCTTGCTTTCATCATTCATTGAGTGTTGGGAAAACTTATCTACATATAGTGTCCTAGGATAAAAGGACCTGAATTATAGATGCTTCATTGCATGTACTATTATTAATTGAAAGTTTAAAAGTATATTTGTTGAAGATGTTTACACCTCGTCTCCCTTCCCTCGTTTTTGAGTGTCCCCCCTCATCATTCTTGACTTTATTCAGCCTCAGCTGTTACTTTTTCAAATTTATATTGTTTTCCGAGGTCTAAGAATAAAACAGATGATCCCAGACGATTTCTGTTCTTTACTTCTCTATCTGTCTGATTATATTCGTACCTCCATAGCGTACGTAATTTTGGTTTAATAAGTGTAATATATATATATATATATATATATATATATATATATATATATATATATATATATATATATATACATATACATATATATATATACATATATATACATATATATATATATATGTATATATATGTATATATATATATATGTGTATATATATATATAATATATATATATATATATATATATATATATATATATATATATATATATATATATATGCACGTTCTTCTATATTAGTTCAGCATTCTCATGTCCACCAATGGAAAGAGAAAATGTAAATATTATTTCACCTTTCAGTATCTTTCAATGTAAAGTGTTTCCTCTACCATTTTAGGGGACTTCGGATCCTGTTGATATCTAGAAGTTATTTATTTATAGTAATGTTAACGCATGTTTTTATCTTAGTGTAACATTAACATATATGGTAAGAGATTTGAAGCAAACTGGATTAAGGTACCTTCATAGCATGGAATTGAAGCCAATGTTGAATGTACTACAGCTCATGAAGATATTTCCTTTGTGGCCCAAAGAAAAGAATCTTATGAATATCAATTCAATAACATCGCCTTTATGTAGTAAGGTTTACCTCGTCGATGTCGTCCCATTTTCACGTCTAATTTCCATCATCATCTCTCCTTCTCTTTGTACGTACCCTAGCTGCGACCCATAATGGTCGATTAAAGATTAGTTATCCAGATCGCTGCTTAGGGTAACAGAGGCATAATGGGTATTTGGAAACACCCGTATTCGTCAATCAAATAGCAGCTGATTGCACCACCTCATGTTGATATATTAATAGGATTTAGTTATAGAACTTAAAATATCTTACTATGATTAAACCCCAAATGATACAGTTAGAAAGAGAAGGACAGATAATCGTATAATATGAATATATTTTTAATTTTGATATGATGTAATCTTATGATTTTATAATAGTTTTATACCTGCAACAAACTTCTTTAAAGTTTGACGTAAAAGTCATTACTGCTATAAATTTACATACGCACATATTAACGAAATAGAGGAAGAGTCACAAAATATAAATGAAGAAATCATTACTCCAAACTAACAGTAAAATTGCAAAAGAAACAAAAACCGAGTGGAACATCTCTTGACATCACTGCCAATGAATTGGCTTTACTTCTGTGCTTAAAAGGGTTTTTCTTTTTTTCGCTTCAACTTTCCAATATCTGATTGGACAGGATGTTGAGTTACCTGACTCCGTCAGGAAAAACTGTCCTGAGTTTTGTCCTGTCTGAGTAAATGCAGTTCAGGAGGAATGGAAAGAAAATTGCTTCTTTATCTGCTAGGGAAGAGAGAGAGAGAGAGAGAGAGAGAGAGAGAGAGAGAGAGAGAGAGAGAGAGAGAGAGATTTAAATCAATTTGATTGAGTGGAAAATATATTTTGATCTTTATTGAGTGGCTGATATATTGTACGCTTTTAATCTTATGAGTGTGTTTACTTGTGCATATGTGTGTGTTTGAGAGAGATTTACAAGGAATTACAAGGATTTTGGATGTCTCAAAGACTTTTTAGACCATCCGCCTATACTCCATTTGCTCTTTGGTAGAGCGATTTAGTTTAAGCATGTAGAGATTTCTTATGATCTTGTCTAACTTATTCTTGAACTCGTTTACCGTGTTGTTTTCTATATCCCCTGGAAGTCTATTCCACACACACACACACACACACACACACACACACACACACACACACACACACACACACACACACACAGAGAGAGAGAGAGAGAGAGAGAGAGAGAGAGAGAGAGAGAGAGAGAGAGAGAGAGAGAGAGAGAGAGAGAGATTATAAAGCCCTTGTGCTTTAGGGTTCCAGTAAGGTTCCAGTGCGTGTTTATCTAGAAGAGAAACAGATACGTTACAATAGCGAAAGTCTAGAAGGCAAAAAGCGAAAGAAATTTAAGAACAATGTATTGATATTGTTGTACACATGATTTTTACTTTTATACAGATGAAATAAATAGACAAATTTCATGCAAGGAAAATACTTCATCAGTAATGAGTGCTTTCCATTGAAACCCGTTTAAAGGTCACTCTTTCATGACAGCTTCTAATGAACTTGACACAACAAGGACAGAGGTAGTTATATGGGTGCAGATAGCAAAGGCTAATGAGGAAACACCACCTCTATTTTCCTTTGGTTTACAACTGTGTCACAAAGAAGACGTGTGAGAGATGGTAAAAGCAAAATCCAACGACCGCTCGAGGAATTAGTAACGCGATTTGTAAAGCAATTTATTGCTAATTCGTCTGCGAAAAGAATGGTGGTGGTCAGTGCTTCCACAATCGGATCGTCCGCTTAACGAAAGTTAAAATTATCATTTTGGTGAAGTAAGATTTGTTTTGGTTTCGAGGAGAAATTTCATAGACTTCAGGAACATGAGAAGGTGTTTGTTGTGTGTGTTTGAGAGAGAGAGAGAGAGAGAGAGAGAGAGAGAGAGAGAGAGAGAGAGAGAGAGAGAGAGAGAGAGAATTTAGCAATTAAGGGCTAATTCACCTCGAGAGGAAGCAGTGGTGGACATTGCATGTATAATCAGAACGTCCAACCATCGAGAATTAGAATTTAGATTTTGGTGAATATCAGATTTGTTTTAGATTGGGGAGAGTTTACTCTCTTTCGAGAACATTTAAGATGTTGCATGAGAGAGAGAGAGAGAGAGAGAGAGAGAGAGAGAGAGAGAGAGAGAGAGAGAGAGAGAGAGAGAGAGAGAGAGGGGGGGGGGGGGAAGGCTGTTATGGTAATTTCAGACTCAAAATCTGATGTATGATGTTCATACAAATGATTCATACGCGTGATATTAAATTAGTAGGTAAAAATACTGCTATTTTGCATGTACTGTAGATATGTGCAAGATGTGTTTCCTGGTTGTAAGTATAACAGCTATACTATATATTCTAATTCCATTTAGCTGTCCTCCCCCGAGATAGTAAACCAAAGGCAGGATTATTATTATTATTATTATTATTATTATTATTATTATTTATTAGTACTAGCACTAGCCAAGCTACTACCTTCGTTGGAAAAGCAAGATGCTATAAGCCCAAGGGCCCCTACAGGGAAGAAACACTGGGATATAATTTCCTCTTTTATCGTACAAATCGCAAATGTTAGGCGCTTATTATCTTAGTAAATTGGATCCAAAACCCCTTTATTTTGAATTGTTGCTTTCAGCTCTGAGGGAGAGTGACAATGAATAGATTACATCACTTCTCCCAGATGATTATTTCAAGAAACCTCTCTCTCTCTCTCTCTCCTCTCTCTCTCTCTCTCTCTCTCTCTCTCTCCTCTTCTCTCTCTCTCTCTCTCTCTCTCTCTCTCTCCTGCATTTTTATCAGTTAATTTGAGCCCTGTAGGAATATCTGACATAGCTGTGAAATACAGTTCAATAGCCTGTTTTTTTCTACCATTATTTGTAGAATTTATTATATTAACTCTTCATGGTGTTTATTTATCATTTTATTGTTCTTATTAGTGACATTGTCGTATGTATTATATATTATATTTTTTTTGTTCGTAGGGATAACTGAAAAGAACAAGTAGCAATTTTCCTCTATAGCAATCTTTGTAATGACAGGACTGGTTGGTTTGAGAGACATTGCTAAACATTAAAATAGCAGAAATAAGAAGGCAGTTAACCAATAATAACCACTGATCTGATATAACTTAAGACTGTCTTGTAATATATCATTATAAACATTATAGAGGCCTGTTTAAGGAAAGAACAGCCAGTGATTTAAGTCTTCTGAAGGCATTGTAAATGGTGTAGAAGCTGTTCACGAAGTACAAGCGGTGGTGTAGCCAGTGATGTTAGTCTTCTGGAATTGTTCTAAACGCGATAGAAGCTGCGCAGTAAGTGTACGTGTTTTTACGTATATCAGTCCAACACTAAGGATCTTCAAACTCTTCACGGTAGTTTTTACACCTCATCAATGATTTTCCAATTATATATATATATATATATATATATATATATATACTATATATATATATATATATATATATTCTTTTAAGTATGGTGATAGTTTAGATATAAGCCATGCAAAAGAGAAAACGTTTTAGAGAGAACGAGAGTTACTTCAGAATCTTCCAAGAAGAGAGAAACAAATCAGAGCACAAAACCATTTGGTGTTGTACGTTTCGCTAAAATGCAGCATTTTTCATTTTTTTGGCGAATGGGGCATTCATTACTTTAATAATCATGAGCGTGAAGAACGTGTCTTTACTCTCTTAAGCATCGAAATGAAACTCGAAACGACCTTTGGCTAAATCAGTGCGTTGCGTTCCATTGTGTTTATTTTTTAGGAATTCCTTATCTTTTATATACTTTTTTTCAATTTTTATAGTGGGAAGTTATCTAAGTACGGGAGAACTAATACTGAAATCATTGGGAAGGCTTTACTCATCCGTTTACCCTCATTTGTATAAACAGGTAATTTTCTTAAAGTTCTTTGTGCTCAGTGTTGATGATTTTATAGTATTTCCTGGAGACTCTATATTGAAAATAACACACACACACACACACACACACACACACACTCAGACAATAAATTTGAATATTATTCTGTGCAAAGAAAGATTAGGACCTAAACAATTAATATTCAATGAATTGCAATCATAATCAAGAAATAACGCCGGCTTTTATTTTCAGGTAATCCTCGATGGCTTCTGGCAAAATTGAATTTTCAATATTAATCACGTAATAATTGTTTTCATTGATATAACTCAGTAATGCCGGATTCCATGGTAACACATATCTTAATGAACTATCAGGCTTTTACATTTAACTCTGACGTTTAAAAATTGATATTCTCTGGTCTCCATTGATTGGTTTTAAGCATAGAAAAGCGAACGATCTTGTACAGGAAGGGAAGTTGCCCTAGCCACTTTTTCCTTAAGTCACTGTCTATATAAGCTTGCCGACCAGGGTTCGATTCCCGGCCGGAGCCAAGCTCTTGTCTTTGTGTGATTTCGCCTGGGGCTCTGATCCCGAGGTCGTTAAGAGAATCCAGACATTAATATATCAAAAATATATATGGCTTATTTGAATATGAAAAACACGTAAAATGTGCAAAATTTATCATATATATATATATATATATATATATATATTTGTTTACTTAACTATGCAAGAATCATAAAGCTAATTTGGTATCGGATTTTAGATTAACTTTACTCTCTTTTAAACGTTGGAGATTCTATCGTTTATCTACAGCTGGGTTGATCGGTAAGGGGCTGGATGGGATCAAACCACGAACGTTTTAATGTCAAATTCAGTATCCATTATATATACTCGTGTATATATATATATATATATATACATATATACATTATATATATATGTATATATATATACATTATATATATATATATATATACATGTATATATACATATATATATACATATATACACTATATATATATATATATATATATACATATATATATATATATATATATATATATATATATATATATATATACATTATATATATAATCATACATATATATCATTATATATATATATACATATACATATACGTACATACATATAACGAAATATTTTATATGAGAGGTTTGTCGTGAATTACCGAATTAATATATAGTATTACTTATTTTCTCCTATCTTAATATTCAGGACGGTTTCTAGACAAAGTGGAGTATATTATAGTTTGTTTAACTTGGCGTATTGTGAATCATCATAGTCGTAATACTTTGGCTCTTCTGTTATCCCAGCTGCTCTTTGCAAACCTTTATTCATCACCTTTCCAGTTATGGAAATACTATCCAGTTGTGGAATTGGAAATTTAGGAATTAATTAATCTTTTTTGAAGTTTTTCTTTCAGCGAAAATGCTCCTGAATAGTTAGAGCCATTTGCAATAGAAATGTCCAAGTTGCGATGTTTTTGCAATTGCATTGTTTTCTTTGAGGTTTTTATAATTGTTTATTTGTGTTCTTTGATGAAGAGAAGTTTTGACTCTGGGATGAGGGTTGAGCGATTTTGAGGGGCGTTTAAATATAGTTACTAAATTTTTGTGAAATTGGCATCGTTGCGGAAATACCGCAATGAGTTGTAGGTCTTTGATGGTTAAATTGTTTCTTGGCTGTTTTAGGAGTTTTTTTAGTTTTGTGGTTCTTTTGAAATTAGTGAATGAGAATTATACACAATCAGATTTTTTTAGTATCCGGAAAAGCTCTTAAAGAGGTTTAAAATTCTCTCTCTCTCTCTCTCTCTCTCTCTCTCTCTCTCTCTCTCTCTCTCTCTCTCTCTCTCTCTCTCTCTCTCTTTTTCTCTCTCCCTCTCTCTCTCTCTGTGTGTTTTGTCTGCCCACCAAAGGGTATTGGTGAACAAGAAATGCAAAGAAAGGAAGACAATACACTTTCCATTTTTCAACCCTTCAAACTTTCATGCGTTTCGTTTCTTTGTTAAGGGAAGCGGGATTGTTTTCAGACATGAAAGAGAAATTATATCATTTATATCATTTTCCATCACCTGTAATTAACTATGATCTACAATCGTAGTTAGGATCCATTTTCGGGCGATTTATTGAGAAAACATTTCATCTCACGCCCCTCTTTGTTTCTCTCGGTCTCGCTTCCCTTGCCACCCTCAGCAAACCCAGGAATTCATTTACTGCTTTTAATTTGGTTTCGTTTCAGCCAACGTCATTATCCCTTCCCCAAATTCACGCTCGTGCAATTCCAAATGGAATGATCTTTATTGATAAAGTTTGATTTACGTCCTTCATCTTCATTCAGTTGATTCTCTTCAACTTGGTCTCGCTCTTGCCTGTTTATAACAGTAATTTTCTGCCTTAAAATTCATCAGTAGAAATAGTGTTTTATTCTCCATGTTAGTATATGTTTAGCCATTTGTTCTTTCATTATATAAATCCAAGGAATGTACTTATAATGGGTGCAAAACAGGGGAAATTTTAATAAAATCATACAAGAGCAGCCTTTTCTAAAAAATGTACTTTCGTCAATGATGGAGATTTAGAATATATTATATATAGTGAATATATAAACACGATTACAGAGAAATAGGATTACGTTAAATGTATTATTGGATTCTAAGGCAACTTATGACATCGTGAGTAATTCATTTTGAACGTTCGTTAAAAATCATGAATAGTTTTGTAATTACATTAAGATATTATGCAAGTATTTGACATATATTTGAAATTTAAAATTGTATCACTTTCTACAAGTGAAAATCTCTTATCGTCATTTCGAACCTGGAGGTTTATTTCACAGCAATTGAGAAGAGAGAAATTCGTCCGAGGGAGTTTGTCCGACCAAAATGGCAACAGAGTAAAATCTAGAATTGGCCACCAATTCGGTTTTTGTTGGTCCCTCGCTTGTTTGAATTGCCAAGGCCAAGTAATAGCTCACTTGTTTGGATTGCCAAGTTCAACTAATAGCTCACTTGTTTGGATTGCCAAGGCCAAGTAGTAGCTCGCGTGTTTTGGTTGCCAAGGCCAAGTATTTCCTCGCTTGTTTTGATTGTCAAGGCTAAGAATTTGCTCGCCTGTTTGGATTGTCAAGGCCAAGTATTTGCTCGCTTGTTTGGATTACCAATGCCAAGTATTTGCGTGCCTTTTTGGATTGCCAAGGCCAAGTATTTGCTCGTTTATTTGGATTGCCAAGGCCAAGTATTTGCTCGCTTGTTTGGATTGCAAGGCTAAGAATTTGCTGGCTTGTTTGGGTTGCCAAGACCAAGTATGTGCTCGCTTGTTTGGATTCCCGATGTCAAGTATTTGCTTGCCTTTTTGGATTGCCAAGGCCAAGTATTTGCTCGCTTATTTTGATTACCAAGGCCAAGTATTTGCTCACTTGTTTTGATTGCCAAGGCTAAGAATTTGCTCGCCTGTTTGATTGCCAAGGCCAAGTATTTGCTTGCTTTTTTGGGTTATCAATGCTAAGTATTCGCTTGCTTTTTTGGAATGCTAAGGACAGATATTTGCTTGCTTATTTGGATTGCCAAGGCCAAGTATTTGCTTGCCTTTTTGGATTGCCCAGGCCAAGTATTTGCTCGTTTATTTGGATTGTCAAGGCCAAGTATTTGCTCGCTTGTTTGGATTGCAAGGCTAAGAATTTGCTGGCTTGTTTGGGTTGCCAAGACCAAGTATGTGCTCGCTTGTTTGGATTGCCGATGTCAAGTATTTGCTTGCCTTTTTGGATTGTCAAGGCCAAGTATTTGCTCGCTTATTTTGATTACCAAGGCCAAGTATTTGCTCGCTTGTTTTGATTGCCAAGGCCAAGTATTTGCTTGCTTTTTTGAGTTATCAATGCTAAGTATTCGCTTGCTTTTTTTGGAATGCTAAGGCCAGATATTTGCTTGCTTATTTGGATTGCCAAGGCCAAGTATTTGCTTGCCTTTTTGGATTGCCAAGGCCAAGTATTTGCTCGTTTATTTGGATTGCCAAGGCCAAGTATTTGCTCGCTTGTTTGGATTGCAAGGCTAAGAATTAACTGGCTTGTTTGGGTTGCCAAGACCAAGTATGTGCTCGCTTGTTTGGATTGCCGATGTCAAGTATTTGCTTGCCTTTTTGGATTGCCAAGGCCAATTATTAGCTCGCTTATTTTGATTACCAAGGCCAAGTATTTGCTCGCTTGTTTTGATTGCCAAGGCTAAGAATTTGCTCGCCTGTTTGATTGCCAAGGCCAAGTATTTGCTTGCTTTTTTGGGTTATCAATGCTAAGTATTCGCTTGCTTTTTTGGAATGCTAAGGCCAGATATTTGCTTGCTTATTTGGATTGCCAAGGCCAAGTATTTGCTCGTTTATTTGGATTGTCAAGGCCAAGTATTTGCTCGCTTGTTTGGATTGTCAATGCTAAGTATTCGCTTGCTTTTTTGGAATGCCAAGGCCAAATATTTGCTTGCTTATTTGGATTGCCAAGGCCAAGTATTTGCTTGCTTTTTTGGGTTATCAATGCTAAGTATTCGCTTGCTTTTTTGGAATGCTAAGGCCAGATATTTGCTTGCTTATTTGGATGGCCAAGGCCAAGTATTTGCTTGATTTTTGGGTTATCAATGCTAAGTATTCGCTTGCTTTTTTGGAATGCCAAGGCCAAATATTTGCTTGCTTATTTGGATGGCCAAGGCCAAGTATTTGCTTGCTTGTTTGGATTGTCAATGCTAAGTATTCGCTTGCTTTTTTGGAATGCCAAGGCCAAATATTTGCTTGCTTATTTGGATTGCCAAGGCCAAGTATTTGCTTGCTTTTTTGGGTTATCAATGCTAAGTATTCGCTTGCTTTTTTGGAATGCCAAGGCCAAATATTTGCTTGCTTATTTGGATGGCCAAGGCCAAGTATTTGCTTGCTTGTTTGGATTGTCAATGCTAAGTATTCGCTTGCTTTTTTGGAATGCTAAGGCCAAATATTTGCTTGCTTATTTGGATTGCCAAGGCCAAGTATTTGCTCGCTTGTTTGGGTTGCCAAGTCCGAGTAATAGATCGCTTGTTTGGATTGCGAAAGCAAAGTATTTGCTTGCCTGTTTGAATTGCCATGGCAAAGTATTTGCTCACTTGTTCGGATTGCCAATGCGAAGTATTTGTTCGCTTATTTGGATTGCCAAGGCCAAGTATTTGCTCGCTTGTTTGGATTGCTAAGTCCAAGTAATAGCTCGCTTGTTATGATTGCGAAGGCAAAGTTTTTGCTCGCTTGTTTTGAATGCCAAGGCTAAGAATTTGCTTGCCTGGATTGACAAGGCCAAGTCACTCCTCCCGCCCATGAGACCTAAAACCATCCCCGAGGTTCACCTTGAAAGCAGTTCGAAGAATTAAGGGAAAACGCTGTGTTTTATTGAAAGAGGAAGTGAGGGAAATTCAAGTACACATATTTACGCAATGATTTATTGCGTCTGAATAGAATTCAGGAGCTGTAGCTGGGGCATACGGTCTGAGAGAATATTGCTCGATCTTCCTCTGGGAAATTTCTTATGCGACGAGAGAATATCGGATTCATCTATTCATCTCTGCAAATTCAGGGCAAAGGACAAAGGAGCCGTGACAGGGAATAGCAAGAGATGAGATTGAGAAATGTTGGAAGGATGAATTTTTTTTTTCTTTTTTATTTAGATTTCAGTGTTTAATAAAGTTCGTTTAACGAAAAAGAAAAGTAAAATCCAATAGTTGAATGCTTTTGTTCATTCAAGTTGGTGAGAAGGGAGATGAATCATTATAGCAATGAAAATGTTTCCAAAGAAAAAAGTTATCTGGACCGTGGCACTTAGTGACAGTAGGGAAATTTTCAAACCAATTTTCATAGTGACCAAAATGGGATTGTGAAACCTTAGCATCAGAATTATTTAGAGTCTGTTTATTTGTTTTCTTGCTTTAGGAATTAGACGCAATTAACTTTAAAGTTTCAGATGCTGAAAAGACGAAGTAATGGTAATGTCCTAAAATAAAATTGAATATAGCTTTGCCTTGAATTGGAAACTCTCAGCAACGTCAAAGTTGAAAAGTTGTTCATAACAACAAATGATATATACTTTGAGTAGTCAGAACCGAAATGAGAACTCCAAACACAAAGCTCTGTAAGTCAACGCGTACCTTAACGGCGGTTCCAAACTTCTCGAGTTTCTTTTCTTTCAAGTCTCACCAGAGGAATGCAAATGCAAAGACTACAAACTTCACATAAATAGTCTTCTCGACGCTGTCACTATGTGGGAATTTCATGTAGAGGCTTCTTCTTAGTTTGTAGGTTTCCGAATAAAACCAAATCGCTTTAAAGATAAGAAACAGTAAATAACGTTGCTCAATTATTTTACAGTTCCTTGTCTAGGAAATAGGACAATTATGGTTATTGTTAATTTCTTACATGCTTATTAGAAATCATAAAAGAATAATTTTATGACAGGTAAAGTCTACGTAACGTCCCAGTAATGTTTATCTATACGTTATGAAAACACGTTTGCATATCTATTTCAACTGTCATAAGGTATGAGTAAACCTCTACAAAACTGGTATACAATTTTTCGAACATTAAGTTTCCATTATTAGTATTGGTATTAATTTTCAGCTTATTTTGATAGTTGATTTGTTTAGTTCCTAGTCACTGAAACCACGTATTTTATGATTTTTTCCATAATTTACTCATATGTGTCATAGCTCATTGTTTTTTAACATATATGAAATTCTTCCAGAAAACTCGATATCTTAAAATGCGACAATAGACCCCACAAGGGGTCGGGCCATCTGCATTAACTCTGGATCAGCTGATCCTCAGGATGTTGGTGATTGATAGAAGAAGAGGTGGTTGTCAAGTCTCTCTCTCTCTCTCTCTCTCTCTCTCTCTCTCTCTCTCTCTCTCTCTCTCTCTCTCTCTCTATATATATATATATATATATATATATATATATATATGTGTGTGTGTGTGTGTGTGTGTAAGTAATATATATATATTCGGCGATTTGTTTACCATCCTTACCAATACTTGCTGAAGCTTGACCCTCCTTTCACCCTTTTAATTCGTTTTTCAAACTCCAGCGCCATCTATTGATTCTTCAACAAACTAGAATAGAATGGATAAAACTCCTTATGAGTTTCCGATTGTCGGTTTTCAGGGGAATATTGATCTGCAGATTAAATCGTGTGTTGCATTTCGAAGATCCAAGAGACAAATGGGGACGATTTGTCATAGCGGACAATTTGTCACGAACAGTCGACGTCTGCGATCCCGACTTGATGCCATTAATATTCGTTTTGATTTTTTGTTTCTTTCGTTTCTTAAACGTTTGATTAATTTGCTTAGTGAACCAACGCTAATGCAAGAAAGAATGATTAATATTTATTCGGGTTTCATTATAGTTTAAAGTCTAAGAAAATTTGTAGTTGTCTTCATTTTAAATCTTATGGTTTTGTATATTGACGATTTCAGTTTCAAATTATGCTTTTTAACGTTTACTGATGACATGTGTATTTTGTACTAGTGCAATTAATAGTTCGAACCTGCTTTTCATTCTGTAGTTTAATGACTATCCATATTGAAAGAAAAATATTACCTTTGATGTGCTTGTATCCATGATTATATTCAAACTTACATACATAACTATATATATATATATATATATATATATATATATATATATATATATATATATATTATATATATATGTATATATATACACATATATATGTTCCTATATATATATATATATATATATATATATATATATATATATATTATGTATGTATGTATGTATGTATGTATGATTGTTTAAAAAAATCCATGTTTATAATATATAATCAAATTCCCACTGGAACTGGGCAACACTGAACACTAGGCTTTGGTTTTAGTATTATCACATTTCCAAGGTAACAGGAAACGTCGTCTTCACATTCTTAGATTAAAGACAAAGGCCAGATATCCGTCTTTTCCTGAATCATGAGTCCTTGAGGATTTGATTAATTTTTTAATAGTTTTGGTTATTATGAATGGTGCAGCACTTGGAACACGTTTGCTGGACATTTGTGTTACTCCCGGCCTTTTACCAAGCCACAGCTGTTAATGGAGTCTAGAACAATGGCATTTGTCTTTCTAAGTTTTGTCTACTTGCATAATAAGTTTTTAATTTACCAACTTTTGATGATGGTGTTAACATATTCTTATGATTTACCAATAGAAATTGAAAGAAATTTTGAATAAGCTTTTAATTCTCTCTCTCTCTCTCTCTCTCTCTCTCTCTCTCTCTCTCTCTCTCTCTCTCTCTCTCTCTCTCTCTCTCTCTCTCTCTCTCTCTCTCTCGTCTAATATTTGTGCCAAATATATTAGAAACGTTTCTGTTTGATAGGTGCACTGTTAGAAGTATTTAGCTAATCGAAAAGCACATTCCATTCACTATTCTTGAAAGAAATCTTCTTCATTTACAGTCAACTACAAATAAACTCATTCGGAAAAATATAAAAGAGAAATGGCTTGCTTGAGATGTTCGGTTGGATGGAAGTGAGGGTTTAAACCACGCGAGTTTGTCATTGAGAGTTGGGATGGGAACGACTTTCATTATGTGAAAGGGAGAATCTTCTCAGAATAGTAGGTGACTGACTTTGAAAGAAAGTAACATACACAAAATGTTTAAAAGTTACGTAAAAAGAGAGAACTATGGGAGAGGGAAAGGTATGGTAAGAATAAAGATAATATGGAGGTTGTAAAGGAGACGGAATTAGTAAGAGGAAAAGATACGTAGAAAATTTAAGAAAATAAGAAATTGGGAGAAGTAGAGGAAGAGATATATACAGAACAATATAAAGAAAATAAAAACGAAGAATGTAAAGAATGTTTAAAAATTCAATTTATAAATTGATGAATTGATGTTAAAAGAATAAAGGGGGATGGAAAAGAAGATAGAGAAAATCGGTAACAATTTGATTATGGATTGGGAACAATAGATACAATGATCAATAAGTCTGGTAATCTCAAGGAACGTCGACAACTGGTGCTGACAGGAGCCCCCGAGAAGAATTATTCTCCCTCTCTCTCTCTCTCTCTCTCTCTCTCTCTCTCTCTCTCTCTCTCTCTCTCTCTCTCTCTCTCTCTCTCTCTCTCTCTCTCTCTCTCTCTCTCGTTCTCATGGAATTTTATAAATCACGTCCTCAGGAAAGTCGAGAGAAAATACATCTTGAAGATTTTGTCAGTTTTTCTTTTACTAGTTTATCTTTGGACCTCATTATGGAAAACGGAGATTGTACACATTTCACAGGTGTTTATGCCATCGTGCAGTGGATTTACCACCTAAAGATACCAGATTTTATAGAAATAAGAAAGACAAGATTGTCCTGGAGGTGTGTGAAAAACAAAACACTTGGCTATAGTAGATTATTTAATAATTACTTAAAAGGTGATAATTGAACAACGGATTAAAACACCAAAATTAGAATATGATTCGTGAAAACGTGAAAACCTGTATAATGAATTTTCATTTGACAATTGATGCAAATAACACCCATAGAATAAAAAAAAACTGTTGACCCCGAATAAAATTTAATATATTTCAGAAACCATATTTGATTATGGCTTTCAAAACAGTTAATTTTTTCACTGTGCAGAATCTCTTCTGCTGTCAAATATTTCAGCAAAAATTCCGTGTTATCTTATTTTATAAAATAGGAATGAAAAGCCCTTAATGGACATAATTGAATATAGCAATTCTCTTTCACATCGAAGGAAGCGTCGCATTTATTTATTTGTGAACGAGCATTATCTGATAAAAAAGTGTGACACCTAAAGGAATGAAAGTGAGGTATTATCTTTGTTTACGTAAATATACTCACCGGAATTCATGACAAGGTTTATTTAATGGGCATTCATTATTTTAATGTTTTCAATAAAGATAATGGATAGATAAGCAGAAGGTTGATAAGGCTCGGGACAGGGAAAGCCGTCTCATTATAAAGAAAATCTGAATGACAATAATAAAATCTCTCTCTCTCTCTCTCTCTCTCTCTCTCTCTCTCTCTCTCTCTCTCTCTCTCTCTCTCTCTCTCTCTCTCTCTCTCCTCTCTCTCTCTCTTCTCGTCATCAGGAAAGTGGAGAGAAAATACATCTTTCATATTTGTATTTTCAAGTCGTTTGCAAAATATATTTTGACCAAATTGCTTAGCTGTTTCTGTTTTGCTTCGGGGTTGCATCTCTCAACATTGGAGTCGAAGATTTTGTCAGTTTTTCTTTTACTAGTTTATCTTTGGAACTCATTATGGAAAACGGAGATTGTACACAATTCACAGGTGTTTATGCCATCGTCCAGTGGATCCGTTACCAAAAAATACCAGATTATGTAGAAATAAGAAAGACAAGATTGTCCTGGAGGTGTGTGAAAAACAAAACACTTGGCTATAGTAGATTATTCAGTAGTAACTCAAAAGGTGATAATTGAACAACGGATTAAAACACCAAAATTAGAATATAATTGGTGAAAACGTGAAAACCTGTATAATGGATTTTCATTGATAATTGATGCAAATAACCCCCTTAGAATAAAAAAAAAACTATTCACCCTAAATAAAATTTAAAAACAGTTAATTTTTTCAATGTGCAGAATCTCTTCTGCCGTCAAATATTTCAGCAAAAATTCCGTGTTATCTTGTTTTATAAAATAGGAATGAAAAGCCCTTAATGGACATATATTGAATATAGCAATTCTCTTTCACATCGAAGGAAGCGTCGCATTTATTTATTTGTGAACGAGCATTATCTGTGATAAAAAAGGTGTGACACCTAAGGGAATGAAAGTGAGGTATTATCTTTGTTTACGTAAATATACTCACCGGAATTGATGACCAGGTGTATTTAATGGGCATTCATTATTCATTATTCATTATTCAATAAAGATAATAGATAGCTCCAAAGTTATCTGTTATTTTGCGCAAGTTAGCAAGAAGAGGAGCTTTTAGCACTTGTTGGAGAATTGGTAATGTTACTCCTCTATGTAAATGTGTTTGTGGTAGCTCAAGTCCCACTGATTACCGCCCAATTTCCATAACTCCCATATTATCTAAAATTTTTGAACGTCTTCTGGCAAAACGTCTTAATAGGTTTGCTGAAGGTAATCATCTATTCCCTAGTTTGCAATTTGGTTTTCGTAAAGGCCTTGGAGCATGTGATGCCCTTCTTACAATCTCCAATGCAGTACAGAAATCCCTTGATTGTGGTCGTGAAGTTCGTATGATTGGCCTTGATTTTAGTGCTGCCTTTGACCGTGTTAATCATGAGGCCCTTGTTTTCAAACTGAAACAGTTGGGAGTGGGTGGGTCGTTTCTTAGCATTATTATTGATTTTTTAAGTAGTAGATCTCAAAGAGTAGCTGTTGATGGGCACCATAGTGAGTATAGGAATGTGATATCCGGTGTTCCACAGGGTAGTGTTCTTGGCCCATTACTTTTCATACTATATACACATGACATGTGGTTTGGCCTAGAAAATAAGCTTGTTGCATATGCAGATGATGCAACTCTCTTTGCATCAATTCCATCCCCTGAATGTAGACCTGGGGTTGGTGAATCCCTTAATAGAGATCTAGCTAAAATTAGTGCATGGTGCAAGTTATGGGGTATGAAGTTGAATCCTAACAAAACTCAAAGTATGATTGTAAGTAGGTCAAGGACGGTAGCTCCTCAACATCCGGATCTCAGTATTGATAATGTTTCTTTAAATTTGTATGACTCTTTCAAAATTTTAGGTGTGATTCTCGACAGCAAATTTACTTTTGAGATACATATAAGGTCTGTGTCTTCTTCAATTGCACAAAAAATTGGCTTATTGAGAAAGTCTTTTAAGATATTCGGTGATCAATCTATTCTGAAGAAGTGTTTTAATTCTTTTATTCTACCTTGTTTTGAGTATTGTTCTCCTGTCTGGTCTTCAGCTGCTGATTCTCATCTTAATTTGTTGGACAGAAACTTACGGTCTATTAAATTTCTTATTCCTGATCTAGATATTAATCTCTGGCACCGTCGTTCAATTAGTTCATTATGCATGTTGCATAAGATTTTTCATAACTCTGACCATCCTTTACATTCAGATCTCCCTGGACAATTCTATCCTGTTCGTAATACTAGGCTGGCAGTTAATTCTAATAGCCAGGCCTTTTCCATCATAAGACTCAATACCACGCAGTACTCTAGAAGTTTTATTCCAGCTGTTACCAAGTTGTGGAATGATCTTCCTAATCGGGTTGTTGAATCAGTAGAACTTCAAAAGTTCAAAGTTGGAGCTAATGCTTTTTTGTTGACCAGGCGGACATGAGTCTTTTTATAGTTTATATATGACATATTTGTTTTTGAAGTTGTTAATAGTTTATATATGACATATCTGTTATGACGTTGTTACTTTTTTTAGAATGATTTACTGTTAATTTGTTCTCTTCAGTTATTTATTTCCTTATTTCCTTTCCTCACTGGGCTATTTTTCCCTATTGGAGCCCCTGGGCTTATAGCATTTTGCTTTTCCAATTAGGGTTGTAGCTTGGATAGTAATAATAATAATAATGATAATAATAGATAAGCAGAAAGTCGATAAGGCTCGAGACAGGGCGAGCCGTCTCATTATAAAGAAAATCTGAATGACAATAATAAAATCTCTCTCTCTCTCTCTCTCTCTCTCTCTCTCTCTCTCTCTCTCTCTCTCTCTCTCTCTCTCTCTCTCTCTCTCTATATATATATATATATATATATATATATATATATAATGATACTAATAATAATTAATAATAAAAATTGATTGCGTGAGGAATCCAACGTATCAGATCGTAATATAATTATTAAATTATAAATGCGTATGTTGATATATAATTGACATTATTATTATTATCATTATTATTATTATTATTATTATTATTATTATTATTATTATTATTGTTATTATTATTATAATTATTATTATCATTATCATTATTATAATCATTATGAAATAAATAGTTCCCATTCATTGTATGACCTATTTTTTCGCGTTCAGCCGTCACAAGAAAAGCACTATGGGTAATATCTATCAATTCAATAATTCTTTAATAACTTACAGTCTTATCTTTTCCGATATTTTTCAAATTACCTTTTTTATTTATTTATTTATTTATGTTTATGTAGATGCCAATAAGAAAGTATAAACCGGTTATTACAACAAATGCGTCTTGATTATGGGTTCGTTTTGGACAGCGAACAATCGAATATCTGTCATTTGAAGACTTTTGTCTCCTCAACTGCATATGAGGTCCCAGTCAGGTGACTGCAGTTTTCTCCTATTTGCTTTTAAAAATGTTGCTACGTTTATACGTTTCAGTCCTACTCCTACTCTAGCTTATATCACTATGTGCTAGGAATAGACGAATCCGGTTCAGGATTCCCATTATATTTCCGTTTTCCTGTTTTTATTTTTATTTTCATCCTATCATCATATGATCTATTTATTTAGCATACACACACGCACGTACACACACACATGTGTGTATATATATACATATATATATTATATATATATTTTTTATATATATAATATATATATGTATATATATATATATATATATATATATATATATATATATATATATATATATGTATATATATATATATATATATATATATATATATATATATATATATATATTATGTATATGTATATATACATATACACTTATTTATATACATTTACATAATGTGTATTATTATTTGTATTTGTATGGTGTTCATATAGACTGATGCTGTATGTTGATGCCCTCTGGAAGTTTTAGATAATTAAGATTCATATAACTGCATTACTTACGATGTAGTTGCTTGATTGTAGAGGGTTGTAGCTTGTGTTGAATGGACACGGTTTCACTAACTTCGTCCAAAGAGGTAGACTGACGAGTTGTTATACACACACACACACACACACACACATATATATATATATATATATATATATATATATGTACAATATATGTATTATATATATAATATATATATATGTATATTATATATGTGTATATATATATATATATATATATATACACACACACACACGCACACACACATATATATATATATATATATATATATATATATATATATATATATATATATATAATGTGTGTGTGTTTTTGTACACGCCAGTGGTATTTTTAAAGACCATTACAAATTGCATGCTTCCCTGATGTAATAATACTATATTCATCAATCATTAATCAGAGTACAGGTGACCTTTTCGTACTTTATCAACACCGGGATTAACTCGTACCAAGTAGACGAACACCCAGGATGTTCAGGATTTAAAGAATCCTTATCAATTTTAATCAGTGAATAGCAATCCCGGTTTTACTTATTTCTCGATGGTCAGGAGCTTTCCGTTAGTAACTTGGTAAAAAGATTGGAAGAATCTGAGATTTTACGCTATTTTTATTAAACGAATGATAGAAACGTAGAGAGCAATAAATTAAGTGATTAATTATACACACATAAGCACACACACACGCATATATATAAGTATATATATGTATATATATATTTATATATACTGTATATATACAGTATATTTTTATACATATACTGTATTTATATATTTATTTATTTATATATATATATATATATATACTTATTTATATACATACATATATATATATATATATATATATATATATATATATACATATATATATTATATATATATATATATATATATATTTATATTTATATATATACTGTATATATATATATATATTTTTTATATATATATGTATATATATATGTATATATATATATGTTTATATATATATATATATATATATATATATATATATATATATATATATATATATATATATATATTACTTCTACCAAGGCACTTCCTCCAATTTTATGGGGGTAACCAACATACAGAAAAGAACAAAATGAGAATTGTCTTATTTTCGCTCCTCCCAGCCTGACGAGGGATTCAGCCGAGTTTATATGGTGATATTAAGAAAAATTCAGGTTAATAAAATAGTTGGGTTTCCTGCCTTATTATTTTGTCTACTCTTTTTCATAATAGTGTGTATGTGTATGTATAGTAGTTTGAAAGATATCCCGGTGTATTAATACTTTATGCAGTGCTTGAAGTTCTTGGTACTTTTTACTTTGGTATCATGAATACAAACACTTGAAGAAAAGAATTTTTTCTCTATTTAATGACCTGAAAAATTTTATAGAAAGAAGAAATCAAAATGTATATATATTTTCAAATTAGTTTTTTTTTCTTCATATAAAATCGTATTTGTGGATGAAAATTGATTTCTCCATGTTCATAAGAATGAAAAATATGCATTTTTTACGAACTATTGTAAATTCCCAAAACATTTTTAATGGGTAGGATAATTTGACTGTTGTTATTGAGGGGTTAAGATAGTTATTATTATGTTCTCTAAATTCTTGTTTTCCAATAATTAATAGGTTACGTCTACTGTACATGTTCATTCAATTTGAAAAAAAAAAAAAAAAAAAAAACTTACCGTAATGGGAGGACCATTTTCTCTTCTTATTTTCCTTTTTTCTTTGTTTATAATTTTTCCGAAGAAATCATGTTTCATTAATTTTAAACCTTAGTTCTTGAAAGACGGATCTACTAATTCTTCCGGCCGACCTGTTACTTTGTGGGCCCGTATTTGGCAAGATGAGAAAATTAAATTACCAGCCATGTCAACTGTGTTTGAAAGGACAAGTCCAAGTCATATCTTTCTCTCTCTCTCTCTCTCTCTCTCTCTCTCTCTCTCTCTCTCTCTCTCTCTCTCTCTCTCTCTCTCTCTCTCTCTCTCAGTATAGTGTGTGTATGAGTGGGGTAACTATATACTATACAAAATTTAGAAAATGGTCAGTAGTAGTTTACTAGGTATTTGCAGGGCAAATTCAATATCAAATAAGTTTATTTAATATTTTTCACGTTTTTTTCATGGTAATTGGATTTTTGTATTCCACATTTCCGTATTATTACATGCTCTTGTAATGTGAAGCTTTTACTGTTTTTCTGTTTCCGCTTCATTATTTTTTTGTCTTTTTTCAAATTTGATTCTCTTTTTGCCTTTTGAGCGAGGCAGATATTCAGATACTAATGCATTTTAAATTTTGTTTATGCACTTTTATGTAATGTCCGAATTATATTTCATTTCAATGATGCGTCCGATATTGGGCGTTACATGATGTGGAATTAAACGTATTTTTAATTACATTATAATACGTTTTATTTGTGTAATAATTCGAAGTTACCTTTACTGAAGTATCACACAGTGTCAGATTTTGATGAATTTCCTTTTGTTAAGTTGAAAAAAAAAAAATAATTTTTTAAAGAGTAAAGTTCTTTTATTTGACGGTTAATGCAATTTGCGTGCGGGAAATCTGCTGTCTACTAACAGGATCCATTGAGTGTTTTTCGTTTATTGAAGGATTTTAAAGCTTTGGTAATGTTTACTAAATGCCGAATTTCAAGTTTACTTTCCATACAGATAAAACATAAGGAGTGTTTTACTCAATGGCAATACCTCTGATTTTAAATTATTTGTTTGATGTAGTTTGATGTTTGATTTGAAAATCTTTGTTAATTCCAGGAGGATAGGCATTGAATGTTTACTTAATCAATAGTTTTTAATATTGTTCTCTTTGGTCTTCAGTAGCAGATTCTCAACGTTTTTAAGTTAGCACATTCTTGCATGGTGCAGAATTCTACCCATCTTCTTAGAATATGCCATCCATCTCTCAGTACTATACTCAATTTCTTTTTAATGAGGTGTATTGGCACCGACTCGCAGCGGTGCCCTTTTAGCTCGGAAAAGTTTCCTGCTATGTGATTGGTTTGAATTATCTTGTCCTACCAATCAGCGATCAAGGAACTTTTCTTAGCGGAAAGGGCACCCCTGCGAGTGGGTGCAAATTTGCCTCACTAAAAAGAATTGACTATAGTCATGCAATTGATATGAGCCATCTTGCTAGTGTTAATCAATCTATGTGACGCAGTAGTTTAGAACTTCTAATCCTGATTTGATCAACAGCAAATAATTCGTACTAACTCTGAATTTCAGATTTACTCATGGGAAGATTCTTTCAAAATTTGGTCTAAAATAACGAGCTCAACAATCATCTAATTTAACCCGGTCTTAATACGACATCTTAAGTAACATGGGTTTTCTGCCTTATTCTTTTATTTTTTTCTGGATTCTTTCCTCTGCCTCTACTAAAGAAGACTGCAGAAGTAAAGTTAGGAACGATGTTCCAGTCCACCTCCGAAACAAACAAGCAAATAGTGAAAGGTACAAATAAAAAGGATCTTTACTTTCTCCAAAGTTCTGATGACGAAAGTTTGTATCATCCACAGGTCTTCCTTCGAAAATTCATTTTCGAAAGTTGAATGCGTTCCAGCCCAACAATCTTTCTTCTATAAATGTTTATTCTCTCTCTCTCTCTCTCTCTCTCTCTCTCTCTCTCTCTCTCTCTCTCTCTCTCTCTCTCTCTCTCTCTCTCATAAGATCCTGTGTCCTGCTTAATTTTCCAAATACGTTACGGAAGACGAGAGTTGAAAGGTGTGACGTCACTGTCCCAAGACAGTAAAGCTTCAGTTCCCCTCTTTACACCTCGTCATCCGATCAACACTTATATTTCCAACTCGACTCTATAAAAGCAAAATCTTCTTTCGTTACTGCTGGTATATAGCATTAACATCTTGGCCCGCCCCCTGTTATCATTCACTTTCAACTCTTATCGTGTGGTCTTTGGACTCCATATGAAATAGAATTAATCAATAATCACACGGCAAAATTTTCTCAAAATATGTGTGTATGTATACATACACACACACACACACACATATATATATATATATATATATATATATATTGTGTGTGTATACATGTATATATAGACTATGTTGGCCAATGCAACAGTCACCCGCTAGAGATTTAATGGGTCCTTTGACTGGCTGGACAGTACTACATTGTATCCTTCTCTCTGGTTACGGCGCATTTCATCCTTGCCTACACCGTGCACAGAATAGTCTGGCCTATTCTTAACAGATTCTCCTATTCCCTCATACATTTGACAACACTGAGATTACCAAACAATTCTTCTTCTCTCAAGAGGTTAACTTCTGTAGTGTAATTGTTCTGTGGCTACTTTCCTCTTGGTAAGGGTAGAAGAGACTCTTTAGCTATGATAATCATCTCTTTTAAGAGAAAGACACTCCAAAATCAAACCATGGTTCTCTAGTCTTGGGTAGTGCCATATTCTCTGTACCATGGTCTTCCACTGACTTGGGTTAGAGCTCTCCTGCTTCAGGGTACATTCAACCACACTTTTCTTTCTTGTTTCTCATCCTATTGTTATTTTGAAGTTTTCATAGTTTATATATGAAAGATTTCTTTTAATGTTATTTTTGTTCTTGAACTACTTTTGTAGATTTTCCTTAATTCCTTTCCTCACTGAGCTATTTTCCCTGTTGGAACCCTTGGGCTGAAGCCTCCTGCATTTCCAATTAGGGTTGTAGCTGAGCAAGTAATAATAATTATTTTGATAACAACAACAACAACAACAACAACAATAATGATAATAATAACAATACTAAAAATGATAATATAGTTAGTTAAGTATTTAAGGGATAAACTTTAATAGGTAGGAAGACAAAATACTGTACTGTTTCAGATGTATAGATTGTCAACCTTTGCTCTTTATGGTAAGAATTTCAAAGATCACGAATGAATTTTCAACTGATTGTCATTTGCCTGTACCCTACAAAGTAGATTATGTGATCGATGGGTTATTCTTCCATGTACATAATAAATTAATTCAATATTGAAGACTATTTTGATTTCAACCTAAAGGAAATTGAGACATTAGGAATTTAAGCTATAGGATCGGCTTTTTAGTCTACTATTTTTACTATTTCTATATCATCTTTTTTCTCTAAGTCGATTATATAATCATTTGTATCATCAAAAGTATCTTCCTTAATATGTTACCTCTTTTTCTTTTCCTCTAAGGATTCCTTCCAATTATCGTTGGAAAGAAAATGTCTAATTTAAAAGTCAATTAATTAATCCGATTCCCTTAAAGGTTTTGGGGAGCATAAGTTTAGCAGGTTGTAAGTATTTTTCATTCTGTTAATAAGTTATGATACCGCTATTAAATTACCTATTCATCAATAAGGTCGTTAACGAGGGTGTTCTAGCGTGGCATAGCCCTTTGAAATTCAGAATTTGCCTATTTACTGTCATTCCCTTAATTTTCAGTATAATTGTAAATTCGAACCTAAATACTGTAGAATAAGTACATTCAAGTGATATCGCCCTTTCAAATACAAACACCGACTACCCTTTAATTCAAGGTTATTTTAACTTCAATATGAATATTGAAGTGACAGAAATGGACACACTATAATTCCAATTTTAATGTTCCATATATTCATTCATTTATGGAATGAAATTTAAGACTTGATTCCCTGGAATCTTTTATGCATGCAGAGTCGAATGCATAGTCAAACACGAGCAGAATTATTGTTTCATGCATTCAATTGATATATATATATATATATATATATATATATATATATATATATATATATATATATATATATATATATATATGTGACTTGTGCTGTCATCGGATTTAGATTCAAAATGGAAGCCATATTTTGATGGGAACATTTTTGGACGAGAGACTGCATTGCTATTTGTTATATGAAGATGAAAATATCCCCTCTCCTCATATAGTTCCATAAATCTATAATTACATAACTGTTATAATTGTTATTAAGAGTCGGTGCTCAGCTGCTGTTATTTGCTTGCAAGTTTTAGGAGGCTTCAAGATGTGCTTGTCTTGCTCCATAGATAAAATTGGAAGGAATTCAGGGCAAAATACTCTTGTGCTTATCTTCGATTTCGTTTGGTAATTTCTGAATAAAGTAAACTGGGTTTCGTAGAGGGTGTCATTTTATTATCTTTCTGATTAAATGTATGATATATTTCATGGTAAAATACACTGTAATTATTATGGCTATATCTATGACGTCCCTACCGTTAACTTCAGACATCCTTATCCTTCTAAGAGTGGAATTTCACTAACAGCAAAAAAGAAGAAAATAAAAGATGAGAGGACAAACAATTGTTCGCGATAATATAAAAGACCTTTGATAAGATCTTATATATGTTGGAAAGGGATCTATAAAATATGAGATATAGATGATTTCAAGGAATATATATATATATATATATATAATATATATATATATATATACAGTCAGCGCGGATCGCTGTGTCCGGGTAGTGGGCCGGACACAGCGTTCCGCGCAAATCGGAGGCATGGGGTTTATCGGGGAAAAAATCGACTGGGACAAATTGACTAATTGGCATCTTTTTATACAAGTTGGCATCTACATATCTGCGTAAGTGGAAGCTAGCCAGTGTGTTTCCTCTAGTCGTGGAGTGCGGTTGTGTCAGGTTGAGAGGGCCGAGTTGCAATCGTTCTTTTGTGAGTTCGCGTGGCATTTTTGTGTATCAACCCCCCCCCCCCCCCCGTGATGTCTAGACCCCGTACAAGTCACGATGACATTGTTAGAGTGTTAACCTGTCATAATTTAGGTCTGCAAACGAAGGAAACAGTGAAGAATACTGGCGTGAACGAGAGGACAGTGAGGCGCTTGGTGGCGAAGTACAAGGCAGGAGGTAGCGCCAAGATCCCTTCTCACTCCCAGGCTGGTTCCCCTCCCCGGAAGATTCCTGATCGTACTTTAGTTATATTAAAGCGAAGCTTAGAAGAAAATCCAACATTAACGGCTAAGCAACTGAAAGAACAGAACCCTAAATTGTTGAGCGACGACAGTGTTCGTACGATTCAGGAAAACCTGTCGAAGCGCCTCGACTTCGAGAAAGTGATCGCGCGAAAGAAGCCCGCTTTAACTTTGAAACAAAGGCAGAGAAGGGTTGCTTTTGCCAAGACATACAAGGATTGGACCTTGGAGCAGTGGCGTAGTGTCTTGTGGAGTGACGAAGTGACCTTTTGTGTGAGTGAGACGACCGGGAAGAAAGTGTGGCGGCGAAAGGGGTCAGATCCTCTTAAGCCTAATCTCACGGCCAAGACAGTTAAGCACCCAGCATCGCTTATGGTCTGGGGTTCGTTTGCCTACGGTGGTGCCCCAAGCCTTGTTGTTTTGCCTAAAGGCATAACGGTTAATGCTGACTGCTATTTGAACATTTTAAAAGACAATTTAGCGGATTGTTTTGCGGCTACAGGAGCTGAAATTTTTCAGCAGGACGGTGCCCCTTGCCATACGGCTAAAAAAGTGAAAAAGTGGCTGGAAAATAGCGAAGTGAACTATATTCCTGATTGGCCAGGTCAAAGTCCTGATATTTCGCCCATTGAGAACCTTTGGGCGATAGTTAAAGCCCGCCTTCGTAAAGAAGTGACGACCAACGTGACACTTCTCAAGGCGGCGCTCCATAAGGTGTGGGCGGAAATACCTGCCGATATACTACAAAACCTCGCCGATAGTGTTCCTCAACGACTTTTGGAGGTCAAGAAGAGGAAAGGCTACCCTATAGACAAGTAGCAGGGATATTGGTGAGTGTTCAATTAAATTTTTATTGATTTATATTGTGTATTAGTGTAGATATGGGGGGGGGGGGACCAAAATGAATGCACGGCGGATGCTGCCCGGACAGACCGACCCGCACTGACTGTATATATATATATATATATATATATATATATATATATATATAGATAGATAGATAGATATAGCTACAGTATGTGTATGTGTATATAAGAAATAAGGTGTGATTGAACTGAAAGAATGGGTATGATTGTTTGATTCTATATGTGATGGGAATATTTAGATAATTTAGATAATTTGTAAAAGATATGGGGAAATTTCAGATCTTACTAGGTAAATGCCGATTAGCCTTCCAATTGTTTGACAATTTTCATATTGGACTTATTCACACATCTCCCCAGTTTCCCTTCTAGTCGAACATAGACAGACTCGAGGGTTGGATGTGTGAAGATGGATGACCTGTAATAGTGTCAAGAGAGGTCAAGATGACCGCCGTCTTCATCCATCACCCCAAGAGGTTCCAGAGGAGAGAGATAAATCTTATCCTAAATAAAAAAAAAAAATCTCTGTTTTTAAGCATTTTTACCGTTTTGTTTTTTTGTAAGAGGGTTAAAGATTGGATTAAGTATTTTGCTTTAGTAAGGTTCTCCTTTCGATATGTTTGTTGTTTAACTTGGATTGGAAATCAGAAAGTTTGAAAATTTATTTTGAGTGTGTTTGTTTAATACTGTCATTCTTTACGCTCTATAAAACAGAAAGTATTCTTCTTATATCCTATGTTTGCATTATTATTTCTTTTGTAAGATTCATAAGAGGAGTACTATTTTTCACCATGAAGAAAAAAGAAAAAAATGGGCCATGCTATTGCCAGAAAATTTGAAACGAAGGGTATTGCAAAAGTCAGCTTCAATATGTGGCGTTTCAAAATTGGAAATTTTCTTACACTTAAAATCTTTTCCTTAGATTTCACGAGAATTGCGAAACGACTCCAGATGAATTGAGCCCCTCTCTCACAACTGACGTCATTTAAAGGTATAAATTTTCTGTCTCCGGTAAAGTCGCATTGTTTTGAAAAGTCACCATTTGAAATGACTTGCTAATGCTTTGATGGTGTCAAGTTATGAGACAGCTTGCAAACTTACTGTTTGGATAATGTTTTGAATAATACTGTACTTGAAACGAATTGTTTTTAAACGTTTTACAAGAGATTTTTTTTTTATTATGTGTAAATAAGTACCATAGCCAAATATTTATACGGTTAAAATTCTAAGCTATTCATATGCCCCTTATGATGATATATATCTTAGGATAATTCAGAACATAAATTTTTCTTTTGAATTTGGTTATTGAAATGTTTTACCGTTCTATTTTCACAGTGGCAAATCTATATAATGGTTGCAGTCTTATTCAGGTAAAACTCCCACGTAATAATAAAATGCCAAAAAGTATATTTGATTTCAAAATAGCGAATTCTCTGGACGCAGAAACCTCTCTCAGAGGTCACAAAACCTTTCTTGCTTTTCTTGCTCCCCTCTAGATCAGAGCCATGAATGCACCTTCCATAAACAGAACAGAGAGGCAACGGTCGCTTCTTTAGCGGAATCGCTTTTGTTCAACCAGAAATGATAACACAGGAATTCTAACTCTTCGATCAAAAGCAGAGATGAGTTCCTGGTTCAATATTCACCATCAATATTCTGTGAAAATATTAACAGTAGGATAGGTATGTTGCTCTTGGGGCAGTGGATTTTAGTTGCAGGTAAAAAATAGATCTAACGCATATTTAGTTCTACAAAATATGCTGAAGGGATTTCAAAATGTCATTGTAGTATACAGGATAGTTTACAGTAATCAAATCTTTTAAAAGTCATTTAAAAAAGGAAAGAGTTTACCTTTAAATATTCGATTTTATAATGCATAGCGTGAGTATATATTCTGAACCTGTTAAAACTTTACCTTAGTCCAACACCAAAAATATTATAGAATTTTTACAATCATTAGGCTTAAAACATATGATGGTGTGACGCATTACTGGAAAAAGGAAGCTTACGAATGGCAACATATGAAAGTAATAAAATATGTGCAATCATTAGGCTTGAAACATATGATGGTGTTACGCATTGCTAGAAAAAGGAAGCTTACGAATGGCAACATATGAAAGTAATAAAATATGTGCAATCATTAGGCTTGAAACATATGATGGTATGAAGCATTGCCTGAAAAAGGAAGCTTACGAATGGCAACATATGAAAGTAATAAAATATTTGCAATCATTAGGCTTGAAACATATGATGGTGTTACGCATTGCTAGAAAAAGGAAGCTTACGAATGGCAACATATGAAAGTAATAAAATATGTGCAATCATTAGGCTTGAAACATATGATGGTGTTACGCATTGCTAGAAAAAGGAAGCTTACGAATGGCAACAAATGAAAGTAATAAAATATGTGCAATCATTAGGCTTGAAACATATGATGGTGTTACGCATTGCTAGAAAAAGGAAGCTTACGAATGGCAACAATGAAAGTAATAGAATATTTGCAATCATTAGGCTTGAAACATATGATGGTATGAAGCATTGCCTGAAAAAGGAAGCTTACGAGTGGCAACATATGATATTAATAAAATATGTGCAGTCATTAGGCTTGAGACATATGATGGTGTGACGCATTGTTAGAAAAAGGAAGCTTACAAATGGCAACATATGAAAATAATAAAATATTTACAATCATTATGCTTGAAACATGATGGTGTGACGCATTGTTAGAAAAAGAAAGCTTACGAATGGCAACATATGAAAATAATAAGTAAAAATTTCTTCAACTAAAACGTAAAAAGGACTATATATTTTATTTAAAAGAAGTTAGTACTTTTTAGGAATGGCAGTTTTAGTATCGGATCCTTTGGAGACAGACAGACAGACAGACAAGCAAAGGTAAATCGTCCCTTCCATCCAATTAACTTCAGAAAGAAATCCTGCGTCCGGATCAGAAGTTGATCCTGTGAAATGCTCTTTGCAACCGTCGAAGGAACATGAAAGAAACACCTCCTTATGTCAACCTTCTTATGTCACTGGTATCTTACTGCAATCTGTAACACCTTTTTAATGTTGCAGAGGATAATGGAACAGCTTTTGCAACTTTCTTGCAGCTTTTTTCGTCCGCTCTTTCATTTTCATCCGAGGGAAACAAGAAAGTGTTGCAATAGTGACAGGGAAAAATGTCACTAAGTATGAGTGTTATATGAGCATACAATTCATGTTATAGGACATGTCAAGAAAGTTACTTTTACCTCTTAAATGTTAACGTAAAAATAAGCTCTTTGTAATTTGAAAACGACGTTGTATTCTACAATAAGAGTTTCAGGATATTTCTCATAACTACGTCGATCGCCCGACGTGCATGCTGCGTAATGTGGGATATAAAAGGCCGTGTTGCCGCGTTGAGAGAGACTTGACTGAACACTGCTTGTGTGTGGAGGCATTTCCGTAACACCGGTGTGACCCTGAATTTTTAATTTAATTTACAGCGATATGATATATTGAAGAAGATAAGGAAATCTAGGAGGATCTAATATCATCAGAAGCTGTGTTCCTGCATATCAACTTTTATATATGAAACTACGACCTGGAACAAGGCTTCAAAATTCGGAGTTGAATTTCGTCGTCATCTGTCTCTCATTATTTCAGACATAATTAAAAATCCAATAAGGCCTTTTGTAAGTGATTAATAGAAGTGGTGTGCTGTGAGTAGTCTGTTAACCTTGAAAAATATTGTGAATATTTGTTAAATTTTAAATATAGTTATTGATATTGTTTGCTGGTTATTATTTTCTTTAGCTGTTACTACGTTGCTAAATCATTTATTAGGGGAATAAATCATATAAAGTAGATTTTACATAATAATCTACGTTGTATAATAGCGAACGTAACAGTGAGAAAATTGATCTCAAAACGTTCTGACTCCTTTTCTCTCTACTTTATTTCATAGTCATGCATATGATATCCCTGATAGCCTTCTTATCTTTTATTTGCTTTTCTTTCTGGAAGAGAGAAGGTATTCCTCTTAGTCATTTTACGAAATTAGTAGAATTGTTTAGATATTCTTTGAATATTCCAAAATTAGACCATTGTTCTCTAGTATTGGGTAGTACCATAGCCTCTGTACCATGGTCTTCCACTGTCTTGGGTTAGAGTTCTATTGCTTGAGGGTACACTCGGGCACACTATTCTATCTAATTTCTCTTCCTCTTGTTTTGTTAGTTTTTATAGTTTATATAGGAAATATTTATTTTCAAGTTGTTACTGTTCTCAATATATTTTATTTTTCCTGGCTTCCTTTCCTCACTGGGCTATTTTCCCTATTGAGGTCCCTGGGCTTACACCATTCTGCTTTTCCAACTAGGGTTGTAGAATAGCAATTAATAATAATGACAATGCATGTGTGTGAATACTATTTCTCTGTTTTATATAAACTTAGTATATTTCTTTTCATTCTGTTCTGCGAAGAAAAGAGATTCCCTGTTTGTTCTCAGTTGATTTAAGGGGATAAAAAAAAGACAAAATGAAAGGCTTCAACTCAATACGGATGATTGAAACATCACTTTAACACATTCATTGTTTTTTCCAAGATGTTCTCAGCGTCAGACTTTATCTGTTTCGAGAAATAAACGGATTGAATTTCACGAAGCGGAGAAAGAAAGTTAAGGTTTTCTATTCCATTTGTGCAAGACAGATTTTTCCTGGTGGAGGGCTTAGGGAAGGTCGCTTAGCAGAATTGAATGTGGGTGCATCAAAAAGAATGATATTTCTAGATACATTTTTATGGGAATCCTAGGCATTTAGATTTTGGGCTTCTTTACTTTTTCATATTTATCTGAATATTATCCCTTTATTTTGTCAGTAGTACGTCTGTATTGAATGAAATGGGAGATGATGGATAACCATGCAATAGTAAGCAAGAGAGTGTTAATAAACGCCGTCTTCATCCGTCATTGCTGTGAAATTATTGCTCATAATATATATATATATATATATATATATATATATATATATATATATATATATATATATATATATATATATATATATATATATATATATGTTTTCATGGGTGTTTTGATGTACATATTTAGAAGTAAGGTTCTGTTACATCTTCATAAGTTGTAATATTTTAGATAAACAGATTTGCGTATAATCTGTATTTTCACTTTGGAGTTTGTTGTTTTTTTAGTTTTGTTCTGCGAATAATTCTTTTCACTTGGACACTTAGTGATTGTAACATACTTTCTTTTAATGTATTATTTAATCTGTGAAATAATGGTATTGCAAATTCTTTATTGTTTTATTATCTCCAATGGTGTAGGATCTCTCTCTCTCTCTCTCTCTCTCTCTCTCTCTCTCTCTCTCTCTCTCTCTCTCTCTCCGATATATATATGTACATATTTATATATATATATATATATATATATATATATATATATATATGTATATATATATATATATATATATATATATATATATATATATATATATATACATATATATATATATATATATGATTTATGGTAGATACAAATTCACATCAATTTCCCTTGTAAGACCTTGGTATTGAAATATAAGCGAAGAAATAACTTGAATGCGTTTTTCTCACCAACTTCTGATATTATTTCAGTCGACATTATATGCAATGAAGATATGAATGAGAACTTCTGCACTATCATGCTTTATATCAAAGCTAATTTTCGCTGTTATGTCTTGAATAGGAAAGCGTTTTCAAAGCCATGTACCTAAGCGAGCTCTTAACGT
>NC_090743.1:19458504-19486004 GCF_036898095.1 Palaemon carinicauda
ATATATATATATATATATATATATATATATATATGAGTGTATATATATAATCAACCTGGACCAGCACAGAAAGACTATAAACAGACGCAAATGGAAGGAAATGTTTGAGGCCTTTGTTCTGCAGTTTACTAGTAACGGCTGATGTGCAGTTGAGGAGAGAGAGAGAGAGAGAGAGAGAGAGAGAGAGAGAGAGAGAGAGAGAGAGAGAGAGAGAGAGAGAGAGAGATGTTTAAAATCCTTACTCACCTTTTCCGTCTAATTAATAATTGCAGATATACAATGGCCCTTGAAATCCTTTTTGCATCCTTATAAGACTCTTGATGGAAACTCCCGTCGAAATCCCATCATTACACCACCTCTTTCCAATACGACGTCATTTCAGCACAGCCATCTTTTATTGAATTCTCATAATACCGTTGGTTTCTGAGGTAATGTTGCAGTGGATAAGAAAACAACTGTTGCCCTTTGCTGGCAACTCCAGCCCTCTGGTCCATCTGATAAACAAGAAATGACTCATTTTTGATTTTGCAAAAAATGTTGTCAAACGTTACATGGTTAAATGTAATATAAAGAGTAAATTGAGTTTACTCATTCCTTTGAATTTTTGTTGGCTATCAGTTCTCCCTTCAGAGGTAGGTAGACATCAGGCCCCATCCTGTCGTCTTTGCTTGGATATTCCATCACATGTTTTCCAGCAAGGCAAATAGAATACCTTACACGCCAGCATATCATATTCTCTCTCATGTTCTACAATCTTGTTTCCTTCGAACTAGAAAACTATCAGTCACTTACACATCCATATTTCATATCGCTTCGTTTGTTATTAATGTTATTCCCTTTGTGATCTCCGTTTAAGGACGGAGGCTGACTTCAAACCCTAAAAATATAAGGAGATAAGATATTACCCTACCGAACATTAATTAACTTCTTGTATCCTTTTAAGAGCTTATAATTAGGTCAAACAATGAACTATTTCCGGGAATGTTTAACCAGTTGGTTTTCTTCTCGAAGATTTGCCTATATTCTCCCTTCGGACAAGGGAAGATTTGACTCATCTTTCCTATTATTTCTTATATTATAATCATCACACTTGCGTCTTATACTTTCTTACCCATATGATTCTTAGGAATTCCGAGAACTTGATATAAAATCTATTTGGGTGTGTGTGTGTGTGTGTGTGTGTGTGTGTGTGTGTGTATCTGAATTTATAAACTATTCTTTAATACCTTGAAAAGGACAACAATTTGCTTACATTCTTCCAAAGATTTTATGCAAGGCTTTTTCGATTTCTGTTAAAGAACCATTTTATATTGTGATTAGGCGGGGTTTCAAAACATTCCTGGTAATTTTTTCTGAAAAGAAGGTAAATGAAGACTGAAAACATTAAATTACCTTCCTATATCTAAATAAAAGATTGTGTTTCCAATGTCCTGGGCATCTCACATTGAAAAAATTGAAATAAATTGCAACTCCACAAAGAACCGATCGTAAAGTTTCCAAATTAAACCTCTAAAATGCACTTGTTGAAACCGACTCATTTTCAGCTCGGAAGAACATTTTAATTAAAATTCATTTGACCAGAGAAAGCTATCATGAGAGAGAGAGAGAGAGAGAGAGAGAGAGAGAGAGAGAGAGAGAGAGAGAGAGAGAGAGAGAGAGAGAGAGAGAGAGAATAAGTATTGACAACCGAACTTTGAAAATGAACGAAAATGTCAGGATGGACACCACAGGCGGGAACAAGAGGCTGGAATAAACATTTTAAAATTTGCACTTTTGCAGATAGCTGATTGAGCTGTCACTTTGACTTCATGAAAGAAAGAATGAAACATGGAATAAGAAAGAAAGCGTCAATAGGACAAGCTATTAAAATGTATGGAGACAGTGTATAGATGTGTGTGCATTTTAGCAAAGTTTACAGTACTGGGCTTTGTCAGTCCTTGATTGATTGGCTGCAAAGAAATGCTAGAACCTGAACATTGTGACGACAGGGCAGTGAGTCCCTAGCCTAACCTCATGAGTAATTGGTGAAACTGAAAAGGTAGCACTTATAAGTACCACTGCCTATCAAGGGAAAAATATTTCATGATTTATATTGAAGAAAGTATTGTTAGAGAAATAGAAGGATAATTTTTTTTTATATATACGAATATTTGAAATTAATTGTTCTTTGTAGCTTCAGTATGTTCGTCATTTGAAGAGAAGTGTGTCAACTAGAATCAACTCCTACATAAGTAAAAAAAGGACAGTAACTCAGTATCACATTAATTCCAGCTCATTTTTGTCTATCCCTTTTACGCGTTACTCCCACATGGTTTTCTGCAAATGGAGGAGGTCGAGGGAGTCCGTGTCTGTCTGGAAAGAGTAGCTTAGCTGTGTGCGTCCACCTTTAAATGTAATTACCTTCGTTACGCTATTGCTGTTCACCTGCTGGTTTTCTCTTTGACACTACAAAGTGAGGAAGGCTTCATTTTTCTCGTACATTTAAGGCTGAATAATAATTCTAGTTCATCAGCGTATATTTGTCGGGAACGAAGTGAATGACCCTGTATGAAGCACCAAACTTTTTTTAAGATAACTCGCCCAACGCCATAGCCCGATCATTGCTTTTCGCTGTAGAGTTCAGAGAGAGGGTGGGAGTGGGAGAAGTGGATATTTTCGGCAGCGGGGTCAATAACTCCTATACTAACAGATATGCTGTACATATGAAATTTTCAGGGATTGTTGGGATATATATGTAACCTTTGTTTCTGACAAATGCCATGTTCATACCTGCTATAGACATGCCCTGGTGGTAATTTTTGTACGAAACTTACCATTTTTAGCTAAAAAATCTGTGGGGCAATAAAGTCCTCCAAGAGTTTTGCATATATCCAAATGATTTTCACAGAATTCAATGTGGCTTATGTAAAATACTTAAATTTAAATTTTCATATTGTACATGCCATAGAAAAGTCACAGCAGCCATTTTTCGATATGGCCGGGATGCCGATTTTCGACGGCGACGTAAATTTCTCCTAAACTAATTCCCATATCTAAATGAAAGTTTCAGGGATTCATCGCACTAACATTTACTTTGTCTAAGCCAATTTTCATGATGATATCTGCTATAGAAAAGCCACAGCAGAAGTTTTTGTTTTAGTTTTTGTTATGAGTGGAATGGTTATTTTCGGCGCCGCAGCAAATGGCTCCTACACTAATTTACATATCCAAAAGAAAATTTCAGGGATTGATATTAAACATTTTCTCTGACCCTGCCAATTTTCATTTTAATATCTGCAATAGAAAAGCTACAGCTGCCGTGTATTCAAGATCAATCAAGACAGCAATAACAAATGAAACGCGTTGATATTTAGGGATGTGATTTACTTGTATAGTGCTCATTAAAAAATATAATAAGTCAATTAGCGTGATAGTGACATTCAACAAAGAGAGCTAAACGTTCCAAGTATAATACCTGTCCGAGTTGCACCTATTTAGTTGGTAAAGAAGGGTTAAGGGTAAAATATTTATTGATATTTAGAAACAACTTATCCACGTTAAACATTTTTATTAATGAGGCTCTCGTTGATGTTGAACTTGGAGGAATAGAGGCAATTTCATTTTATTTGCATGACAAGGCTTTTGGGTGGTTGAAAGTCGCTTATTCTTCCATGTTCTAAATATTCCTCTTTTTAAGCTGGCTTCTTTGAGTGAACCGAATGTAAAAGCATTGGAATTATTGTAAATATAAATCCCTCATCCGTTTCTATATCATCGCCTAATTTCCTCTGAATAAACCTTTATGGAAATGGCGACAGAATAAACATGCTCGCATAACCATATAAAGGATGGGTATGTCAGGCTGTACATTTTCCAGGTAGCTAATGGGCAGTTACAACTCCAGAGAAATGACCTCTCATACATCACGTCGTTAACGATGGCTTACAGTCCAATTGGGATTCAGAATTCTTCCATTTAGAGTCATTCCCGTAATATTTACATGACATTGAAATCGAGCCATTCCTGTCCCCATTCCAGAGAGAATAGGATGAGCAAGTACATGGAAATGACGGGGATATTTCAAAGAAAAACGAAGGCAAGCAGTTAAATCACAGCTTTTGTAGCGACAATGGGAATACTTAAGTGACAGTAGTTAACACGCTACGATTCCATTTGATTTCCAAAAGCTTAGTTATTTGGTAAATGAAATTCAAGATGTAAATGTTGAACTCTGCCATATATTCAATGGTTAATGCAAGGTCAAATGTGAGCATTATTGTTTCCTGTGTTCAGATATCCATGTGATTTTATGTAGCCATTTGTATTGATGGCAATATTTGCCGGTTCGACGCTATTTTAATATTTCCCATAAGGTTTTATGATATAATCGAAATACCATTTGTTTTAGATAATTTTATAACTCTACTTAACACTTGCTCGTGGTATGGAAAATTTCAGAAAATAAGTATAAAAATGAACGGATGGTGGACCAAAAGCTGATGTTTGCAGTTGTTACTGACCGTATTCAGGGATAATAAAGAGAAACTAAAAAGAGTTCGTACGAGGAGACAGTTAAGATTAAGTGCCACCTAGAGGAAGGTTGTGAGCATAAAGAGAAACTAAGAACATCGAATAATGAATGTTGACATGAATGGAAGAAGAGAGGAAGGAATCGATTCTCACGATATTCGAGAATAAAAATAGCTGATGTTGATAAGATTGGAAGCAATACAAGTCAAGGAATAAGTGAAATTGTGAAGCCAAAGTTTGGGTGTTTAAGTAATATAAGTAGAGTTTAAAAAAAAACAACTGTGTTTAAAAGGTTGACAGATTGAAATAGATGTTTTAATGTGGTGCTGGTATGATTATAAAAGAGTTCCGACAGGAGGGAAAAGTCTTCGGAAAATTGAACGTAGATTACATTATATATATATATATATATATATATATATATATATATATATATATATATATATATATATATATATATATATATATATATATATGTGTGTGTGTGTGTGTGTGAATGCAAATTTTATTGATTTTATCTCATATCGTAAATAACAGGACTCCAGGATGAGATGGGTGAAGATGGACGACCAGTAATAAGTGCAAGAGAATTTAAGATGACCTCCGTCCTCATCCATCACTTGTAAGAGGTTTTAGAGGCGAGAGGAAAATTGAGACTGAAAATGAAGAATAACACCTTTTGGTTGGCTTGACAAAGATCTCTCTTTCTTTGGCATAAGAGAGTCTGTAATCGGAAAATTTACTTTTAGTTTTACCATTTTTTTATGATGATTTGTACGTTTACATTTGATTTGAATGGAGGCACCTGCAGTATTCTCCTGGAATGTTTCTTGATGTCCGCATTATATTTCTGCCCTGTAATATCATTATAGTTTTCAGGAAGGAGTCTGGAAAAATCTCTGCTTGCTATAGATACTCACTGCACGGTTGTCTAAGTCTTATATTACTCTTTTGCAATTTTTTTTTATTTATTTAATTTTTTTTTGGATGTCTGCCAAGAACCGAAAGAGAATTTTCATGTCCTACTATTAAGTATCTTGTATGATAATCCTTCCCATCAAAATATTTTAATGTGGATTCTCGCTCTATTTACATAAAGAAGACATTGTGCTCAAGTGTCAGTAAATAGATTGATTTCTTTATTAATACGTTGTCGTCTCTTTTTTTTTCTTGGGGGGTGGGGTTAATAAGATGAAAACTTTTCAATTTTTATATTGAAGTAAAAAGACCTTTAGAAAAAGTAAATGCACAGAAGCGTGCAAATTGCGTGTCGTTCCAAAGTCAGAATTTAGTTCCAGAGAAGCATATTTTTCTCCTCAGTTCCAGAGAGAATTACGCCGCTATAACACTTGAGACTTTCTTCCACAACTGACGTAGTTTAAAGCTCTACTATTTTCAGTGTTATTTCCGCAACACCGAACGTTTCAAGTCCAAACTCTCCTTAAGTGAAGTCTCAACGTTGTGGACGGTCACCATTTATTGCGAAGGCCTTGTCGATAGTGATTTTTATAACTGAAACTGTCTTAGATAGTCATTACTTGGAATTTTATTTTTAAAACTTATTTAAAGTCGTATTAAAATTATATTACTTATCATAGGGATACTTACATTGTATCATGTCATGTATCTGATGTATAGGTAATAGGTAGCAGATTGGCCTGGGCACCAGCCACCCGTTGAGATACTACCACTAGAGAGTTATAGGGTCTTTTGACTGGCGAGACAGTACTGCATTGGATCCTTCTCTTTGCCTACACATACACCTGATAGTCTGGCCTGTTCTTTACAGATTCTCCTGTCCTCATACACCTGACAACATTGAGATTAACAAACAATTTTTCTTCACCCAAGGGGTTAACTACTGCACTGTAATTGTTCAGTGGCCACTTTCCTCTTGGTAAGGGTACAAGAGACTCTAGCTATGGTAAGTAGCTCTTCTAGGAGGAAGACACTCCAAAATCAAAACATTGTTCTCTAGCCTTGGGTAGTGCCATGGCCTCTGTACCATAGTCTTCCACTGTCTCTTGGATTAGAGTTCTCTTGCTTTAGGGTACACTCGGGAACTGTATTCTATTTAATTTGTCTTCCTCTTGTTTTGTTATTTTTAATAGTAAATACGGGAAATATTTATTTTCATGTTGATACTGTTCTTAAGATATTTGATTTTTCCTTGTTTCCTTTCCTCACTGGGCTATTTTCCTGTTGGGGGCCTTGGGCTTAAAGCATCCGGCTTTTCCAACTAGGGCTGTTGCTTAGCAAGTAATAATAATAATAATAATAATAATAATAATAATAATAATAGTCCGTCGTTGCCGATGATGGCTTTCACGTTATTTGTTTTCTGCCTTCATGATGACTCTCTTAAAAAATGCCAGATCGTGTTTTATTGTTTGAATTTCCATGTGGAAAAGATTCACCCTTTCATTTTCATTGCCTTTTTTTTTTATTGCATCACAGGCAAGTTCATCCAGGGATCCCAAAGCCATTCCTGCTCGCGGGAATATCAGTGACATTTATGTACCATCAATACACAAAATAGAAAGAAAGGCAACGTTGCTCGCTTGTATATCTGAATCGGTTTTGTCCAATGAGGAAATATAACTCTTGGTTGTAGTCGCTCCATCAGGAGAGATGAGCTCAAAGTGCGGTGTTGTTCAATTCTCAGTATTTGTTGAAGGGGAATACGCATTGGAACACTAAAGTATATTATCAAATAAGGTCAGCCGATCGCGTGATGCTTAAGTTTCCGATAAATCTTTTCCGAAATGAATACCTTAGAGTATAAAAACTTGATTCTTTTCTTAGAAAGTCATGATAATTTAGAATATTAAAGGATAGTATTGTATTAGTTAAATTGTTTTAAAACAAAATGTAAAAAATCCTGCATTCATTGTTTGAGAAGATTACGCGCATCTTTATTTAAGGCATTTTACTTGAAAATTGCAAAGGTTTCAAGCCATTAAACATGGAACGCTAAAAGACTGCATGATATTAGATTATAAACAACATAAAAAGAGAGGGAGAACATGGAAACTGGGAAATGCTAAGAAATAGATTACCAAGACTCTCTCTCTCTCTCTCTCTCTGTCTGGGTACTGGGTAGTTTATATGTCCTTCGGGCATCACCACTAGCCATCTTACTACTCCCACAGGATCTGCAACTCCTCGAAAGCTGTATTCCTCTTAATCATATACTTCCTCATTTTCTTTCTCGTGACTTCTATTATCAAAAACATCATTACCATCTTCTTCCTGATCGTTATGAGTTTAAGTTTCCATCTTACCTATTTATCCTCTTTTTTTTCTCATTTTTTTTCCCACTCCCTCTCTCTGTTCTTTCCGAAGGAAGAATAACATTGTAGACGTGACTTTACTATAACGAACAAATCTCTATTTGCTTTTCAGAGCGACGCCCTGACGAAGGAATCTGTTTCTACTTTACATTAAAGCAGACGAAAATTCAGGTATACAAATACGTACACAGACATATATTTATATTTGTGTATATATATGTATATATATATATATATATATATATATATATATATATATATATATATATGTATATATATATATATATATATATATATATATATATATGTCTATAATCTCGACCAATATCATAAATTAAAGCATGGTATTTATAATTTATTGATATATATATTTTATGTATATATATTTATATATATATATATAAGTATGTATATTTTATATATATATATGCATATATTATTTATAAATACTATATATATATATATATATATATATATATATACTATATATATTGTATATATATATATATATATATATATATATATATATATATATATATAAAATATATATTATATCGGCCAATAGATTAGCATATAGAAAACCATGAATTTTCATAGTTTATTGATATATATGTAAATTTCAGTCAACCAAGAGAGCAGGTAAAATTTAGAAGCGGGTTTTCAACAACTAATCATATCCATGTAATTACTCAGCTTATGATTCTGTCAAAACTAAAGCAGTAATGAAAGTCCTTCAAAAATAAAGAATAGATGACTCTTATATTAGAACAATTAAGATATCTATACAGGAAGTACAACAATCCTAAAACTACACAAAGATAGTGAGCAAATTCCAATTGAGAAAGATAGGCAAGAAGACCCCATCTCCGAAATTATTCACAGCATGCCTAGAATAATTTTTTATAATTTTATATTGCGAAAATGTAGGAATTAATAGTAATTGGGAATACCTTAACAATTTAAGATTTGCAAATGATATACAGTAGTTCCATTCAGTGAATCGTGGGAGGTGTTGCAAAAGAGGATAGAAGATTTGAATAGAGAAAACAGAAATGTAGGACTGAAAATGAATGTAAGTAAAACTAAGATAGTATTCAATGAAAATGCGGAGACAATAATTAATGGTTATGAACAAACCTCTAGAGTCTAGAGATTGTTAATTAACATATATGCTTAATTAAGACAGTAAGTGTTTCCCCAGGACATGAGACCGAAGTTAAAAGAAGAATAAGCATGGGATGGAGAGCTCTTGGTAAACAAAATGAGATTATGAGAAGAAAAATGCCACGTTTTCTAAAAAGAAAAGTATTTAATCTGATGGTCCTACCAGCATTAACTTATGCATCAGAAAATTGGAGCCTTAATAAAGCCTTAGAACATAAGCTACTTACTACTCGAGGAGTTAGGGAAGAAAAATAATGGGATTAACACTAAGAGACAGAAAAAGAGCAACATGGATACGAGAGCTAACTAAAGTAGAGGATATTCTAACAAGCAAGAAAAAGAAATAGACTTGGACAGGACATACAGTGTGAATGAGAAAATATATAGACAATAAGAATAACAGAATTGGTCCCTAGAGATTGCAAAAGAAGCAGGGAAAGGAAGAAAAGACGATGGATTTAGGAACTAAGAAAGTTTACGGGTATAGAGACTATAAACAGACGTGAGTGGAAGGACATGTCTGAGGCCTTTGTTCTACATTGGACTAGTTACGGCAGATTAGGATGATATATAATATATATATATATATATATATATATATATATATATATATATATATATATAAAGTATATATATATATATATATATATATATATATATATATATATGTATATATATGTGTGTATATACATATACATATATATATATATATATATATATATATATATATATATATATATATATATATATATATATATATATATATATTTAAATTGAATTTATACTTTAATTTTTACTTTTTTTCTTCTCACATTCTCATTCGTTGTAATCGAAAACTGAACAAAATTATGATTCTTTTGTGAATTTAGTTACTTCATCAGGCTTTATTTTATTTTGATAGGTATTTCCTCATTTTTTTTGTTATTAAATTCTCATACTTTTATTTTTTCACCTCAGTCTCTTTTCTATCTCTCTTATTCTCTCAAGTAATTATTTCAGTTCTTTTTAAAGTCACATTGCGACAGTCTTGGGGACTAAAGATTCCCTACATTCATCCATGTGTCTGTGCATGTCTGACAGTGCGTCTGTGACACTGATCTTATCGTAATTCAATCGTTCGGTTTCATATTTAACGTCACTATTTTATCCCAAGTTTTGGAAGATGAAAAGTCACAAAAAACATCAGCTCATCACCAAGGAAGTAAATGACATTTGTACTATTTCTAAAACAAAGGTTATTGAAGCTGTATTTTGTATATTCCTTTGCCCACTTCACTCCCGCACGGTTTTCCTACAAATGGATGAGAGTCGGAGTCAGATATTTTGTAAAGAGTAATTTAGTTTTTTGGATTTACCGTACATCGTTATTTGATTCGTTATGCAGTTTTGCCCTTTGTTTTCTGGTTTGATCCTTTGAAGGCTTCAAAGCCAGGAAGGCTTTATTTAGTTGCTTTGATTAAAGTGGAAAATTAGATTAAAATCCCTAAAATTGGTGTTATTATTGATGTTAGTGTTAATGTGCTCGTTTGTCAATACATTTGCTGGACCTCTTGCAATCGGTAGCTTTTTCACTCACTAGGGAGATCCCAAAATTCGAACCCTTAGGTTGGTCGGAGTGACGTTTGAACGCTTTGCTGAAAAAAGTGATTTAAATAATTATGCCTTATGGGAGAATTATGTGCTAGATAGTCAGTCAAGTATGGTGGGTTGTAACTGGGGGTAGAGAAGATGGCTGGGACTAAGTATCAGGAAATTTGGATCTATAAATGGAACTACAAAGTGATCCAAATATGTATTAATGTCTAAATTGAAAGGTATTTTATTATTATATCTTCGTGACATAATACGAAAGCAATTTGAAATTCGATAGCCTTATGAATAATCGATATTTCATTGTTTAAAATATATGAAACAATGTTACTATGCATGCATGATTGCATTCAGCTTCCTTTATTTATGTGAGTTTAATGAAATCAACTCCTGAATTTGATATAAAAGATAACTAAACTTAAAGGAAATGTAACAAATACTCAAATGTTTGCACGCTAACTCGCGTATACTCTCTAAGTTCTGAGTACAAATCAAATAGGAATATAATCAAATAACCAATGTGAACCCGACCAGCACCAAGTTGCTACATTTCGTTTCTTTCTGTGCTCACTGTACCGTAAAAGGTAAACAATGCTTCTGACGTTTCAATTTCTGTTTATTGTTATACTTAGGTCCATATCAGACAAGACGTTGTCCGTGCTGGGGCTATGCGAGTAGGAATTTCTTTTTCCTTGGTAATATTATATATACTTGTATATATGTATATATGTACTGTATGTATGTATGTATACCACGGTACGAAGAGTTTGAAGACCCAGGCCTACATAGCTGAGGACTATGAAGCGTGAAGTAGGAGATGAATACAGAAGTATTGATTTAAAAACTCAAGATAGAGACGACTGGCGAAGTCTAGTTGATAGTCCTGGTTGAGATTTAGTAGATAGGCGAAGGAAAGTAGATATTTCAGTATTTGGACAATTTATTTGCTAAGCTTTCGGGATCAACATTTCCCATTGTCGGAGCTAAAAAATGAACATAAAACATTAATCAATAAACATGATTACGTTAAATCAATGAAATTCTTTTAAACAGGCAAGAATTATAAACAATTCATCGAAATCCATAAAAAATAAGTGAATGAAAAAAGAAATTAAACCAAATACATCAAAAGCAAAACAATAAATGAATGACATAGGAAAATAACAATATAAAAATCAGAACAAATACACGGAAACAACTGGAAAAACAATAAAAGAATTCACAAAACATAATAGATATGGAAATAAAAATAACAATACACTGAAATAACGTGGAATGCAAGAAAAAAAAAGACAAAAAACAAAAATCATTGGTTAAGCAAGTAACTCACCTATTAAGGAATAATCCAAGACTAAAACATGTAAAAAAAAGTTAGTGTATAAGTGATGGTTAGAAGATCAAGTGGGGAAAGTCGCTTGGCAATTTGTAAAACAACAAAGGTGGTCGAGTGATTGGGAGTAGGGATAGCTGTTTAATGAAAAACAGGGATTCTAAGATAGATAGAGAATAGCTATTGGGGGATTGGGCTAGTATTTTTAAATTGGAATAGTAATTGGTTGCTTGCATGCATGAGCATGACTACGTATGGAAGGAAATTCCTTTTTTATTCAATGTATAACCTGAACGATGACTGACACCTCTATGGGAGTCGATGCGGTTCCTCAAGAGACGGTTGGAACAACCAACATAAGTTCCTAAATTACATCTAGGACAATTATATAAATAAACAATTGAGGACCGCATCAAATCTGGTAGAGTGTCTCTGACTCTGAACATGCTACCTATGGTTAGTGGATTCTTGAGAACAAACTTGAAATTAACATAGGGGTACAAATAAGACAGCGCTTTCTCAACTTTACGTTTAAAATTTTCATAGTCATATAAGAATGCTTCTTTGGAACGTTTAGCACTGTGGCTTTCGGAATAAAAAAGTTATCTAAAACTGCTTCGTAAGTTTATCAAACAAGTTACATGGATAACAATTTCCAACAAAATATGATTTTAGAAATTTAATTTCCTCGTGGAATCTACCCCAATCTGAGGAAAGATTGAAAGCTCCGAAAATCAATGTTCTACAAGAGTTAACTTTAAATGAAAACGGACAGTGACTAAAAAAGTTTACCCCAAGTCCTGTAAAAGTTTTTGTTTTCTGAAAATGTCAGTTCTAAATGCGCCATTACAACGTGAAATCTTAATATCTAAAAAGGAAAGTTGATCATTATTTTCCAAGCCTAAAGTAAACTTAATATTTTAATGAAATGAGTCCATTTACTCTAAGAACAGAGTGGCATGATGTCTATCTCTGAAAAGAACAAAGGTATCATCAACATAACGTCTATGAAATAGGGGTTTAAAGGACACAGGGCACTGATCCTTGAACAACTTTTTAAGGTGACACATGGATATATTAGCAAAGGTAGGACCCAAGGGAGAACCTATTGCCATACCATCAACCTGTTTGTAAACTTTGTTATTGAAAGTAAAGAAAGTTTCAGTTAAGGCAAGTTCAAGTAGTTTTTAAAAGCATTAACGGTAAAACCATGAAATGAGGACGCCATAGTATTTTTAAATTTGTTTCAAATGAGAGAGAGAGAGAGAGAGAGAGAGAGAGAGGAGAGAGAGAGAGAGAGAAGAGAGAGAGAGAGAGAGAGAGATTCAATGCTGTAACTTTGGCCGATGCCGCAGCGTTTCACTTTCAACTTTTAATATTCATTCTTGAGCGGCGTGACTCTATTGAATAAAATGGATGAAGATGGATGACCTTATAAACATGAGCAAGTGGTTGGGATAAACGCCGTCTTCATCCATCACTGGAAGAGATTCCAGAAGTGATCGCAAAATATCACTCAAGACACAGGGTCGGGTTTTTATAGTTCTTTGATGTTATGCTTTAATTTCACTACTATCTTTTAATGTATTTGTAAACCATTAAAACGATTTAATTATACTAGTATTTCTTAATTCTCTCTCTCTCTCTCTCTCTCTCTCTCTCTCTCTCTCTCTCTCTCTCTCTCTCTCCCTCTCTCTCTCAACCCCCCGGGCTATTAAAAAAGATCATGTTTACTTCTAATATTTTATTAAAAAAAGGCTGGAATGAATGTTGATGTAATTTTCCAATGAATAATTTTCCATTTCAGTTTGAATTGAATAAGTTCTTTATAAATCTCGGTGTATATAACTCTCACATGGATAAAATTAGTACAGTAAAGTCTGTATTCTGTTTGCGTACAACTAACGTAATGTGTAATTTTTCTGATGAATCCGGAATGGGAAACCTTTTCTAAATTCCCTTTCCTCTGAGTAAATCTGGACAGTTTTTGCCGGTGCTGTAAAGGTGCCATTTTAGATAATATTATTCATTTTCATCACTGTTTTGATGGGTTACTCAGACATATTAATCAGCTCGACGGCCTGTCGTTAAGATATACATGTAATATTTATCTTCACTTTTACATTCATATCTTTGCGTCAAATATCGCTGAATTTAAATCAATTATAAAGAAGTTTGTTCTTTCACGATAAATTGAAAGAAAACCGTTTTAATGGGTTACTTTTATTAATGCTATATTTTTTTCATATGCTACACGGAATTCCATGAACGACTATGGAATGAAACAGGAATACTTCATAGTGCCCATTATTGTTTCTACAGGCGTTCATTAATGACAACATCCCGAGTGCAAGTAGGGAACATAAAACTCACGTTGGAATTTAAATCTTTTTCTTATATTTCCTTTTAACAATTTTTTTTTCACTTTACTCATTTTTATATTTTCATATTTTGAGTTTCATATTTCTTGAATTTCATCTTTTTAAATTTTATTTTTTTCTTTATTTCGTAATCGAGGAATCTGCGAGTGTGGCGTAACTCATTACTTGACATTACAAATCCTGTTGTCCTGATGGAATGTCAGTGATCCGATTAAAGCATTTCAAACATTTCTCCTTTCCCCATTTCGCCGTTAGGAAATTGTATCTGTATCTTAATTGAATGAAAGATGCTACATTTAGAAATATTTCCCATATTTCATATATGCTTTTGATCAAAATAACATAATATTTAGATCAAGACAACATATTACGAATCCAATTGTACCTGAATTCTGGAATATCAGTGCTTTGAATATGCCATCCATAAACAAAAGAGAAACTCAATACTTGGTTCCATCTGAATTCTAAACGCAATAGTTCAACTCAAAATGATTTTATGTCGCTGCAACTCATAAATCCTAAAGAGAAACAGACCTCACTCTGCAATATTCAGCCTCGTCATTCCGTGAAGCTGAATACTTCGATTCAGACATGTGTTCCAATATAGTTAGTTCATCAATTAATTGGGCTTAAACTGTCTGGGGGCAATTGGGCGGAAGAATATATATTCTTCAATATCTTTACTGAGAACGGAAGCTATAACATAAAATTATAGTTTAGAAAATGTAAAGTGTAAACATTCGAACGGTGAGGTGAATTATTTGATGTGATGAAAATAAAGATGAAAAATACTCAGTGAAAGAAGCTATAACTTTATTAAGATTAAGTTTTTTCAGATGGCTTAGAAATTATTGCATTATATATGGAAGAGTTTAATCAAATGTATGAGAAAATGTTATAAGCAAACCTATCTAAACCCTGCAAATAATTTCACGGAACTTGGAAAGATTTAGATTTTCTTTATTAAAGGAGAAAGTTCTTAACAATAAATAGTAAACGAAAATGGTAAAAATTTAATTAGAAAGGTTTAAGTTGTTGCAATATAGGAATTACTGGTAACCTAAGTCAGGGTTACGAGAGGTGAATTTGGAAAAATAGGAAGACTTGAGAAAATATGTAATTCACTACTGAAGGAAAGTGGGTGATGCTAGAAACCGTGTTATTCATCTTTGTCTCTGAAATGGTTAAAAATATTGGACTTCTGTTATCTTTTAGTTTTTTCAATATATTGGCCCTCATTTCGCCTTCCTAGTATTTGTTGTAACCACTCATCTTTCATTGACTTCCAATACCTTATTGTTTTCCTACACCTCTCCTCTCCACCCTCTCTCTCTCTCTCTCCTTGTCATCCCAGCCTTATTTAACTAATTTTCTCTTCCTATTTATCATCTCTATCTTTCTAATCTCAGAATCGTCCTTTCAGAGATTAGACAACACAAAAACTTCCATTCCCTTTTTATCTATTTAAGAAAGTAGAGAACTTCTAAAGGGAATTTTTGACAGATATCTCTTCCTTTTAGCCTGATGGAAACAGATGGACATATTTCCTTAAGGTGGCGGTATTGTTTTCGATGCTTGTTCTGTGAAGAATATTCCAACATGACCCCATCACCCTTCCTGTGTCTTTCCTTTCAGTGACTGAGACAGATGAGGGTGATTATTCTGGCATCGATCGTTTCAACTCAGAAATAGAAGCTTCATTAGTAGAATGATGGAGTGTGACCTTTTACGCCTTTATTCTTGAGAATCAAAGATGTGGAAAAATGAATAAGATTCCATAGTCTGTTTATTGGGAATTGTTGTTCTCCATAGAGTATAAGATAGACACGAGAAGTTCGTTGGTGGATGAAGAAAGTATCTTATTTAAATGAAACTTCACTGAAGAAATAAGGAATTACGTTATTTTAACTGTAAATTGGTCATAAAATGTTATCGTAAAGCACGAGATTTAATGAGCAAGAATGCAAAGAAAATCTTGAAGATGTATTCGACAAAGAAATCTATGATTGTTTATGGCAGGTCCACTGAGAGAGAGAGAGAGAGAGAGAGAGAGAGAGAGAGAGAGAGAGACAATTCATTAAACTGTCTCACTGTAATTCCACTTGACGTTTTCCTAAGATAGGAGAACCCTCTCTAGAGACTTTTCTTTTTCCTCCCCGTTTGATTTAATGGTCTAATTGATCGAAGGGATTGACGGTCGACATTCTAAATGGGTCGTTTAGTGATGCTAAGTCACTCGTATTTCACAGAGGGCGTAACCTGTCTGCCTGGCATTTCTCTTTTCTATCTGGGTGTTCAAATATGTTATTGTTTTAATGTTGTTACTGTTCTTAAAATATATAATTTTAATTTTCATTACTTTTCATATAGTTTATATATTTCCTTATTTTCTTTCCTCACTCGGCTATTTTTCTTGTTGGAACCCTTAGGCATATAGCATCTTGTTTATCAAACTAGGGTTGTAGCTTAGCTAGGTAGTAGTAGTAGTATTAATAATAATAAAAATAATATGTGACTGCGAGAATATTTCATAAAGTAACACCTACTTTTTGTCTTCCATAATAATTCATATCTACAGAAATAAAATAAACTGAACACTGAAAATTTCTCTCTCTCTCTTTCTCTCTCTCTCTCTCCTCTCTCTCTCTCTCTCTCTCTCTCTCTGGGCGTATATGTGTAATAAAATGGAAATCTCACACACTTTTAAAGAAAATGACGGTAGAAATCGCTGAAGCTTGGCCAACGTCATTTTCCCATCAGCTGAACAGATATGTCATGGCTCAGCGATCAAGGCGACATCTGTGATTTGTGGAGGCTGTTATTTTTCCTTGAGAGAGAGAGAGAGAGAGAGAGAGAGAGAGAGAGAGAGAGAGAGAGATAGTGACTATAGCTGATCTCAATATATAGATCCCATCATCTTTATTGCTTACTTTTCCAGCCGTCATTTTTCCTAGATGTTGAGGCTATCATTTCTATCTAAGAGGTTTTTTTTATTAATTTTTGCCAGATTTATTTCAAATTTTGTTTCATATAGAAATGTGTTGAAAATAAGATTTTGTAGTCTTAATGGTTTTTTATCACTATTATATTTTCTTAAGGTTTTAAATGAAAAACTGTTGCTATGGATTGATTTCCTGGTGAAAGTAGTATTTGTAATGTGCTAGTTTGTAAGACGAGAAAACTTTAATTCGTATTGTTGTGTGTTGTGATATATAAGATTTGATGGTAGGGTAGAATTGGGTGTTTTTTTTTTCTTTTTTTTGTGTAGATATTATAAATGATTGACAAGTAAGTGAAGAGGGTGAAGCTTCAACCAAATGAAATATTTAGAAATAATGATATACATTATAGAATAGTTTTACTGTTGAAAATCGTCAGTTAGACGCAAAACAAAATCGAATTCCATGTGTTGTGTCCGGCTTCTAGATCAGAAACCCAAATAGGTCAGACTTAATTCACCAGAGTCACCTCGACGCATGCGATGGGAAAATGCCATGTGCAGGTATTTTACTTTTGCCATTAGGAGGTTAATGTCATTCATTTCGAATGCGGTTGTGTATCGAGTATGTATATATCATTTTACGATGAGCAAAATTCTAAATCATTCATTCATTGTTGGTCTTGTAGATAATCTTCATGCACAAATCTGTCGAAAAAGTAAAGATTGTAAGAATGAGATTATGGAAATATATGTCAATTGATTTCGATTCTTAGGATATTTTGCGCCATTCACGTGCGTATCTCATAGAATTGTGACGCCATATCGATTAGAATATATCAATTGATCCTACAAATACCTTGGTCATATTTGCTATTCGGTTGAATGTCCAAGCTATCGCTCGTTAATTTTGTGGTAAAACTAACTTGGTTTTTAAAATTGATATGATATTTTTTCTTGATATTTTTTATGTTTTCTTTTCCTTTTCTTTTAAAAAAAAAAATGAGGATTTTTTCCGCTTTAACAAGAGAATTAACACTCATATATTCCCGATTTACGAACAAGTTTATGTGTGTGTGGTAAGAAAGAATAATCCTGGTCTTTCTATTATGATTTACTCCGCTTTACACGCGTAGAAAACGCTGCTTTTAAAAGCAGTATCAACACTTATGTCATTTGGAATTTGGTTTGTTAAGTAAATAAATGTTTGCTTGTCATGTTTTGTGTTTATATTATTTAGTAGTAATCGAGCGGCATTTTAAAACCCTCGCAATAAATCTTCCGGGAATCCGCACTAGTCACTATTATTCGTAAGGTTAATCCCATACTGAACGCAGTAGGGGGCAACTCCCGTTCAACTTGCCCTCCAACAGTCGTCCAGGTCCAAGAATAATCGAGCTTGAATCTGACCGGAAGCGTGCAACAGATCATTCCGACATAAAACAGCAGAACAATCGCTAGACTTTCCGCAATTTCTTGGATTTTTTAACATCGCAGCGAATCGCAGAGCTTAGTTGCAGATGTGTGACCCCAGCCCAAGGCCAAGAGGCAATCGTTCGGATCAGTGGCAGCTTAAACAGGATAAAGATCAGTTGCCATTTGTCATTAGAGTTTTGTGACGGCTCATTTTACTACTCCCGCTCAAGTCTAACCTGAAGAGGAATTAGAATAAGATGGCTTATATTACTTAAATCTTACAACATTATGATCCTTTGTTTCTGGTCTTGTACCACTTGAGAGATGTAGTTTGGAGGCATAATGAAAGTCCACGAGATTCAAGATATGACTTGGCATCTAAGCTTTATAGTGTGTCATAGCTAAATGGTTAACGTAATGGATGCTGTGTTCTGACATTTATATCACCTACTCTTATATGTTGATGTGCAGTACATGAGAGATTAAACCGGATCCAGCGTAGTCTATAGGAGTGTTAAGATGTCAAATGCTCCTGCTTGCTGCAATTGACAACTGAAAGCAGGGGAGAATGGTTGTATACCGCTCTACAGTATACATTATCGCGATATGTAATCTTATATTCTTATAAAATGTCATTAGATTTCGATAAAGGTATAACATATTTTGAAAGCGACATGTAGCAATAGATGTTTAGATGGCTGACCTTGTTTTACAACGTCATAGTTTATAATGATTGGTCGTTACATTACATTTCTGCTTTATTAGATGTGTCACGCCTATGAAGCTACTCCTGACAGGAACCTTACTTGAGGGTTGGGGGCGGGGCTTTCCCTTCGGTCGTGTATGTGTGTCTTGAGCCTGTCTATAACTCTTATTTGGTCCAGTAACTCCCTCTATTCATGAAAGTATTCTAATTAAACTTATCACAAAATTAACCATTCATCTGTGCGTGTAAGGTGATCATCCAAGTCTGTCTGTGTCAGTGTGCTCCCTTCACTGTTTCTACTGTTGCAGTTCATTGAAGATTTTTTAGAATGTTAATTCGCGTGTCCAAATGTCGCAGAGTTTGTTCACAACTTAAACCTTCCCTTAACACTACTTACCTTATACTAGAAGAGATAGACTTCCCACTTTAGCATACATAATCAGGTGATATATTTAATATAATTGTCATTTACAACAGATCTCTGATATTATTATTATCTATGATAATATTAATGATAATATTAATAGGTCGAATGACTATTATCATTGTTTTTATTATTGTAATTGTTGTTGTTTACATAATTATTATACAAGCCAATGAAACATGTATTGTTTTAGCCACAATGACAGAATGCTTGTTTTCCAAATAGTAGAAATAGATGTGTTTCTGATGCCACCATAATAATGCTATCTTTCTCCCCTATTCTTTCTTTTCTGTGTCAACATCATAAATATTTCCCTCGACCCAACTTGACAACTAATGTCTATCAGAGGAAGTTCCCTTTCTAGGTAATAACTACCCAAGAAAACTTTGGCTCAATTATTCATCTTCCTTTCCTTCGGGAAGAGGAGTAAGTCTTGGGAAGTAATCAGATTTACCGAAGAACTTTTCTTTTTATTAGTGTATTGATTGAGGAGAACAAAATTATTTCGAACGTGATTAGTTTGGCTTTGAAATAAGTTGAAAGATTCCGGTCTGGTGAAAGGAGAAATACCAGGAAATGTGATTTCTGAGTTGCATTAGAAAGAGGCAATAGGATGCAACGTCAAGGTACTTGTATTCTATAAAGCAGAAAATGTTAATGTCATTGTCGGAGAATTCTCCCACGCTCAATTACTGTCGAGTTTTGCATGCTTAATGAAGCTTCCCTTTCTCCGCCTGTTTAAGCTCCGACAGCCTTTACAATGTCCCCTTTCTTTTCATTTGCAACCTTCTCTCAAGTGCACACTGATCTAGGGTCATTCGATTCGTTTGATTATTTTTGTTTCTTTTATTGTTTTATTTCAATTTGATATATATCAAAGCTTTCCGTTTCAAATAATTTTCCGTTCATTGTCATGTTCTGCTAAAGTTTATTACAGTTGCTTACATGTAAAGAACCTTTTTTGCTTAAGGAGAGAGAGAGAGAGAGAGAGAGAGAGAGAGAGAGAGTTAGTTATATACTTCTGCCACGAACTGTCTATTTGAGAGTTCATATATATATCAATATATACTTAGGAAGCTGGTTTAGTGTAGAGTGAATATTTTATTTAAATATTTCATATGTGTATTTAAGAGGTAAATAGCCAGCTCATAAAGTGAGTTCCTCTCTTGTAGTTTTAAATTTTATATGTACATTACGTAAGACTTTTGTCGTTCATTTAATCGTATTCTTCATTTAAGTCAGTATATGTAAATTTACATTATTTTTAAGAATTAACTTTTAATTTCACATATTTTGTTACGAAGTATGAGGGAGAGCCTATGTAATTTTTCTTTATGTTTTCATGATTTATTGCGTCATGTTTGTGAGAAAATATGCAATTCCTATATTTGCCGCGTGTTTTGGAAGGTTCTCGAAAACCCAAGCGTTAAGATTATCTTTATTTTTATTGTTTGAGGACGAAGGTGGGTGGAGAGGTTCGTCTTGCTGTTGCGTTGGTACGCGTCCGAGAGTTTAATCATTGGCAACCTTACGCCGTTAAGCCAGCCCCAAAGTTTTTAGACTCTTGACCTAGAATGATCTAGAATAACTAAGTTAATATATATGTGCCCCTAGGAATGCGTAGGGCAGAAGTGAAACAGCCTGTCCTGAGAAAGAACCAAAGTTCATCCTTTTTCTCTCAATTGCCTCGAGTGTTTCCTCTTCAAGGTGTATAAGTTTAAATACAACATATATTGCGTGTAGTTTGTTGAAATGTTACGAGAGACTTTAAGGTGATTTCAATTTATTGTGTCATTATGTTTGCTGGTGTTATATAAATTTTTATAACTGATCCTGTACAAGTAAGTAAGATTTTGGCTTTGACTCGTGTGAGCTAAAAACTCTTTAAGTTTATCAGTTACTTTATATAATTTCTTTAAGACTTTAAACCTTAGAGTGTTAAAGGTTAACTATTATCATTAGTTATCAAGACAAAACATTTGTAAAATTTAATGTCCAGTGAAACAAGTGATCATATAATTTTCAGAGTGTAAACATTTCTTTTGTTTTAGCCTCAAGTTTTGTTCAAACTTAATATTTAGTGTTTTATTTTTTTATGTAAATTCTTGCAAAGTATTGTAATTTTTATATAATATATTTATTTTTGTAAAGAGTATTATTTCGATCACCAGTGTTTATTTCAGAACTCTCTTGTATCCCTATTAAAGAATCGAAGTAAAAGGTTGTTTTGAATAGTTCTTAATAATAATTACCGTTTTGTTTTGAGTGTACATAAAAGACCTTTATATATTCAGTGTTTTTATATATTGCCGTCTGGGAGTTATATAATTTTCTCAGAGTTCGGTTATTATTCAAATATAACAGATTTATGTGAAAACAAACCGGTGAGTTTGGAACTCGAGAGAGAGAGAGAGAGAGAGAGAGAGAGAGAGAGAGAGAGACCTTAGGTTTTCCATTCTTTTAAAGAGTTTCCTAAAGAGGTTCGTGTAAATCTAAACTTATGAAAGGATTATTTCTTGAAGAAAGCAAATAGGGACTATAATAATCATTGAAGAATTTTTTTCCAAATAATCTTATGTGATTCAGGGAATAGGAATAAAAAAAAAGTCACAGAGGATAAATTCCAAAAGTTTTCAAGAAATATGTTTCAGAGTTTCACTCTCGTGTGTGCTAGTATGAAATAATGCAGCATTATTTATTGGCGTCTTATAGGACGTTCATCGCAATTGCTAGTTACTGCAGATACGCAGTTTGAAGAGATTAGTTGCAGCTTCTGAGGACGCCAACCAAAACCAAGTCTCTCTCTCTCTCTCAAAAGCTTTTTGGAGTACACACACACACACACACACACACACATATATATATATATATATATATAATATTTATATTTACATAAGTGTGTTTGTTTGTGTGCGTGTTTCTGTGTATCTGTTTATTTTTTTCGTTAACGTGTTTGAATACAAACATTTATATAACTGCAAAATACTAGTTGTTGTTATTTCTATATCAGCCTTGGTAGACAACTACATTCTTCTTAGTCACATAAACTCTCAAACAAAGTTGTTATTTCCGTTTCCAAAATTTCTCTATTACCAGAGAGCCCCGAGTCCGAGTGACGGGACGTGACAGGTCTTTGCAAAGTTTCTTGCCATTGCTTGTTGCTTCCAATTGGAGTGTGAGTCTTCTTTTCTTGTGTGGCCTGTCCAGACGAAAGAGAAATAGCCGGGAGATCACATTTTTTAAAATTCTACTTCGGGGTTTTACTTTTATTGAGAACTATTTTTGGGAATTTCTCTCATTTATTTAATAAAGAAATGCAACGATCTTACATTCTTTTTGGGCAAATTTACATGGGAAAGTTTTCTATTGTTGTAATGAGAGTTTTGGTAATGCTGCATCTTATATCGAAAAAGATATACACACACCAGTAAAATGTGTGTAAACAAAAGAAAACTATTTTTATACATATGCAGTATTTTTTTTTTTGTTTGACACGTAATAAATTCCAAGTCTAGATTTTCTCTAATTTATTTTCCCGCTTGTGGGCAGACTTTTTCACAAACGTTATCGAGTGCAAGACTATCAACAAAAGAACTCTAACTCCGAATTGTCTGCCTCCGTCGTTACCGGGCCAAGGTCCAGTACCTTATTCGTGGGTTTGTTCGCTAACTGCAATCCATAGAAATCGGGGGGGAGTTGTAAATGAAGCAAATGAGAATTTTTCTTCTTTTGGTAAAAGCTTTACTTTCCGTGTGAGTGAATTTGAACCTTTATCTGGTGGAGTGTTTGTCTACGTCTAACTAAACGGAGGTTGATAAATGGATAAGGATAGAAGCATGGATAGTTTTCCCTAAGATTTAGTTGAAGATTTCAATAGATATATATACGAAAAAAATTAATCTCTCTCTCTCTCTCTCTCTCTCTCTCTCTCTCTCTCTCTCTTAATGTAATTGCTCATAGTTGTTGATAATTTCTACATTTGCCCCTAGATTTCTCAAAAGTGAAATCATTATTAGGTTGTTGGTACTATTTCTTGTACTGTCTGGATTTATGAAAAAATTGTTAAGAGCGACACCGAAAATTAAAATTGACATCAGAAGGAGAACTTCCTATCGGAAAACGTTTTCATGTGATCATTTGAAAAACTTCGCTGTGGCGAGAAAAGTTCTCTCTCTCTTGCGTCATTCCATCAATTTTTTCAGGATTTCTTCTCATTTCTGCTTGGAAAGAGATTTACTGCTGGGGTAGGGATTTTCTGCTTTACAATTATTGTTATGAGAGAGAGAGAGAGAGAGAGAGAGAGAGAGAGAGAGAGAGAGTATGGTATACTAGTAATAAGATAGGATATTAGCAATGTTTTTGAAAATTCAGATATCCTTCAAAAAACGAGGAGTAGAATTGATTGATCTTGTGATAAACTTTATTACTTTCGTCTCCTGACCCAAAGAAATCTTTTGTATTCATTCAAAAGGTTATATTAGGTAAACGACAATTGGAAAGTAATTTTCAATTCATCGAGTAATATTGATTGTTATTTCAGATTCATCCCACTTCTGCCATTTATGCAATTCATCATTGTTGAAGTGTTTCCAATATTAATGTATCTACTCCTCTAACTATAGAAATATTTTTTAAGCATTTAAAGAAATAGAGTCTTCTAAAGAGATTTTTATCACGAACACGAACAGCTGAAAACATAGATTTCTGTATAAAGGCCGCTCTTTATAAGCTGGGGGCAAGGGCCATTGACATTGCGCTATCGAGCAGGACAATGCCCTAGAGACTAAACATATATTTATATATATATATATATATATGTGGGTGTGTGTGTGTGTAATTAAATATATATATATATATATATATATATATAAATAGTTAAATATATATATGTATGTATGTATGTATGTATGTATATATGTACATATGTATATGTGTATGTACATATATATATATGTGTGTACATACACACACACACACACATATATATATATATATATATATATGATCAGCACCCAAGCCCCCTCTCCACCCAAGCTAGGACCAAGGACGGCCAGGCAGTGGCTGGTGATGACTAAACAGATAGACCTATAGGCTCCCCCATACCTCCCATCCTTAGCTCACAAGGAATGTGAGGTTGCGGCGACCAAAGAAACTAACGAGTTTGAGCGGGACTTGAACCCCAGTCTGGCCTTCACCAGTTTGGGATGTTACATATAGGTCACCACAACCCTGTATTCCGTATTGAAATTATTCGCTTGATCCACAATCCCTTTGGAAGTTCATTTTCCTACTCAAAACGGGTGTCGGTATTTATTCTTCACTGTCTGAGGGGATACAATAAACACTCCTCTTTCCTCCCAGATTCGCAGAAAACTCACATGATACGCTTCACTTCGCTTCCCCTGATTGACCTTGTCTTGTATCCTCTGAAATTAGGTCACAAAGATTACAAGATTTAGCCTTTATTTTCTCCTTACCAAGAAAGGTTTTATCGCGACGTCCATGTTGTTTAAAAATAGGCAATTTTTACGAAGATTATATGAAATTGCAAAGAAAAATGTGGAATATCCATTAGGTAAAGAGGGATCATACTCTGAGAAAAAACGGTCTTTTATGAAAAGACGTTGCTTCGATGAAATGGAGCTTCTTAAGGATAGTGTTGCTTTGTGCTTCGAGACTGAAAGTGAAAAACATAATATGATATGAATAGTTGTATTAGCCTGAGAAAGAAAATTTTTGTAACTTTTGATATCAAAACAAAGCTTAAACGGTTAAAGGACATCGTTTCAAAGTAATTTTCAAAATTAATTTATTGCACCAAATATTTATTTACTTCGAAATGAAACATTTTCATATCCGCCGGAAAAGAACGTTTACCGAAAAGCCTATAAGAGACTTGTCTTCTCATTCGTTGAGGCCTGGAAGCCTAAAGGCCTTATGTAAACGTCGTGTCATTTGCCACAAAGTTCCGTATTGCAAGGTAACTGGAAGGGATAATACTTTGATCTCGTTCATGAAACTGAATTATTGGAAAACGATATCGAAGCCAACTATCGCTTATAGAAAGCCTTGACTTCGTGACCGCAGAAAATGACCTTTTAGTACCAAAATCAAGTATTTCAGAATAGAAATAATTTACAAATTCACGCGTATATATATATATATATATATATATATATATATATTATATATATATATATATATATATATATATATATATATATATACATACACAAAATGTTTTTATACATACTGCAGTCTTTGGGCACAGTCTTTCACTTAGAGAATTTTCATTAAATGTTAAAGCACTTATGTCATCAGCTATTCTAAGGCAACTCTTTTCTAGTTTTGTGTATCATTTCATGTCTTCAGGGAAAGAATTTTGAGTGAAAAAACAGAATTTGTTACTGTGCTGCCCCATGTATTTAACACTTGCCTACAGCTGTTTCAGCCAATAACTAATGGCCTTCGTCAGTACATATTTACAAAGAAATCATTGTCCTTATATAATGGCTGTACACTCATACGGATGGGAATCCAAATAAATTAGATGAGATTATCTTTTTCATGAAATTATCTGAGAGAGAGAGAGAGAGAGAGAGAGAGAAGGAGAGGAGAGAGAGAGAGAGAGAGAGGAGAGAGAGAGAGAGAGAGAGAGAGAGAGAGAGAGAGAGAGCTCTTGATGAATAAAGGATAGTTTTTTAGTATAATTTTCAAGGGTTAGAGATTTTGTTTTTCATTTTCAAGTTTACTCAAGACATTGGTCATATCACAGCATTAAGACCACAAGCAAAAATCAACAAAACTACAACAATGGTTAATAATCATTTGGAAAACAAAACCGATGAAAACGACCTTGTCTAAAAATGGGGGAAAATATACATAACTCATATTTTTGCGTAAAGTAAGTTTTAATGGACATATTTTAAACAATATCCGGTAGTGGAGTCCAATGAAAGGGGATTTTTTTATATCCAATTTCATTACCTTTATTTTTTATAATTGATGTTCAAACTAGATATCGATTCTCATGGAAAAGGCGTAAGTTCTTATTATCAAATTATATATGTTAAAAATGACATTGCCTGCTATCTTTATCTTTATTAATTGTTATCAAATGGTCTTATAATGTGATAATAGAGACGTTTTTGTTGATGACTTATCTATCTTTGACCTTTTTCTCTTGTAAACCAATTTCCTTTTTTAGTAACTTACGACAGTTTTGAATGGCCTCCACGGTCCCGGTGACTCGCTTTAGTTCTGAAATTCATAGATTAATGCAATGCAATCTCACGGTATTACTCAGTATTTCTAATTCTAAACAGCTAGTCGCCTAGCACAGTTCATAAATTAAAATCACGGAGGCAAAGTAATTGTTACCTTGAGGGACTTTTGAACATATTGACAATATCTTAAGTCCCACATCTTCCGTCATATGGAACATCTGGAGCCAACTTTAAGTTTTAATTGAGGAACTTTTCCAACTTTTGTTTATTTAGTCCCTGAGATTAATAACATCTCCACGCTTTATTATATGCTTGAATAACACCAATGTTATTCATATCTCGTAATGAAGTTCTTTTAGAAATCGTTTGTTTGATTTGCTTAACGATGCATGTTGATGATTCAGTGTCAATTTCTGTTATGAATTAATGTACTGTACATTTGACGTCTATTTTTAGTTGACAATCAAAATACAGTTAAGCATATTGGATTCGTATCTAACTGCTGTATGTGAAAAAGGGGTTT
>NC_090743.1:19491004-19506004 GCF_036898095.1 Palaemon carinicauda
TTGATCCTTCCAACTAAGGCCATTGTGTACCCAATGATGTAGAGCTTGTACCATCTGCATCAAAGGATATTTTCTCCTAATTAAAATGGCCATTTTTTTCTTCTCTCATAGTCCATCTACTTGCTCTTTCTAATGGCTCTTACATAAAAACTTGTTTGCTTACAAATGTAAACTAAAACTAATACTTTCATCAAAACTCTAAAGAAACTTAGTCTAAGAATATTTTTCCCATGTTTTGTTTTTTTTATTTTTTATTTAATTTTTCATTTTTTTTTTTGCATTTTTAAAGATTTTAAAATTTTTTTGGCTTTTATCTTTTTACATTTTGGGGGGGGGGATTTTTTGTTTTTATATTTTTTTGTTTGAGATTTTCTATCTTTTTTTTTTTTTTTTTATAATTCAGGAAGAATTATTTATCGACATATGAAAAGTTTGCCAAAACAGTTGTACATATCCTTAAACCCTCGCTGTGGCCGTCGATGCTGTTGGTCCTTCTGTCCTGACTTTGGTCGAATCCACACATCGTATGACTTTCTGAGTCTTTCATCCGTCAGAACAGTTTTAGCATAATTCACTCTTTTAAATCTCCACTCGAATCCATCCTGTATGAATTTGGGTTTACCCCCGTGTCTGTCCGGATGATACTTCATGGCCAAGACTCTGAAGCCTTTTAAAATTTCTTTCGTAGTGGCCGTCTGACTTACACCCAAAATCTCATTATGGGTTTGGTTTACCCATTTCTTCCTTTGCGCCTTAGCATCTTCTATGAATTTCGAACATTCCTCAAATCCCTCTACCGTTCTCGCAGTTTCAAAGTCATTCCTGGCAGCGTCGAAAAGGCCAAGTTTGAGAAGGTGCTTTCCTCGTAGCACGTAGGCTCTACTGCATTCTTGACGATACTTCTCAATCTCTTGGCAACAATCCAATATGATATCCATGTCAAGAGTGTTTCCGGAGGCTGCGTTCGCTTCAGCCTTTAATATATTTTTCTGCATATCTTCCTCTTTATTTTCCGTTTCCTTCTTACTCTCTTTCTTAGTGTGTTCATTCTTCGGCTGTTCGTTCTCTTGAATGTCGTTTTTCGCGGACTCATTTTCCCTTTCTTGATAATCAGACGTCTTTTCAGCTTTCATCTTTTCTTCCACCTGTTTCTCGGCTTTTATTTTGTCTATTTCGTTTCTCAATTGTTCTTTCAGTCTTTCTTGCTCCTGTCGCTCTCTCTCCAATTCATTTGTTTTACTTTTCAATTGATTTAGTTGGTCCGTTTTCTGTTTTTGAACTTTGTTATCAGCTTTTAGAATTTCCATTAAATTTTCTTTTATCTTCATCTGAAGAACCTTTTGGACGCAGACGTTTTTAAGTTTTTCTATTTTCTCATTAAGGATTTTATTAATTTTTTTCATTTCCTCCATTTCCATTTTAAGAATTGCCTGTTTCTTTTCCTCTTCCTTCATCTGAAGGTCTTTTTCAGCGCAGTCAATTTTCCGCTTTTGATACTCAGTCTCGTTCTGAGCGTTCAGTTTTTCTTGCATCTCCTTTTCTGTATTAATTTCTTCTACTACTATTCTCAGTTCATTTAGTTGTCCTTGTAACTTGCTTTTTTCGTCCTCAAAATTTTCCACCGTCCTTCTCGTAGCAAACATTATTAAACCGAATATGGCGGCGCCAGCAGCAGCCAAACAAATGTAAATAGTCCTGTTACCATGAGAAAAGATTTCCTCCCTTGCTCCGATGTCGAATTCGGGGAGAAGTTTGTCAACGAACCATCTTGATTTCAACTGGTCGTTGAATCTCAAAGCTTCTGTCTCCATTTGACGCAATCCAACTTTACACGCACGTAGTTCCTCACGAGGTTTCCAAACGCCCCCAATCCAAGGGCAGTGCTGCAGTCACCCAAGGAGGAATCCATCCTGAGAGGCGACTGCACGACCGTCTCCAAAACGCGGCGCCTCTGGGAGAAGTGACGAAAGCCATTTGAAGACGGAGGACTCCTGGAAAGTTCGCAGCTGTCCTTGAAGATTTAATGTCATATCCTTGCATGCAGCGTTCTGTTCTTGAATAACTGAAGCTGCTTTTTGAGGCCAGTTGTATTGTCCTCTAACAAATTTTCCGATCTTATTCAGCCACACACCAATGCTTTATTAAATGCCATAACTATACATACCTATCCAGAAGTTCGTATCAGCATTGGTTTGAAAAAAATGATTAAGAGTCTAAAAAGGATTCTGAAGACTTTTCAGTCTCCTGGAGACATTTTTGTCGTCACCGACTCCAACGACAACGGATCTCCGGGAATTTTTGTCCTCCTTTCCCGACGGAAGACGGTGTTAACTTGAGAAATAATAATAATAATAATAATAATAATAATAATAATAATAATAATAATATACAGCTTTCAGACGTCTCCTTAGCTTATTATTATTATTATTATTATTATTATTATTATTATTATTATTATTATTATTATTATCATATCTTGAGGTAAGACCGTCTTCAGTCTTGAAAGGAGGAAAAATTTCCCGGAGATCTGGTGTTTGGAGTTGGTGACTTCAAAATTGGCTCCACGGGACTGAAAAGTCTTCAGAACCTTTTAATCCAATATAATTAAAATGTAAAATTGTGAAATGTATGCATATAAGCACACGCACACACGCACACACACACACACACACACACACATATATATATATATATATATATATATATATATATATATATATATATATATATATATATATATATATATATATATATAATATTTGTGCGTGTGCGTGTGCGTATATGCATGCATTTCATACATATATACGAGTTTGTATGTGCACTAATACAACGAAAGTCTTAATGTTTCTATTCGTGGCTATATATATATATATATATATATATATATATATATATATATACACACATATATATTATATATGTATATATATATATATATATATATATACACATATATATATATATATATATTAAAGGGTAAAATTCACAGGAAACAGGAAAGGAAGAGACCAGGTACCAAGTGCTTTCTTGTATTACGTACACTTCCTCAGGGTACAAAGTGAAATAGAAAATAAAATCATACAATAAAGAAACCTACCAAAACTGAAATAAAAGCCACAAACAAGCAAAGCATCATCAATATGCTAAAATAACTAACAGTCGTTAAAAATGAATAAACAATTGTAGTTTATAATAAAATACTAGTGATATAACAATTGTTAAACTAAATGTTTACATTGTACTTCCTTACAATTTCATTAACAAGATGAGTGTCTAGTTTAAAAAGACCAGAACTGAGATTTAAAATTTGATTATTAAAATATTTAATAAAAGCAGATTCAATAATATTTCTTTTAACAAGATTTTTATAAAATTAAATCTCTGAGGAGTTTTCCCAGTCAATACAGTGGTTAAAATCGTTCATGTGGACAAACAAGGCACTAGACATTTGTCCTGTCCTAACTGCATATCGATGTTGTTTAATTCGGTTGTTAAGCAATTTTCCGGTTTGACCGTCATATTTTTTGTCACAATCAGTACATGGAATTATGTAAATAGAGCCACTATTATAATTTGGAGAATTATTTATTAGGACATTCTTTACCGTTCCTGAACTTTTAAAAACTAAATTTACTTTGAATATTTTCAATAAATCTTTTATATAAGCAAAGTTTTCATTGTATGGAAGTGCCAGCACATTCTCATTCTTAAAAGGTTCCCTATTCTTGTCGGAATAAAATATATGCCTAGCTTTCTGTAGAGACTTGTCAATTAAAACTTTAGGATATTTTAATTTAATTCCTATGTCATTAATTCTACGGAATTCTTCGTCTATAAATTTAGGGCTGCAAATCCTTAAAGCCCTTAAAAACATACTTGAAAAAACAGAAACTTTTACACTTGTTTGATGATTTGAATAAAAATGAATGTGGCAGCAAACATTAGTAGGTTTCCTGTAAATATAAAAAACAAAGCCTCTATCATTTCTATGCACTAAAACATCTAAAAATGGCAATTTACAGTGATTCTCTTCTTCAATAGTGAATTTTATGGAGTATACTAAACTATTTAACTTTTCCAAAAAAATATTTAGATTCTCATCTGTAGGCCAAACACAAAAAATATCGTCAACATAACGAAACCAAAGAACCCCTTTAGGCAAAATCGCTGGCAACAGTTTTACTTCGAAAAATTCCATGTAAAGGTTACTGAGTACTGGGGATAGGGGATTACCCATTGCCATTCCAAACTTTTGTAGGTAGTACTTTCCATTAAAAACAAATTTACAGTCTTTAACACATAATTTTATCAATTCAATAATTTTGTCTAAGATAAAGGTAAAACATGCTTACTTAATTCGTCGGATAAAAATGTCAATAGATCGTCAACTGGAACCTTCGTAAATAAAGAAGTTACATCAAAACTTACCATTTTAAAGTTAAAATCAATGCGAGCACTAAGCAACTTGTTAACAAAATCTGTATTATTCTTTATATGCGATTGGGATATATTTCCAACAATAGGCATGAGGACTTGCACTAACCACTTTGACAGTTTGTAAGAAACACTACCAACTGAACTGATTATTGGCCTGACAGGGTTATTAATCTTATGAGTTTTGATAAGACCGTACATATACGGTAATGTGGCACATTGGGAAGAAAATTGCTTAATGAATGCATCATATCCTTTCAAGATGGATTTTAATTTCCTATTGAAATTACTATTTATAGTTTCTAAGGGATTTCCACAATCTTCAGAATAAGTTTCATTATCCGACAACAGATTATCCATCTTTCCCACATACTCATCTTTATCCATTATTACAAACACGTTAGACTTATCTGCCTTCGTAATATGCAGATCATGATCATTCTTTAACTCACTGTAACACTTTAAAAAACGCTTTGGAATGCTAGTTGATATTGGTTTTGACATAGCACCATAAACAATACATAGACAAATGTTTACATCATCACTTGACAAATTGTCATTTCTTTCCAGATTACAAAAAGAGTTTGCGACATCGAACAATATTTCCTTTTGAGAAAGAAAAACTTAAACCATAACCTAGAGCACTATAAGCATTATCTTGTAAAGGTTTACTTGACAAATTCAATACAAAATCAGGGTTACCATGCTTATTCCAATCACTGTTCTCAATCAACACTTTTAGTTTTGTTCTTAATCGGTTACTCACTCTTCGGCACTCTGTTCTCAGTTTTCTATAACTATAATCCATTAGCAGATGTTTCCAGTTTACTGGAATAAGCCTATGAAAACAACGTCGTTTTTCACTCAAAATTCGGAAAGCTTCTTGAACTTCAATTTTCGTGATTTCAATATATTTCTGTAGAATTAAGCGCTGATATTCATCCAAAGGTCTGTCAGCTAGTTTAATGCAAAGAATGAAGTTTGTTCATAAGACTAATGAGGATCCAAAGTCTCCTTTTTATTATTATTATTATTATTATTATTATTATTATTATTATTATTATTATTACTTGCTAAGCTACAACCCTAGTTGGTAAAGCAGGATGCTACAAGCCCAGAGGCTCCAACAGGGAAAATAGCCCAGTGAGGAAAGGAAACAAGGAAAAATAAAATATTTTAAGAGAAAGAAAACTAACTCTCGTCTTGAGTTACTCCCGGTAATTATAGGTTCAAAATGTAATTTCTTCGTCTAATTAATTCGAAAGAACAAATAATGATAAAGGTGAGAAAGGAGTGACAAGGAGGGGTAATGTAAGGCAGAAGATAGGAAGGAGAAACTGAATATTGAAGAAAACATAAAGACGAGAAAGTGTTGATCCAGGGAAAATTAGAGATGCGGAGCAATACATTTAGTTTCTTGTGTAACGGGAAGGAGGAAGAGAAGGGTTTAGGATACTCATGGGAGAAATTAGAAGACGAATTTTAGGTCCTTATTCTTCAAGGTTTCTGTGTGTGTGTGTGTGTGTCTGTCTGTGTCTGTGTGCTTTCATTTATGATAGTGTTGCAGTTAAGAATATTCTCTGATGGACATATTGATGATTAATTCTTAGAATTATAAATCTATTTTCGGCAACATAAAGTCTCAGAACGACGAATTGCAACATTAGCGTCATTTGCGACAGAATCAATGCTTGATTTTATTGCATCATTTTGCCTTCGATTGTTGTAAAGACAAGTTGGTAATTTCGCATTTTCCTTTCAACTTCCAATATCTGCTTTCGATAAATTCCCAAGTCTTTCATGAGAGTATTTTTTATAGTCTCCCATTAATGTTTGATAAACATTTTGTGTTCTATTTTTAACTCTTGTAAAATGATAGTCCTTCTGATAACGAAGGAGGATCTTTTTTTTTTATCAGTGTTTCTCGATATATTGATAATGAAGTCTTTTAGTTCTGTTAGTTTTAGTGGAAATATACAGTGTAGTAATCGTATTGTTCTGAAGAATATTTTAATTCACTAAAACATCTAATCCAAAATTTATCGCTTTAAAGATTCTCTCTCTCTCTCTCTCTCTCTCTCTCTCTCTCTCTCTCTCTCTCTCTCTCTCTCTCTCTCTCTCTCTCTCTCTCTCTCTCAGAAACTGTCAACAAGAATTGAATTTAAAAAATATTTTGGTATATGTAACGTCTTAGAAACAATAACAAAAACTGCTTGAAATGTAATAGTACATTGATGGTAGTTATAGTATTATTACTACTATGTAACAAGTACCATACTCAGTTTTTTTTTAGTGAGGCAGATTTGCACCGACTCGCAGGGGTGCCCTTTTAGCTGGGAAAACTTTCCTTATTGCTGATTGGTTGGACAAGATAGTTCTAATCAATCAGAAAGCAGGAAACTTTTCCGAGCTAAAATGGCATCGCTGCGAGTCACTGCAAATGTGCCTCATTAAAAAAAATTGAGTATAGTAGTAATGGTGATCATGGTTGCAGTTCGTGTTATTGGGCAATTTACTCCCATTGCTGATTTTATCCGCAATTCAATAAGACTAATTTCGATTTTCACATAGTTATCAATTATGATAATTATCACTTAATTATAGTATCGAATAAATCAATTGATTATCATATCTGGAAATATATGGATAAATCAGAGAGGACTAAGAGTTTTGAGGCCATTTTTTAATATGCAAATCTTATTATCTCCGCTGAAAGGAATTATGATGTAAACCAGTAAGTAGATACTGTAAAAAAAAAAAAGACAAATAAATAAATAAATAACGAGTCTAGTGATTCAACAAACCACTTAGCTTTGACTCCAGTTATCGGAATAAGTAAATAAATAAAAAAATCCTTTTTCTCTCCATCTTCCTTAGTCCAACCAGTTGATCCTCCCAATTGAGTCCGTACTTTATCCAGTGATGCAGGCTAGTACTTCTTCATCTAAGGATATTTCTCTCGAGTCCTACGTCTCTTAATTTTTTTTTGAGTTTTTTCTAGTTTTTATATATTTTTTTGGATATTTTGATTTTTTATTTAATTTTATTTTTTTTTGCTGCTGCTGCTTCTCCTCAAAGGAGTCAGCTTTTTCCCCCAGCCTGATTTCTTTGGATCCCCTATAAGGACTAGACTACATACCAGAAGAACCTTGCCTCCCCCCCCCCCCCCCTCTGCATAGCCAGTCTTCTAGATTATTCTATCAGAACCACCCGAGGGTTAGGATCCAAAAGAATAGATCTAGATATCTGACCGTTTGTTCTTCTGACGAAGCCCTTGTACGATCACGCCAGGGAACATAGCATACTAGAAAAAGACAAGGTTTTTCCCTCTGTAGAGGAAGTCTTCTAGGTTATTCCACGTCCCTCAAGTTGGGTAGTTGAGCCAAGCATCCCTTAAGCACTTCCTGGATATTTCCTCTTAAAAAAAAAAAAATGCCCTTTCTCTCAATTTTTAATTGTCCATCCATTTGATCCTTCCAACTAAGGGCATTGTGTACCCAATGATGTAGAGCTTGTACCATCTGCATCAAAGGATATTTTCTCCTAATTAAAATGGCCATTTTTTTTCTCCTCTCATAGTCCATCTACTTGATCTTTCTAATGGCTCTTATATAAAAACTTGTTTGCTTACAAATGTAAACTAAAACTAATACTTTCATCAAAACTCTAAAGAAACTTATTATAAGAATATTTTTCCTATGTTTTTTTGTATTTTTTTTTAAATTTTTATTTTTTTTTTTTTTTTTGCATTTTTAAAGTTTTATAATTTGTTTGGGCTTTTATGTTTTACATTATGGGGGGGGGGATTTTTTGTTTTTATATTTTTTTTTAGATTTTCTATCTTTTTTTTTTATAATTCAGGAAGAATTATTTATTTACATACGAAAACTCTGCCAAAACAGTTGTACATATCCTTAAACACTCGCTTTGGCCGTCGATGCCGTTGGTCCTTCTGTCCTGACTTTGGTCGAATCCACACATCGTATGAGTTTTTCATCCGTCAGAACAATTTTAGCATAATTCACTCTTTTAAACCTCCACTCGAATCCATCCTGTATGAATTTGGGTTCACCCCCGTGTCTGTCCGGATGATACTTCATGGCCAAGACTCTGAAGCCTTTTAAAATTTCTTTCGTAGTGGCCGTCTGACTTACACCCAAAATCTCATTATGGGTTTGGTTTACCCATTTCTTCCTTTGCGCCTTAGCATCTTCTATGAATTTCGAACATTCCTCAAATCCCTCTACCGTTCTCGCAGTTTCAAAGTCATTCCTGGCAGCGTCGAAAAGGCCAAGTTTGAGAAGGTGCTTTCCTCGTAGCACGTAGGCTCTACTGCATTCTTGACGATACTTCTCAATCTCTTGGCAACAATCCAATATGATATCCATGTCAAGAGTGTTTCCGGAGGCTGCGTTCGCTTCAGCCTTTAATATATTTTTCTGCATATCTTCCTCTTTATTTTCCGTTTCCTTCTTACTCTCTTTCTTAGTGTGTTCATTCTTCGGCTGTTCGTTCTCTTGAATGTCGTTTTTCGCGGACTCATTTTCCCTTTCTTGATAATCAGACGTCTTTTCAGCTTTCATCTTTTCTTCCACCTGTTTCTCGGCTTTTATTTTGTCTATTTCGTTTCTCAATTGTTCTTTCAGTCTTTCTTGCTCCTGTCGCTCTCTCTCCAATTCATTTGTTTTACTTTTCAATTGATTTAGTTGGTCCGTTTTCTGTTTTTGAACTTTGTTATCAGCTTTTAGAATTTCCATTAAATTTTCTTTTATCTTCATCTGAAGAACCTTTTGGACGCAGACGTTTTTAAGTTTTTCTATTTTCTCATTAAGGATTTTATTAATTTTTTTCATTTCCTCCATTTCCATTTTAAGAATTGCCTGTTTCTTTTCCTCTTCCTTCATCTGAAGGTCTTTTTCAGCGCAGTCAATTTTCCGCTTTTGATACTCAGTCTCGTTCTGAGCGTTCAGTTTTTCTTGCATCTCCTTTTCTGTATTAATTTCTTCTACTACTATTCTCAGTTCATTTAGTTGTCCTTGTAACTTGCTTTTTTCGTCCTCAAAATTTTCCACCGTCCTTCTCGTAGCAAACATTATTAAACCGAATATGGCGGCGCCAGCAGCAGCCAAACAAATGTAAATAGTCCTGTTACCATGAGAAAAGATTTCCTCCCTTGCTCCGATGTCGAATTCGGGGAGAAGTTTGCCAACGAACCATCTTGATTTCAACTGGTCGTTGGATCTCAAAGCTTCTGCCTCCATTTGACGCAATCCAACTTTACACACACGTAGTTCCTCACGGGCTTTCCAAACGCCCCCAATCCAAGGGCAGTGCTGCAGCCACCCAAGGAGGAATCCATCCTGAGACGAAAACCATTTGAAGACGGAGGACTCCTGGAAAGTTCGCAGCTGTCCTTGAAGATTTAACGTCATATCCTTGCATGCAGCGTTCTGTTCTTGAATAACTGAAGCTGCTTTTTGAGACCAGTTGTATTGTCCTCTAACAAATTTTCCGATCTTGTTCAGCCACACACCGAATGCTTCATTAAATGCCATAACTATACATACCTATCCAGAAGTTCGTATCAGCATTGGTTTGAAAAAAATGAATAAGTCTAAAAAGGATTCTGAAGACTTTTCAGTCTCTTGGAGACATTTTTGTCGTCACCGACTCCAACGACAACAGATCTCCGGGAATTTTTGTCCTCCTTTGCCGACGGAAGACGGTGTTAACTTGAGAAATAATAATAATAATAATAATAATAATAATAATAATAATAATAATAATAATAATAATAATAATAATATACAGCTTTCAGACGTCTCCTTAGCTTATTATTATTATAAATTATTATTATTATTATTATTATTATTATTATTATTATTATTATTATTATATCTTGAGGTAATACCGTCTTCAGTCTTGAAAGGAGGAAAAATTTCCCGGAGATCTGGTGTTGGAGTTGGTGACTTCAAAATTGGCTCCAGGGGACTGAAAAGTCTTCAGAACCTTTTAATCCAATATAATTAAAATGTAAGATTGTGAAATGTATGCATATAAGCACACGCACACACACACACACACACACACACACACACACACACATATATATATATATATAATATTTGTGTGCGTGTGCTTATATGCATACATTTCATACATATATACGAGTTTGTATGTGCACTAATACAACGAAAGTCTTAATGTTTCCATTCGTGGCTCTATAGACACACACACATATATATACATATATATATATTATATGTTTATATATATACAGTATATATCTATATATATATATATATATATATATATATATATATATATATATATATATATATATATATATATATATATATATTAAAGGGTAAAATCCACAGGAAACAGGAAAGGAAAAGACCAGGTCCCAAGCGCTTTCTTGTATTACGTACACTTCTTCAGGGTACAAAGTGAAATAGAAAATAAAATCATACAATAAAGAAACCTACCAAAACTGAAATAAAAGCCACAAACAAGCAAAGCATCATCATTATGCTAAAATAACTAACAGTCGTTAAATATGAATAAACAATTGTAGTTTATAATAAAATACTAGTAATATAACAATCGTTAAACTAAATGTTTACATTGTACTTCCTTACAATTTCATTAACAAGATGAGTGTCTAGTTTAAAAAGACCAGAACGGAGATTTAAAATTTGATTATTAAAATATTTAATAAAAGTAGATTCAATAATATTTCTTTTAACAAGAATTTTACAAAATAAAATCTCTGAGGAGTTTTCCCGGTCAATACAGTGGTTAAAATCGTTCATGTGGACAAACAAGGCACTAGACATTTGTCCTGTCCTAACTGCATAACGATGTTGTTTAATTCGGTTGTTAAGCAATTTTCCGGTTTGACCCACATATTTCTTGTCACAACCAGTACATGGAATTATATAAATAGAGACACTATTACAATTTGGAGAATTATTTATTAGGACATTCTTTACCGTTCCTGAACTTTTAAAAACTAAATTTACTTTGAATATTTTCAATAAATCTTTTATATAAGCAAAGTTTTCATTGTATGGAAGTGCCAGCACATTCTCATTCTTAAAAGGTTCCCTATTCTTGTCGGAATAAAATATATGCCTAGCTTTCTGTAGAGACTTGTCAATTAAAACTTTAGGATATTTTAATTTAATTCCTGTCATTAATTCTACGAAATTCTGCGTCTATAAATTTGGGGCGGCAAATCCTTAAAACCCTTAAAAACATACTTGAAAAAAACAGAAACTTTTACACTAGTTTGATGATTTGAATAAAAATGAATGTGGGAGCAAACATTAGTAGGTTTCCTGTAAATATAAAAAACAAAGCCTCTATCATTTCTATGAACTAAAACATTAAAAATGGCAATTTACAATGATTCTCTACTTCAATAGTGAATTTTATGGAGTATACTAAACTATTTAACTTTTCCAAAAAAATATTTAGATTCTCATATGTATGCCAAACACAAAAATATCGTCAACATAACGAAACCAAAGAAACCCTTTAGGCAAAATCGCTGGCAACAGTTTTACTTCGAAAAATTCCATGTAAAGGTTACTGAGTACTGGGGATAGGGGATTACCCATTGCCATTCCAAACTTTTGTAGGTAGTACTTTCCATTAAAAACAAATTTACGGTCTTTAACACATAATTTTATCAATTCAATAATTTTGTCATAAGATAAAGGTAAAACATGCTTACTTGATTCGTCGGATAAAAATGTCAATAGATCGTCAACTGGAACCTTCGTAAATAAAGAAGTTACATCAAAACTTACCATTTTAAAGTTAAAATCAATGCGAGCACTAAGCAACTTGTTAACAAAATCTGTATTATTCTTTATATGCGATTGGGATATATTTCCAACAATAGGCATGAGGACTTGCACTAACCACTTTGACAGTTTGTAAGAAACACTACCAACTGAACTGATTATTGGCCTGACAGGGTTATTAATCTTATGAGTTTTGATAAGACCGTACATATACGGTAATGTGGCACATTGGGAAGAAAATTGCTTAATGAATGCATCATATCCTTTCAAGATGGATTTTAATTTCCTATTGAAATTACTATTTATAGTTTCTAAGGGATTTCCACAATCTTCAGAATAAGTTTCATTATCCGACAACAGATTATCCATCTTTCCCACATACTCATCTTTATCCATTATTACAAACACGTTAGACTTATCTGCCTTCGTAATATGCAGATCATGATCATTCTTTAACTCACTGTAACACTTTAAAAAACGCTTTGGAATGCTAGTTGATATTGGTTTTGACATAGCACCATAAACAATACATAGACAAATGTTTACATCATCACTTGACAAATTGTCATTTCTTTCCAGATTACAAAAAGAGTTTGCGACATCGAACAATATTTCCTTTTGAGAAAGAAAAACTTAAACCATAACCTAGAGCACTATAAGCATTATCTTGTAAAGGTTTACTTGACAAATTCAATACAAAATCAGGGTTACCATGCTTATTCCAATCACTGTTCTCAATCAACACTTTTAGTTTTGTTCTTAATCGGTTACTCACTCTTCGGCACTCTGTTCTCAGTTTTCTATAACTATAATCCATTAGCAGATGTTTCCAGTTTACTGGAATAAGCCTATGAAAACAACGTCGTTTTTCACTCAAAATTCGGAAAGCTTCTTGAACTTCAATTTTCGTGATTTCAATATATTTCTGTAGAATTAAGCGCTGATATTCATCCAAAGGTCTGTCAGCTAGTTTAATGCAAAGAATGAAGTTTGTTCATAAGACTAATGAGGATCCAAAGTCTCCTTTTTATTATTATTATTATTATTATTATTATTATTATTATTATTATTATTATTATTACTTGCTAAGCTACAACCCTAGTTGGTAAAGCAGGATGCTACAAGCCCAGGGGCTCCAACAGGGAAAATAGCCCAGTGAGGAAAGGAAACAAGGAAAAATAAAATATTTTAAGAGAAAGAAAACCAACTCTCGTCCTGAGTTACTCCGGGTAATTATAGGTTCAAAATGTAATTTCTTCGTCTAATTAATTCGAAAGAACAAATAATGATAAAGGTGAGAAAGGAGTGACAAGGAGGGGTAATGTAAGGCAGAAGATAGGAAGGAGAAACTGAATATTGAAGAAAACATAAAGACGAGAAAGTGTTGATCCAGGGAAAATTAGAGATGCGGAGCAATACATTTAGTTTGTTGTGTAACGGGAAGGAGGAAGAGAAGGGTTTAGGATACTCATGGGAGAAATTAGAAGACGAATTATAGGTCCTTATTCTTCAAGGTTTGTGTCTGTGTGTGTGTCTGTCTGTGTCTGTGTGCTTTCGTTTATGATAGTGTTGCAGTTAAGAATATTCTGTGATGGACATATTGAGGATTAATTCTTAGAATTATAAATCTATTTTCGGCAGCACAAAGTCTCAGAACGACGAATTGCAACATTAGCGTCATTTGCGACAGAATCAATGCTTGATTTTATTGCAGTCATTTTGCCTTCGATTGTTGCAAAGACAAGTTGGTAATTTCGCATTTTCCTTTCAACTTCCAATATCTGCTTTCGATAAATTCCCAAGTCTTTCTTGAGTTTTTTTTTTTTTCAATTCATAAAGAGAGTATTTTTTATAGTCTCCCATTAATGTTTGATAAACATTTCGTGTTCTATTTTTAACTCTTGTAAAATGATAGTCCGTCTGATAAGGATGGAGGATTTTTTTTTTATCAAAGTGTTTCTCGATATATTGATAATGAAGTCTTTTAGTTCTGTTAGTTTCAGTGGAAATATACAGTTTAGTAATCGGTTCTGACAAATCTTTTAATTCACTAAAACATCTAATCCAAAATTTATCGCTTTAAAGATTCTCTCTCTCTCTCTCTCTCTCTCTCTCTCTCTCTCTCTCTCTCTCTCTCTCTCTCTCCTCTCTCTCTCTCTCTCTCAAAGAAACTGTCAACAAGAATTGAATTTAAAAAAATATTTTGGTACATGTAACGTCTAAGAAACTATAACAAAAACTGCTTGAAATGTAATGGTACATTGATGGTAGTTATAGTATTATTACTACTATGTAACAAGTACCATACTCAATTTTTTTTAGTGAGGCAGATTTGCACCGACTCGCAGGGGTGCCCTTTTTAGCTCGGAAAAGTTTCCTTATTGCTGATTGGTTGGACAAGATAGTTCTAATAAATCAGATAGCAGGAAACTTTTCCGAGCTAAAAGGGCATCGCTGCGAGTTAGTGCAAATGTGCCTCATTAAAAATATTGAGTATAGTAGTAATGGTGATCATGGTTGCAGTTCGTGTTATTGGGCAATTTACTCCCATTGCTGATTTTATCCGCAATTCAATAAGGCTAATTTCGTTTCTCACGTAGTTATCAATTATAATTATCACTTAATTATGGTATCGAATAAATCAATTGATTATCATATCTGGAAATATATGGATAAATCAGAAAGGACTAAGAGTTTTGAGGCCATTTTTTAACATGCAAAATTTTCTTCGCTGAAAGGAATTATGATGTAA